>NC_138301.1:19090000-19450000 GCF_965601325.2 Salmo salar
GTTGGAGGGGATGTAAAACGATATTCTCCTGTGGACTGAGCATGAGGACTGGCTGAAGTAAAAATAAGAAAATAAAACGATATGGTAACCAGCAAAGCGGATGTTGTCAACGGCACGCCTTGCCACTGCAAGACTGTATATTATGTACAGTTCGACTTACACGGATGAAATGACACTTAAGGAAAACAATAGGTCTGCTCTACTCCAAAATAAGAACATGTTTATAATGAAACTACGCAGCAAATTCACGAGGCAAGCCAGGGTTACTGTGGTTACATAAAAGGTGTAAAAGAGTAGCCTAACCACTCAAAGCCACTTGAGCAATGATTAACTAAGTCTTTCTATGGAGATTACAGACAGGTTGTGTGTGTGAATCCAACTGTCCAAGTGCCTTTCCGGGTGATACCTCTGGCCCAGTTTTAACTACCATTGTATTAGAGGTTCTCCTCCCCTGGCCTGACCCACAGGTAAACTCCTATCAGCTTCACCTTCTAGGAAATAGAAATGGGATCCACTGAGAGCAGGTTGTCTTGACTTAAGGGCAGTGTGCTGTTGTAGTAAGGCTGTGTTTGGAGGGCTTAGCAGTTTAGTACTGAAGCTAGGAGGTTTGTACCCAAGACGTGTTGTTTTTCTTGGTAGTGTAATAAAGTCCACGATGAATGATATCAGAGTTAATCTTCCATGAAAAGGTATGCAAATAATCTTGACCATAAGACCCGCGTCAAAACCATTCCACGGCAAAGTAACAAACGGTTCAGCTTGAAATGTTCTCTTTTTTTCTCCGTAAACAAAACACATTTACCACTGAAAAAGGATTGCACATTTCATCTGCTATTTTGTCACGATTGTCACCTGGATACAGAGACAAGACACGCCTTCTGTTCCCTTACACATGGTTTTCTCAGCAGTGTCCTACAGTAGACTGTCATGGTCCTCTACTATAGCGTGGGGTAAACCCAACACTTACAAAACCACTGGCTCCTTCATCTGCTGCCAGGCATGCTTTGAACAGCCCCATAACCGTCAGTGTGGTAAAGTCAAAGACTTTGGGGAAATGTGGCAGGATGGGGAGGGTTGGAGTAAAGCAGGCCAACAGACATTTTGCAAAAGGATGTAATTGACTATCGTGCGATGCTGCGATTATCCCGAGAATCTCTGCGGAGCGTTGTGAACCATCACAAGGTGCTCAGTTTTTTTGGGATACGTTGTTTTTCCAGCGTTCTTTCATCACACAAGAGATTACACAATATGGACCGTGGTGGATTCCTGTGCTCTTGCTTTTCGCCATTTGCGTGACCACACGCTGGACTCTACAGTTAATGCCATTCCTTTGGAAATCTGGGAGAAATCTGTTGCGTTCTGGAGCTCACGATATCATTCCTTCCCATTCCTCCCGTGCCAGAAACTGCTCCGTCGAGAATGAGACGCCTCTCGGGACTCGTGTCTCTTTCTGAAAACCTGGTGATAAAGGTCCTTTAACGTAATCCTTTAATCAGATTTTATGGTTACGTAAAATGGGGAAACAGGAAAAAAAAAACTACAGGAAATGGCTTTCAGATGTCTTAATGAAGAGGCAGAAAGCTGGAGCCTAGGGTCACAGTGTTGTGTTGACAACTTGACGGTCACAGAGAGACAAGACACTGTTACTCCGTTACAGCAACAAACCAAACTATCAACAATGTGCTGTAGTGGGGTCTGTGACCACTTTACTCAGGTTGTGTACAGAGACAACTCTGCTCTCACCCCCATTACATAGGTCACACTGTACACCTGTATCAACAAACAGAGACAATTCCCTTGGTTTTATTTAGATAACTTACTATAAGTGTACATTTCCAATGGTTAACCTGGCTGGGGAACAGAGAGCAGGCTTATCTCAGAGAGTGACATCAGCCTGTCCTGTAAGAACGGGGTGAGACATACGATGTCAGAGAGTGGGCGAGGTGCAAATTGTCTCTTAGGGTCTGTACCCAATGCAGGGCAACAGCTCACAGTTGTGTCTGTCACCGTGGCAACAGCAGAGCGGTGAGGACGTATTTGCGGTGCGCACCGCAACAACCGAGTTTGATCACGAGAGGTTGGAAACCACAAACCACAGCGGCCCTCTGGGCTTTGGTGTGAGGTACAGTTCTCACCCCCTTTACCCTAATGTGGCTCGTCTGAGAACAAACGGGACTCCTCTGTCCCCTCCCCTGTCCCAGAGCTGCATGGTCAGAGGCTTGGGAAGTCTCTTGTCCTGCCTGGAACACAGCTCCTGACATGAGGTCAGAGCATGCTGCATGCACCAGAGGCAACCTTCAGAACAGGACCAGTGCCAGGACAGCTGGGATATCACACCCCATCCCTTTTCTATTATTGCCCCCCAGGTTATAAATACCCTCCATTAGGACGGCCAGCTTGTGGTGAATGCCAGGCCGTCCTACCCTTGATTGAGCAATATAATCAAAAGGACCTGCTGGCTGACTCTCTATCCGCTCTTTCTGTGTGAGAGAGGAGAAGAGCTCTGTGGAATGGAATCTCCCAGTCAGTCACTCACCCGGTAAAAGGCCGTCGTCAGGGGCAGCAGGGCGGAGGCGACCGCGTACTCTTCAGAGCTGGAGCAGTCCTGTGGGTCACACAACAGGGGAGAGGTGAGGTCAGGACACAGCATGACAATGTTAAATCGCTATGGTTCAAGAAGCTCTGGGCAGTGCACCTGTTATACCGCTATGGTTCAAGAAGGTCTGGGCAGTGCACCTGTTACACCTCTGTGGGTCAAGAAGCTCTGGGCAGTGCACCTGTTATACCGCTATGGTTCAAGAAGCTCTGGGCAGTGCACCTGTTATACCGCTATGGTTCAAGAAGCTCTGGGCAGTGCACCTGTTATACCGCTATGGTTCAAGAAGCTCTGGGCAGTGCACCTGTTATACCGCTATGGTTCAAGAAGGTCTGGGCAGTGCACCTGTTATACCGCTATGGGTCAAGAAGCTCTGGGCAGTGCACCTGTTATACCTCTGTGGGTCAAGAAGGTCTGGGCAGTGCACCTGTTATACCGCTATGGGTCAAGAAGGTCTGGGCAGTGCACCTGTTACACCTCTATGGTTCAAGAAGGTCTGGGCAGTGCACCTGTTACACCTCTATGGTTCAAGAAGGTCTGGGCAGTGCACCTGTTATACCGCTATGGTTCAAGAAGGTCTGGGCAGTGCACCTGTTATACCGCTATGGGTCAAGAAGGTCTGGGCAGTGCACCTGTTATACCGCTATGGGTCAAGAAGGTCTGGGCAGTGCACCTGTTATACCGCTATGGGTCAAGAAGGTCTGGGCAGTGCACCTGTTATACCGCTATGGTTCAAGAAGGTCTGGGCAGTGCACCTGTTATACCGCTATGGGTCAAGAAGGTCTGGGCAGTGCACCTGTTATACCTCTGTGGGTCAAGAAGGTCTGGGCAGTGCACCTGTTATACCGCTATGGGTCAAGAAGGTCTGGGCAGTGCACCTGTTATACCGCTATGGTTCAAGAAGGTCTGGGCAGTGCACCTGTTATACCGCTATGGTTCAAGAAGCTCTGGGCAGTGCACCTGTTATACCGCTATGGGTCAAGAAGGTCTGGGCAGTGCACCTGTTATACCGCTATGGGTCAAGAAGGTCTGGGCAGAGCACCTGTTATACCGCTATGGGTCAAGAAGGTCTGGGCAGTGCACCTGTTATACCGCTATGGTTCAAGAAGGTCTGGGCAGTGCACCTGTTATACCGCTATGGTTCAAGAAGGTCTGGGCAGTGCACCTGTTATACCGCTATGGTTCAAGAAGGTCTGGGCAGTGCACCTGTTATACCGCTATGGTTCAAGAAGGTCTGGGCAGTGCACCTGTTATACCGCTATGGGTCAAGAAGGTCTGGGCAGTGCACCTGTTATACCGCTATGGGTCAAGAAGGTCTGGGCAGTGCACCTGTTATACCGCTATGGTTCAAGAAGGTCTGGGCAGTGCACCTGTTATACCGCTATGGGTCAAGAAGGTCTGGGCAGAGCACCTGTTATACCGCTATGGTTCAAGAAGGTCTGGGCAGTGCACCTGTTATACCGCTATGGGTCAAGAAGGTCTGGGCAGTGCACCTGTTATATCTCTGTGGGTCAAGAAGGTCTGGGCAGAGCACCTGTTATACCGCTGTGGGTCAAGAAGGTCTGGGCAGTGCACCTGTTATACCGCTATGGGTCAAGAAGGTCTGGGCAGTGCATCTGTTATATCTCTGTGGGTCAAGAAGGTCTGGGCAGTGCACCACTCCAAAAAACATTACGTACCAACAAAATCTGATAGTCGATTGCAAAAATTACAAGTAATTTGGAGTAATTTAATCTTCAGGGTTGGCACCAGCCATACTTTCCCTATCAAGGCCACTGCAGCGTTGGGACATATGCTTCCAATAGGCTTATATAATCCTGACAATTGTCAGAATGTTCCAATTTCTCAATTTATTGGTCACTTCATGTTTTGCATTCCTGCTCCAGATTACATCCCAGAGTTTCCGGGATCAACATCTACAAGCGTATTGAATGAAACCATGGGATTTTGTTGCATAAAATCAAATTGTCTTGGCTTTAAAATGCAACATCTATTAGTCAAGCACCATGGCGAGTCCAAAAAAACGGACATTTAATTTTTGAAACAGCTAGAGCGCAGCCGATCATTTTTTCACCACTCACAGAATGCATCTGTACTGGGGTCTGTCTGTAATACAATAGGTTGTATTCAATGGAGCATTAGAGATGAGCACGGCGTTCCGACAGATAGTACAATACATCCAGTAGAACTGGGGAATTAAGGGACAAAATAAAATGGCTCATATTGAGAACAGACAGACTGGATGGGAAAAGGAGAAAATCTGAAAAGGACCCAATTCGGACCCAAAAGAGCTCCACACACAGGAAATTGGTACTTATCTCCATGAGCTTTGTTGGTATTTATTTGTTCAACTGGGAAAATCAGAATGGCCGCCGGAAACTTGATTTAAGTCCATGTCAAAACAGCAGAGCTGATCCTGATCTGGTGCTGTGTCTCATAACCCTCACAGGGACCCCAAGGGCAGGGAACATCATACATCAAATACATGCACACACACACACACAACCCTAAAACACATCTACATTCACAACCCATCTTTCATACACATACGAACAAACACTTCATAACCACGCACGCATTTGACAAACTTTGCATTTTCACAAAGACGCACGCCACCTCACACACACGATCAGAGCCTCTCATTTTGGCAGGAGAGGGGGGGTAAAGGGATTGTGACAGGAATGCTGGACTTGCCAATATTGAAGAGGGGGCCTTTTTCACGGATAAATCCCCCATTCCTCACAAAAAACGGAGGAATGTACAGAGAGGAGCAAATGCAAAACATACGGTCTTCAGCTAAACATGAAAGCCTGGCCCCCCATGGACCGAGCGATATACTTTCTTGTTTTCCCCTTGCAGTTCGTTTTCAGTTATTTTGGGTTGCGGTTGAATGCTCGAGTTTGGAGCGCCACCAAAGCTTTGTTTACCGGCATCCTTAACAATGCCACAGGTCACAGAGGTTCAAAGAACCCAGCGAAAACTCTCCAAATTACTCCAGGAGCGGAAGCGCAAGGGCAGAAAAACTGGAACATTTAACAGAGACGTCGTTATTCAAACAAAAAGACCACAAGGTCAGAGGAGCCAAGTCTGGGCTAACATTTCACACAGCATCGTTCTCCATCTTTCCACAACACTGTACTGTAATGCCTTGAGCCGAGCCTGTCAACATCAAAAGGCAGAAGCATTGATTCAGAGCATGACGAAGTGTCATAAGACCAAGCAGTGCTCTGCTATCTGTAAGAAAACAGACCCAGTGTACATGTTCATATGTCATTCTGACACAACCCCGTTTACTTCAGACGACCTCAGTATCATCTACAAACAGGGCCGCACTGTAATCTGACATGGTAAATGCCACGTTTAGGGAAGACATGATGTCTTAGAAGCAGCTATCCAGGTTAGCGCCATGATTTACTGTAGTTCAGAACTTCCTAGGCCAATAGGTCACAGCAAACCCTACTAAGAGTATAAAGATGCCGAACAGTCCGGCTGAAAGAAGGCAAGGAGTGCGGGAGACCCTTTTGTCTGCTGGCCTGTGTAGGCTCAACTACATGTGCTTGGAGTTATTCCTGGTTAACCAGCAGCACGTAAGCCTGTTTACATTGAGACAGAGGAATTCTGCCGTTTATGATTCGGGACACTGCAGTCGCCGTAGAGCCCCTAGCGCATACGAGCACATGCAAGAGTGCAGGGGTGGGGCGTGCGTGTATAAACGTATGTGCGCAAGCGTATCTGTGTACAGAATGGTGAGGAGAGCAACGTGCCACCCTGCAGCTCCGCTTAGGAAGGAGGAAGCAGTCTCCCTTCCTCTTTTCTCCATCTCTTTTGTTCTCTCTCAAGGCTGTGATTCATGGATGACTCATGGAGTTTTGCCCCTGATAAACACGTAGGCCTATACTCAGCAAACAAAGACCCTGGACCCGCACGTTTGACAGACCCCCATGACAGGAAGTGATCAGAGAGCAGCTTCCTGCAGACACCTCTCTCCCTTAGCGCTTTCCAGGAACCGTCCGACTGAGACTGGCATTTAAAGCAGAGAAGGGGAGCTGGAGGAGACTTTTATGAGGCTGCTGTGCTGTGGAACCATAGAGCACGAACCATACTCACTCATCATAAACTGACTCATTGACAAACAAGCACAATACTGCGCACAGCCGTGCACACAGACACATACCATACAAACAGACAAAGACAGACTAGAAACTATGGTACACTAATCAAATTGAATGTCAGAAGCATGGAATAAAATCACTGTTCGCTTCCTGGCCTGTACGGTGTTCCCTGGCCATGTTTACCTGGTCCTGCTGGCTGACATCCAAGGGGAATGGCTTTATCTGTACATGAGAATGATGCTCGAGAGAACTTCCCAGTGCCTTCGTTACGTTAGCCTGTCCAACCAGGCCAGAGACTGACCCATCTGCAACCTCAAGCAGAGGGAGAGCTTTTTTACAGCAAGAACCCACTCCTCCGCTCACAGAGGATATTAAAGGAGAGCAGGAGAAGTGGGGGATTCTAAATTAAACCTTAACCAAGTTACTGTCCAAGTCCTGGAGGGAGGTAGGCTGGGGACGCTGTGTGAGACTGTCAAACACACAGCAGCACATCCTGGTAGAGCGGAGAGCAAAGAAAACATCACATGATATTGCATGAATAGGAATATGTGGACACTGCTTTCTTTAGCAAAGCAAAGCCATGAGTGCTAAATCTCTCTAAAAACGAATCATCTGCTCAACGCTAAAGCTCATTTAGATCTATTTTGGAATAATTTGGCGACTGAGAAAGTTGAGGAGACTAAACTGCTGGGTGTAACCCTAGATAGCAAGCTGTCATGGTCAAAACATATAGACACAATGCTTATTAAAATGGGAAGAGGTCTGTCTATGATAGGGCGTTGCTCTGCCTTCTTGGCATCTCAGTCGACCAGACGGGTCTCATAGGCTCTAGCTGTCGCACCTGGACTACTGCCCAGCTGTGTGGTCATGTACAGTCATGGCCAAAAGTTGAGAATGACACAACTATTAATTTTCACAAAGTCTGCTGTCTCAGTTTGTATGATGGCAATTTGCATATACTCCAGAATGTTATGAAGAGTGATCAGATGAATTGCAATTAATTGCAAAGTCCCTCTTTGCCATGCAAATGAACTGAATCCCAAAAATACATTTCCACTGCATTTCATCCCTGCCACAAAAGGACCAGCTGACATGTCAGTGATTCCCTCATTAACCTCTCTAGGGTAGGGGGCAGTATTTTCACGGCCGGATAAAAAAACGTACCCGATTTAAACTGGTTACTACTCTTTTCCAGAAACGAGAATATGCATATAATTGGTAGATTTGGATAGAAAACACTCTAAAGTTATTAAAACTGTTTGAATGGTGTCTGAGTATAACAGAACTCATATGGCAGGTCAAAACCTGAGAAGATTCCATACAGGAAGTGCCCTCTCTGACCATTTCTTGTGCTTCTGTGGCATCTCTGTCGAAAATACAGCATCACTGCTGTAACGTGACAATTTCTAAGGCTCCCATAGGCTCTCTGAAGGCGCCAGAAAGTGGAATGAGATCTCTGCTGTCTCTGGGCTAGGTACAAGAGCGCTGTTTGTGAGTGGTCAGGCTGGTGGCTCAGAGACAGGAGATGCGCGGCCCCGATAAGTGGCCATGTTTTTCTTTCAGCCTTTGAACGAAAACAACGTCGCCCGGTTGGAATATTATCGCTATTTTACGAGAAAAATAGCATAAAAATGTATTTTAAACAGCGTTTGACATGCTTCTAAGTACGGTAATGGAATATTTTGACATTTTTTGTCACGACATGCGTCCGCGTGTCACCCTTCGGATAGGGACCTGAACGCACGAACAAAACGGAGGATATTTGAACATAACTATGGATTATTTGGAACCAAAACAACATTTGTGGTTGAAGTAGAAGTCCTGGGAGTGCATTCTGACGAAGAACAGCAAAGGTAATCCGATTTTTCTACTAGTAATTCTGAGTTTACTGAGCTTCGATGTTGGCGAGTGTCTGTTTAGCTAGCCTTGATGGCCGAGCTATCTACTCAGAATATTGCAAAATGTGCTTTTGCCGAAAAGCTATTTTAAAATCTGACACTGCGATTGCATAAAGGAGTTCTGTATCTATAATTCTTTAAATAATTATGTATTTTGTAAACGTTTATCAAGAGTAATTTAGTAAATTCACCGGAGGTTTTCGGTGTGTATGGTAGTTCTGAACGTCACATGCTAATGTAAAAAGCTGTTTTTTTTATATAAATATGAACTTGATTGAACAAAACATGCATGTATTGTATAACATAATGTCCTAGGAGTGTCATCTGATGAAGATCATCAAAGGTTAGTGCTGCATTTAGCTGTGGTTTGGGTTTTTGTGACATATATGCCAGCTTAAAATGGCTGTGTGATTATTCCTGGCTGGGTACTCTCCTAACATAATCTAATGTTTTGCTTTCGCTGTAAAGCCTTTTTGATATCGGACAATGTGGTTAGATTAACGAGAGTCTTGTCTTTAAAATGGTGTAAAATAGTCATATGTTTGAGAAATTGAAGTTATAGCATTTTTATCCTCTTCAGCGTCTCATCCCGTCAGCGGGATCAAAATCCAGCGAATTTTTTTTCTCTTTTTTTTTTTCGTTTTATAGATACACCTCTCCTGAATCGACCCACGTCGTCCGATTTCAAAAAGGTTTTACAGGAAAAGCAAATCATTAGATTATGTTAGAGGAGTCCATCGTAAAAAGCAGCAACGTAGCCATTTTCCGACCAACCACTTGCATCACAAATAACCAAAAAACAGCTAAATGCAGCACTAACCTTTTACAAACTTCATCAGATGACACACCTAGGACATCATGTTACACAATGCATGCATTCTTTTGTTCAATAAAGTTCATATTTATATATGAAAACAGCATTTTACATCGGTGTCTGACGTTGACTAACTATTTTCCCGTCAAAAGCATCCGATGAAACAGTGCTACATTTTACTGAATTACCATTCGAAAACATGTTTAAAATGTAATATTGTCATTCTAAGATTTATAGATGAATATCTCTTGAAAGCACCTGTCATACCAGATTTAAAAATAACTTTACTGGGTAATCACACTTAGCGATAAAAGGGGATGCGATACTCAGAAAATGACCTAGTAAATACAGCTCGGCGCCATCTTGGAACAATCGCAGATCACATCTAATGTCGTATAATATTGTCAATAATCCCTTACCTTTAGTTGTCTTCATCAGAAAGCACTTCCAGGAATCCCAGGTCCACAACAGATGTATTTTCGGTCGAAAAAGTCCATCCTTTATGTTCCATTAGCATGCTGTTGTTAGCGCGTCTCAAGGCAGTATCCAAAAGCTCTGCCGGCCGCGGGACAGCCGTGTCGGAAAAAAGCTATTTTTTCCCATTTCGGTTCGTTCAAACATGTCAAACGTTGTATAACATAAATCTTCAGGGCCTGTTTCAACAAGAGAGCCAATAAGATTCGAGGGGGACGATTTCAATGTGTTTCAAAACGTTTCCAAAGGTGGGGGTAGACAGGGCCGCCGGCGTCATAATGGTGATGGCCCTCCCCCTGTGACCAATTTCCAACGCGTCTCATTGACTGAGTTTCGACAGTAGAAGGCTCAAAACACTTTGTAAAGACTGGCGACATCTTGTGGAAGCAATAGGAAGTGCTCAAATAACGATAGTTCACGGTGTGAATAACAGGCAACGACGTGAAGTTGAGTCCACAATTCAGAATTCCACTTCCTGTTTCAATCGGTCTCGGGGTTTTGACTGCCATTTGAGTTCTGTTATACTCACAGACACCATTCAAACAGTTTTAGAAACTTTAGGGTGTTTTCTATCCACAGGTATTAATTATATGCATATCCTAGCTTCTGAGTCTGATTAGTAGGCCGTTGAAAATGGGCACTAATTTTTTCCAAAATGCGCTGTGGCGCCCCCTATCCTAGGGTAACGTCAAGAGGTTTTAAGGTTTTTGTATTTCGCGCCACTCGATTCCACTGGCTGTTGACTAGGTGGGAAGATTTCGTCCCACATACCCGAGAGAGATTAACACCAGGTGTGAGTGTTGACAAGGACAAGGCTGGAGATCACTCTGTCATGCTGAATGAGTTTGAATAACAGACTGGAAGCTTCAAAAGGAGGGTGGTGCTTGGAATCATTGTTCTTCCTCTATCAACCATGGTTACCTGCAAGGAAACACGTGCCTTCATCATTGCTTTGCACAAAAAGGGCTTCACAGGCAAGGATATTGCTGCCAGTAAGATTGCACCTAAATTAACTATTTATCGGATCATCAAGAACTTCAAGGAAAGCGGTTCAATTGTTGTGAAGAAGGCTTCAGGGCGCCCAAGAAAGTCCAGCAAGCGCCAGGACCGTCTCCTAAAGTTGATTCAGCTGCGGGATCGGGGCACCACCAGTACAGAGCTTGCTCAGGAATGGCAGCAGGCAGGTGTGAGTGCATCTGCACGCACAGTGAGGCGAAGACTTTTGGAGGATGGCCTGGTGTCAAGAAGGGCAGCAAAGAAGCCACTTCTCTCCAGGAAAAACATCAGGGACAGACTGATATTCTGCAAAAGGTACAGGGATTGGACTGCTTAGGACTGGGGTAAAGTCATTTTCTCTGATGAATCCCCTTTCCGATTGTTTGGCGCATCCGGAAAAAAAGTTGTCCGGAAAAGACAAGGTGAGCGCTACCATCAGTCCTGTGTCATGCCAACAGTAAAGCATCCCGAGACCATTCATGTGTGGGGTTGCTTCTCAGCCAAGGGAGTGGGCTCACTCACAATTTTGCCTAAGAACACAGCCATGAATAAAGAATGGTACCAACACATCCTCCGAGAGCAACTTCTCCCAACCATCCAGGAACAGTTTGGTGACAAACAATGCCTTTTCCAGCATGATGGAGCACCTTGCCATAAGGCAAAAGTGATAACTAAGTGGCTCGGGGAACAAAACATCGATATTTTGGGTCCATGGCCAGGAAACTCCCCAGACCTTAATCCCATTGAGAACTTGTGGTCAATCCACAAGAGGCGGGTGGACAAACAAAAACCCACAAATTCTGACAAACTCCAAGCATTGATTATGCAAGAATGGGCTGCCATCAGTCAGGATGTGGCCCAGAAGTTAATTGACAGCATGCCAGGGCGGATTGCAGAGGTCTTGAAAAAGAAGAGTCAACACTGCAAATATTGACACTCTGCATCAACTTCATGTAAATGTCAATTAAAGCCTTTGACACTTATGAAATGCTTGTAATTATACTTCAGTATTCCATAGTAACATCTGACAAAAAATATCTAAAGACACTGAGGCAGCAGACTTTATGAAAATGTATATTTGTGTCACTCAAAACTTTTGGCCACGACTGTACTGCAAAGAGGGACATAAGTCAATTGCAGTTGGTCCAGAACAAAGCAGCACGTAGCGCACTTAGATGTACACGGAGGGAGAGTGTCAGTAAAATGCATGTCAGTCACGCCTGGCTCAAAGCTGAGGAGAGATTGACTGCATCACTACTGGTCTTTGTGCGCGGTATTGATGTGTTGAAGGTACGGAACTGTCTGTTCAAGCAGATAGCACACAGTTCAGACTCTCATCGATACAACATAAGATAAGCAATCAAAGGTCTCTTCACAGTCCCCAGGTCCAGAACAGAGGCTGGGAAACACACAGTATTAAATGAGCCATGACTACATGGAACTCTGCCACCCCAGGTAACTCAAGCTAGCAATACAACCAGAAAAAAAGGGGCACAAAAGGGGACTGTGACGAGACACAGCCATTTAATATATATTGTATTGTAATTTGCACTTTGCTATTTAATAGACCTAGATAGAGTATGTACTGATACACTAGATGATCACAAGTATGTAGGCATTAATATGGAGTTGGTCACCCTTTGCTGCTATTAGCCTCCACTCTTCTGGGAAGGCTTTCCACTAGATGTTGGAACATTACTGTGGGGACTTGCTTCCATTCAGCCACAAGAGAATTAGTGACATCAGGCACTGATGTTGGATGATTAGGTCTGGCTCGTGGTCTGCGTCCCAATTCATCCCAAAGGTGTTCAATGGGGTTGAGGTCAGGGCTCTGTGCAGGCCAGTCAAGTTCCTCCACACTGATCGACAAACTATGTCTGTATAGACCTCGCTTTGTGCACGGGGGCATTGTCATGCTGAAACAGGAAAGGGCCTTCCCCAAACTGTTGCCACAAAGTTGGAAGCACAGAATCGCCTAGAATTGAATGCTGTAGCGTTAAGATTCCCTTCACTGGAACAAAGGGGCCTATCCCGAACCATGAAAAATAGCCCCAGACCATTACTCCTCCTCTACCAAACTTTACAGTTGGCACTATGCATTGAGGCAGGTAGTGTTCTCCTGGCATCTACCAAACCCAGATTTGTCCGTCAGACTGCCAGATGGTGAAGCGCGAGTCATCACTCCATAGAACGTGTTTCTACTGCTCAAGAGTCCAATGGTGGGGAGCTTTACACCACTCCAGCCGAAGCTTGGCATTGAGCATGATGATCTTAGGCATGTGTGCGGCTGCTTGGTCATGGAAACCCATTTCATGAAGCTGATATTGCTTCCAGAGGCAGTTTGGAACCAGGTAGTGAGTGTTGTAAACGATGACAGACGATTTCTACGCACTACACGCTTCTACACTCGGCTGTCCCGTAAAATTAATTGTTATTCCCATACCATTATCACAGAGAATCAGACAAATTATGCTACCCTCTGTTTATTGGCTACTTAGTTTATTCAAGACTGTCACAAAATACAACACTGCCCCTTTAAGACATAAAAAAGCTCTTTACCTGACTCCCTTTTCAAAGAGGGCTAGAAATGCACACCTTTTGTTTTCTTGTTGGAAGCAACCACTCCCCCATTGTTGACTAGAACTGAGCTATAACCGGGCCAATAACTCACTAACTAGCAAAGAATATGAACAAATGTGCACACGTGGCTACATGCAGCTCCCACTTTGATCTCAAAACAAGCGCATCTAGTGACTGCTCATACTGTAGCCTAAACACAGTCCAGTTCATAGTGAATGGCACAGATCTATATATGGAAATGGATATTTGCATGTAGACCTACTGCAGCTCTGATTGGTTATGGTGCACCGGTCTGTGTAGAATATGGGCCTAAGTCATGCCTGTCAATGCAAAAGAATCCTACTCCAATGTGCTCTGCCTACAAGAAGATCTCTTGCACAGTTAATTTTGCACACTAAATCTCACAGTTTCTTTTGTTTCGGTATATTACGTTGAAAGTGACTAATATTGCATTGATTCGATCACAATTGCCGCAGTAGAAGGAAACGTTGATAGTGTTAACTAAATGGGAAACTGTAGAAAGATGAGTGAAGATCAATCTCGTGCTTCTCTGTGGGGGCTCATATTTCTTCTGCGCGGAAGTCTGATGTGAGCTGCGCGCCCTCTGCTTCGAGGAAACATTGGTTGTGGGCCCATCTGGCCAATAGCATCACAGCATTGGCCAGCCCAGAGTACCTCTGAACATAAACTAATCTAGAATGGACAGACCTACAACGTTTCTCCTTTTCCCAACAACCCCCTGCAGGTGAAGGAGCACACATGTGAATGACATTTTGACAGTGTTTTTTGAGCACTGTCATGGGGCCCATAATTCTCTCTGATAGGAAATGGTTGGGATGCGAGGATGCATATACCCCTTTTTCCATAGCAGCGCTCTGCTCACCTGGCCTTGTGCAATGTCCACCACCAAACCTGCAACAGCTGGAGGGGGAGAGAGGGAGGAGAGGTGCTCTGCACGCACACAGAAACAAATAGGCCCCCCATTAGTGCAAATACTCCAATTAAGGTCAGTCATGTCTTTGAGTCATGCGGCTGTCAAGTAGGAGATACGACTTAAAACAGCTGCAGAATGTTTACCACATACACAGATAAGATGCGTCCAGCACCGATAGCACTGGCATCCACTTTGGACAGTTTAGTCAGCATCTTACTGTAACAGTTGAGGTCAAAGCATTTGAGGGATGGATGACTAATGTGTTTGGTCAGAGCTCGTTGGTTTTCAAAGTGTACAAAATGTGTCTGTCTACATGGTCAGGAAGTAGTAACACTGCATGGTCTTTCATCTGATACCTCTGGTGATGGCTCAATCAGCTAATCAAATCACTCACACCACACAGCCAGACCTGCAGGCCTCCAACACACTGACGGAGGAGCATCTCTCATTAAATGAACAATTGACTCAGAATGACAGTATGGTAAATATTTACTTTGAATACGTCAAATACTTGCAATAAATGAAAAAAAAAACAGGGTACGGTATGTAAACAAACCTTGAATCAATTAATGAGAGCCGGAAAATGAGTCACTAACAGTCAGTCTCGTCACAGCAGACACCGGTTCACTGTCTCTCTAGTAGGGACAAACATGGGGATGTTCTGTACCAGAGAATAACATTTCCTCAGAAAAAATAAATACAAATCTGATTTGTAAAAAAACAGAAATTATAATAATGTCCAGTCTTTTGAAGGCTCACTTGGTCCTTCATGGCCTTACAAGTACTTGAGGTGACTTATGTTCTGCTTTGAGTGCACTGCTTCAGGAAATGTGGAGTTGAGGACGGCCAAGCTGGGGCTCAGTGAATATACACAGACATCCACTGAGTTACAGTATAGCCTGATTTATAAACTCAGCAAAAAAAGAAATGTCCCTTTTTCAGGACCCTGTCTTTCAAAGATCATTCGTAAAAATCCAAATAGCTTCACAGATCTTCATTGTAAAGGGTTTAAACACTGTTTCCCATGCTTGTTCAATGAACCATAAACAATGAATGAACATGCACCAGCTTACACACGGTAGGCAATTAAGGTCACAGTTATGAAAACTTAGGACACTAAAGAGGCCTTTCTACTGACTCTGAAAAACACCAAAAGAAAGATGCCCAGGGTCCCTGCTCATCTGCGTGAACGTGCCTTAGGCAGGCTGCAAGGAGGCTTGAGGACTGCAGATGTGGCCAGGGCAATAAATTGCAACGTCCGTACTATGAGACGCCTAAGACAGCGCTACAGGGAGACAGGATGGACAGCTAATCGTCCTCGCAGTGGCAGACCACGTGTAACAACACCTGCATAGGATCGGTACATCCGAACATCACACCTGCGGGACAGGTACAGGACGGCAACAACAACTGCCCGAGTTACACCAGGAACACACAATCCCTCCATCAGTGCTCAGACTATCCACAATAGGCTGAGAGAGGCTGGACTGAGGGCTTGTAGGTCTGTTGTAAGGCAGGTCCTCACCAGACATCACCGACAACAACGTCGCCTATGGGCACAAACCCAACATCGCTGGACCAGACAGGACTGGCAAAAAGTGCTCTTCACTGACGAGTCGCGGTTTTGTCTCACCAGGGGTGAAGTTTGGATTCGCGTTTATCGTCGAAGGAATGAGCGTTACACCGAGGCCTGTACTCTGGAGCGGGATCGATTTGGAGGTGGAGGGTCTGTCATGGTCTGGGGCGGTGTGTCACAGCATCATCGGACTGAGCTTGTTGTCATTGCTGGCAATCTCAACGCTGTGCGTTACAGGGAAAACATCCTCCTTCCTCATGTTGTACCCTTCCTGCAGGCTCATCCTGACATGACCCTCCAGCATGACAATGCCACCAGCCATACTGCTCATTCTGTGCATGATTTCCTGAAAGACAGGAAGTCAGTGTTCTGCCATGGCCAGCAAAGAGCCCGGATCTCAATCCCATTGATCACGTCTGGGACCTGTTGGATCGGAGGGTGAGAGCTAGGGCCATTCCCCCCAGAAATGTCCGGGAACTTGCAGGTGCCTTGGTGGAAGAGTAGGGTAACATCTCACAGCAAGAACTGGCAAATCTGGTGCAGTCCATGAGGAGGAGATGCACCGCAGTACTTAATGCAGCTGGTGGCCACACCAGATACTGACTTACTTTTCATTTTAACCCCCCCTTTGTTCAGGGACACATTATTCCATTTATGTTAGTCACATGTCTATGGAACTTGTTCAGTTTATGTCTCAGTTGTTGAATCTTGCTATGTTCATACAAATATTTACACATGTTAAGGTTGCTGAAAATAAACGCAGCTGACAGCGAGAGGACGTTTCTTTTTTTGCTGAGTTCAGTACTACTCAGTGATGAGATCCCACACCTACTTCCATTAGAAAGGACTATCCCCTCTCTCACCTGGTTGTCTGTCAGTAAGCAGAAACTTACCGTACTGTATACATACTGCTTTGACTCAGCAGAACAAACACTGCTCCCTGTGGACGAGTGCCCCTTCAAAAGAGTTTGAACCGCTAACGCTAGCCTTTAACAGTCAACAGAGCCAGAACAACACAGTGGGCGGCAGGTAGCCTAGCCTAAGAGTGTTGGGCCAGTAACCGAAAGGTTGCTGGTTCAAATCGGGCCGTTCTGTCCTTGAACAAGGCAGTTAATCCCCAACAACAACTGCTCCCTGGGCGCCGATGACGTGGACGTCGATTAAAGCAGCCCCCCACATCTCTCTGATTCAGAGGGGTTGGGTTAAATGCGGAACACACATTTCGGTTGAATGCATTCAGTTGTGCAACTGACTAAGTATCCCCTTTCCCAGTACGCACCCCTACGGTTAGCTCCAGACTGACATGTTACATGTGGCCCATAAACTCTTGATTGGCCTCAGGATGATGATATCATCAGGAATGTGAGATGTTTTTAGATCGAAAAACACATGCCTCCTGTCCCGTTCTAATGAGGCATCATTCTGTCACTGTATAGAGTACAGAGACTGTGGTGCATAGCACACTGTAGAGGTCAACACCCCTAGCTTTGTGGGGTGTTGAGGGATACACACGCACACGCAGCATAATCACTGGCATCGGTGCAATCTGTGATATCTCCAAGGGCTTTTTGACAGGGAAGGGCGTTGAGAGGAGAGGGGTGCAAGTGAAATACGAGAGTAATTACTGCCGAGGCAATCTGCTATTTCTGTTCCTTTTACAGCCCATCTGAGACAAATCCATGGACCTGGGCTACGGACCAGGACACAGAATCAGGACCAAATAACTGCAAAATGGATGGACCTCTGGCCTGTTGTTGCCTTAGTGAAAATATAGGGGAGAAATAACAATACAGTATTACACCGTAAAGCTAAATGAAATTATAGAGAAATGCTCGCTATATTTTATCTAACCACTTGGCAAGTAAACCCTCGCTCTATTTTAAATACCAGCTCCATGAGTAAAAATCGTTGCTTATTTGGTTTTGAGAGGCAAAGCAGAGATTAAATCAAAATAAGACGGGAATGTCTGGTGAAATGAGAACCCTGAAGGTTTGGAGATAATATACACACTGGCCTCTATCCATCTACCTTAAAAGGTGAAGTCGTTAGGTCACCCGTAGCGCAGTACTATGCTGACAGGCAGTTAATCTCAGATGCACTGGGGATGTTTTGGTGTGGAGATGTCCATCTCTAATGGTGGACTGTCTGCAAGTCTCCATCTGTTGTTTGGGTTTGGATAGTGGTTGTTGAGGAGAGATAGGTGCCCCGGACTGATGCTGATCTGAGTCTTCATGCCACAGCCAGAGAGAACCCCTCTGTTCCCCTCTCTCCAGCACGTCACCCTCTCCCTCTCCTTACATGTTCCATGCTGTATTATGGGTAACCCTGCCAAGTGCCCCCTAGACCAAACACAGTGCTAGAGAGACAGTCTGTATAAGTCCACACGAAGTCACTCCGCTGCGCTTGGCTCTCTAAATAAAAATCCTCTGGTCACTCACACGTGGTTGTTATCCTGACTAATCAACTCTGAAGGTTGGCATTGAAAGCATCTCACATGCTTCGCTTCATAGCATCTGTCTAGGGATTCAGTATTCCCAATGCAATGTCACTGAAAATGCTCACGTCTAGTTTGAGGGGGGAAAAAAATCCTTTATCTGCAGAAATACTATTAATCTGTTGCTTGAAAAAATAAAAACCTCCACATCAGGATCCCATTTCAGGGAGAAACAATACATGTCAGACACGCTCACAGTCCAGCTATCAGATAACACAGCCACATTAAGCAACCTAATACACAAGCATTTCTACATTGTTCTGTACATTCCAGAACAGTCCGGTATTCGCCAGACAAATCTTGCAACAAATAAGACTAATCTGCAGTTATTATACAGAGAGTCCCAGTGTCATTGTGGTGTCTTTCAACCGCTCTGTACCACAGGGAGACTACTGTTGGACCAGCAGCTTCATCACATCACTACCTTGGCTTGGACAGAGTGGGACCTGGACTCAGATACTGAAGACATGCGGTTAGCTATGCATGCAGGGGGCAACTGAAACCAGGTGGTATGGCTCAGCTCCTAGAACCCGTGTTGCTGACAGGAGCACAGGAAGGGAGAGCATATACACACACCTCTCATGTATATCTTACACAGCAACTGGTTGGCTGGCTGGCTCTTGACCTATTTTACAAGTGGGGAGGCCAGTGACACGTCCAGTGACCTCTACACACCCAGGCTAAAATGCAGATGGTGGGATTAATTGGCTCACCGGCCTCGATCATTTGGCCAGAAGAATGCGTGGAATCCAGAGCCACTCCATAAAAGTCACTCTCTGTGAACACTGCTCCGAATCATTAAATCCCCGTGGCAACGGCCATGTGAAGCTGTAAAACATGAGGAACTACCACTGAGGCCTCAGCTCTGAGCTCCGGCTCTGAGCTCCGGCTCTGAGCTCCGGCCATCCTCTCCGAGCCCTTTTCTCCCAGTTGATTGATGGCAGAGTGAAACTTTATGGGGCGTGTGCAGCACAGGGAGAGCAGAATAAACCACTAATCGCTTTGTCTAATAACCGAAGCGATTGCAAAAAAAAAAACAATAGGCACCCAGGTACATCAAACACCAACCTTTTACTAGATATGTGGGGCGCAGTGAGCACTCACTCTTGACAATCTATCAAACTACTGTAAATGAAGACTAACTTCAGCATAAATCACTGGGAAAATATATGATTTGGCCATTCTTCCACCTGCAGCCAAGCATGACTAAGGTAAGGGAGAAGGTAAGAGCACGTATGGCGCAGTAGCAGCACCTGTTGTTGCCAAAGGCCCGTGTACCCTAGGAAGCTATCTGAGTGGTGGAACAGCCAGAGCTGTCTGCTTAGCGCTTGGTCAGCCGGCACATTCTCTCACTGTCTCGTACTGTTTCCATTACAGACCACTTCAGACGCACTAAATTAGAACCAGTTAAAGCCCATGAAAACACGTCATCGCAGCCAGAGTGGAATTGGTTTAAGGGTAGAGCCTGGAAACAAACTACTGCTTCCTGTTCCTCAAATATTTGGTGGTTTACCTGTTAATGCCTCTGCGAGAACGCTAGGGAACACCCAAGAAAAATAGGCTGCCACTGACATCTGGATACTTACTGTACATTAGCTATTAGAAAACACTGTTCCATCCTTTGTAGAAGGAGTGCGTTGACATTCAGAGAGACTTTTAGGAGGGATGTTAACTACCTCGTGGAGGGACATACCGTACACTGAACTTTAATAACAGAGCCAGTTGATCTGTTCTGAAAGAGTCACATCACAGACTGGGACAGACTGGCCGAGCTTTGACCCACCTGGAGGGCACAGTTCATCATGCGGATGACGTAGTCAAACTGTTGGTGGTCCAGTATGGCCCGGTTCTGCTGGACGTGCAGACGGAGCTCCTCAGTCAGACACTGGCGAGCCGCCTTGCCTTTCAGAGCACGCAGCGCAGCCGGCAGGGTCTGGGAACACAGCACAGGCTGTTTTTAACACAAATACCATGTCACACAACATACATGAACAAAAACAGTGGGGAAAATAATCTTCTGGATTGATTTCTCAACTTCCCAGAACATTATGTCCCAGAATTCTAGAACCAACCAGGCTATAGCCAAGAAATCTCAGCTGGTAGCTCTGCAGGAGCTCAGGAACAGGTACAATAGCAGCTACAATATTACCAGTCCAGACAGTGAATTGTTGACCTCTGGGAAATATTAATACCACACATTTCATACTAATGTCAAACAACAAGAAAATGTGACGGTCATGCGTCTGGGTAATGGTTTTCACATTGGCTGTATAATGTATATCGAGGTGAAGGGTTTATAGGCTGGGGGGGGGGTTATAGCTGGATGCATGTCTGCCTTATATAACCTGGTTATTACAGCCAGCGGTGCAGGCATAAAGAAACTGGCTCCCTTCCCATTTCATGCAGTACACATGGGACACCCCCATCAATGTTCCTATGGGCTATAGGGGGTGCCACGGTGTGGGGAAATCAAAACAGCTATGCCATTAACCTCGGTGTTAAAACAATGGGGTTATTTCTGCTGATAACGAGGAGATTATGAGTCTAAGTGTTTGATCATCTGTCTCCAGTGTGGTCATGTCTCCCAGCTGGGAGGTATAATTCGCCTGATAGAGTTGAGAGCGCTAACTCCAGACCGACACACACGGTTGCCTTCCTGCTGTAATCGGAGGAATGGATGTCAGTCCAGATGTCTGGGCCATTACAGACGTGGCTGATTCCGCTGTGCTGAGAGACAGGGATTAGGGAGGATGCCGTGCGTCACCTTCTCCGTCTCCTGGGTCTTGTTGTCGAAGATGAAGGAGATGCAGCTCCTCACCACCTCTAGCCTGCGAGCGCTGTTGAACACTGAGCCCATCTTCCCCATGATGGACACTGCACAGATGAGGGGTGAGCAGGTTAGGAATACAAGAGTGGTAGAAATACTAGCTACGCTAGTACAGACGCCATTCAATACTCATCAACTAAGTGCTTACAGCTATTAACACATTATAGACAGACTCCTGCCAAGCCATTTGTCTCACACAGGAGCAGGCATGGAGTAGAGCTGATGTTTGTGTCTCACGTACCCACGGGAGGGCCGGCGGGCACCACACACTTCCTCTCTGCGCGGGTGGTGGTAGTGATGGCAGGGGCGCTGGGATGCTTGGCCAGGCCCTCCGCCAGCAGCCGCTCCACCTTCTCATCGTCCAGCAGGGGGAAGGGCATCACATGCACCCGCAGGTGGGAGCCCTCCGTGGGCCGAGGCACTTTCTGGAACGCCATGTGGGGGTTGGGATTCTCCTGTAATGGACCATTCAATAATAAAACATACAGACAAGAACAACATCTGTGACGGCCATAGGACATGCTATAACACTAAAGAGTACAGAAAGTGCCTAATGTGAACACTATAGCATACAGGCCCAGAGGCTGAGTGATGTTAACTCACGTTTTTGTACAGTTGGTCAGAGAGTTCCCTCATGTGCTTCTGCAGCTTGGCAGGGCTGGCCGCCTCCTCCTTAAAGCGCTCCATGTCAAAGGCCACCAGCTACAGAACCAACAACAAGTCAGTCAAGCTGTTCCCAAACGATACAATCTCTCGACAAGCCCAGTTTCATACACAACAGTGAAATTAGAACAACTGTTGCCAAATCAGACTAGAGCTGCAAAACATGCAGTCTGGTTACAGCAGCCATGCCCGACAGTACCTCATCAAAGAGATCACAGGCTCTGTAAGGTGGCCCCCTTTCAGACACGAAGCCAGCGAAGGCCATGCCATCCAGAACCTTGGTCAGGAAGTCATTCTCAATCAGGCCTCTCTGGCCCAGGAAGGCAGTCTGTAGGGGGACAGGGTTAAAGGTTAAATAATGGTAGGTACATAAACTTCACATTTCTGAGGAGCTTTTCTTTTCTTTCTTTATTATTATTATTATCACAATGAACCCAGTCACAAAAGTGAAACAAATGACTGAAGATGACTATATGCAAAGAAAAGCAAGCTTTATCTGCTGAATTAGGCCTGTGATTCGTGCTAGTGGGTGAAAGAGATAGAAAATGGGGGGGGGGGGCAGTTTTTCTGGACTCCCCAGTCATCGCCTCTCCGTAAAAAAAGCGCAGCGTTTCTGTAGATTCGTGATGAATTCCTGGCCCATAATCCGAGCCATGTGGGGTACTTTGAGAGGGACGTGCTGAGAGGTTACCACGGAGACGCCGCAGACACAAACAAATACAAACCCAGCGATTTTTTTGTATTTTAATTTGATACATTTCATATGGCTCATCGCGAGGCCATTGGCCAAGGCTGACAGCACATAACACAAACAAGCAGATAGCATGGTGAAGAGTCATACGGTCAGTCACTAAAGCGCATCAAACCAACACACACATGCTGAAACAAAACACCTCCAAACAGCTTCATCAGACAAGATAAGACAGGATAGGAGAGAATCCTCTTGTTCTTGGATTCTCTCCAAACATTCTTTTACAGGTTGAGAGAACAAGGGATAAAATGTCAGCCTGCACCTATCAAATGTTAAATGGGGACAAACAAATTGAATGGGAAAGGTAACCACCTTCATTGCAGTGATCAGTGAAATATGATCCTGGGATTACAACAGCATGGGTGACAAATGTGAGTCATCATCAGGAGACACATTGAGGGTGTGATGGAGCACATGCCTTCAGTTGGCAATAGGATTTTTGACCCACCCAGATTGAGTTGAACAGAAGTGCATTGATCTCACCTTGTGAAAGTGGATAACAGGTTCAGAATGGATGCGGATAAGCTGCAGGCAGGACCTGTAGCCCTGGAAGAGTTGAGCAAACAGCCTGAGGAACACGGCTCGCACCTCCTTATCCTGAAACACAAGGGAGAGAGGGGAGAGTCAGCTCACAAACATGCCATGAATACCACCTTGTTAATTCAGTTCACATCTTAACGTGATTATTCTACCATCTGAAGAAATGGAAACCCCCACTAAAGCTCAAATTTTTGTGCTATTCATAGGTCGGACAAGAGATGTGCGTGCTATAGGAGATATCTCAGAGCAGTGGCGTCCTCCTCATATCACAAACACATGATGTTCTGGGAAAAGGCTCCATCTGTTACAATGAGACATGGCCAGGGGTTAAGGTTGAAGACACTGTGTTTACTGGAATGATGGGCCTTACCAACAGTTTGAGGTTGGAGGGGGCTGTGCGAGGGGGTGGGAAGGCATTGTCAGCTATCTCCAGATCAGGATGCAAAACCTGAAAATAATAAAGATGCCTCTTAGTCTTGACTTATTATTTTGTTCGTTCCTAAGTACACTTTTATTACAGATTACATAAACAAATACCCATTACAATAACTAGACAAGTTACATAAGGACATTCTACAGCTGTTTGCAACAAACAACATTCTCATTATGATCTAACGTTTAATATCTAACGGGGATCTGTGATTTCCAAGGGTGAGCATTCAGGGTGAGCACAGACAGAGGCTGTGGTGTGTAACAGGTACGTACCAGAGACAGGGCAGTGTGTAACAGGTACGTACCAGAGACAGGGCAGCGTGTAACAGGTACGTACCAGAGACAGGGCTGCGTGTAACAGGTACGTACCAGAGACAGGGCTGCGTGTAACAGGTACGTACCAGAGACAGGGCAGCGTGTAACAGGTACGTACCAGAGACAGGGCAGTGTGTAACAGGTACGTACCAGAGACAGGGCAGTGTGTAACAGGTACGTACCAGAGACAGGGCAGTGTGTAACAGGTACGTACCAGAGACAGGGCAGTGTGTAACAGGTACGTACCAGAGACAGGGCAGTGTGTAACAGGTACGTACCAGAGACAGGGCAGCGTGTAACAGGTACGTACCAGAGACAGGGCAGCGTGTAACAGGTACGTACCAGAGACAGGGCAGCGTGTAACAGGTACGTACCAGAGACAGGGCAGCGTGTAACAGGTACAGGGCAGTGTGTAACAGGTACGTACCAGAGACAGGGCAGTGTGTAACAGGTACGTACCAGAGACAGGGCAGTGTGTAACAGGTACGTACCAGAGACAGGGCAGCGTGTAACAGGTACGTACCAGAGACAGGGCAGTGTGTAACAGGTACGTACCAGAGACAGGGCAGCGTGTAACAGGTACGTACCAGAGACAGGGCAGTGTGTAACAGGTACGTACCAGAGACAGGGCAGTGTGTAACAGGTACGTACCAGAGACAGGGCAGTCTGTAGTGTGTAACAGGTACAGTGAGGGAAAAAAGTATTTGATTCCCTGCTGATTTTGTACATTTTCCCACTGACAAAGAAATGATCAGTCTATCATTTTAATGGTAGGTTTATTTGAACAGTGAGAGAGAACAACAACACAAAAATCCAGAAAAACGCATGTCAGAAATGTTATAAATTGATTTGCATTTTAATGAGGGAAATAAGTATTTGACCCCCTCTCAATCAGAAAGATTTCTGGCTCCCAGGTGTCTTTTATACAGGTAACGAGCTGAGATTAGGAGCACACTCTTAAAGGGAGTGCTCCTAATCTCACCTTGTTACCTGAATAAAAGACACCTGTCCATAGAAGCAATCAATCAGATTCCAAACTCTCCACCATGGCTAAGACCAAAGAGCTCTCCTAGGATGTCAGGGACAAGATTGTAGACCTACACAAGGCTGGAATGGGCTACAAGACCATCGCCAAGCAGCTTGGTGAGAAGGTGACAACATTTGGTGTGATTATTCGCAAATGGAAGAAACACAAAAGAACTGTCAATCTCCCTCGGCCTGGGGCTCCATGCAAGATCTCACCTCGTGGAGTTGCAATGATCATGAGAACGGTGAGGAATCAGCCCAGAACTACACGGGAGGATCTTGTCAATGATCTCAAGGCAGCTGGGACCATAGTCACCAAGAAAACAATTGGTAACACACTACGCCGTGAAGGACTGAAATCCTGCAGCGCCCGCAAGGTCCCCCTGCTCAAGAAAGCACATATACATGCCCGTCTGAAGTTTGCCAATGAACATCTGAATGATTCAGAGGGCAACTGGGTGAAAGTGTTGTGGTCAAATGAGACCAAGTTGGCATCAACTCAACTCGCTGTGTTTGGAGGAGGAGGAATGCTGCCTATGACCCCAAGAACACCATCTCCCCCGTCAAACATGGAGGTGGAAACATTATGCTTGGGGGTGTTTTTCTGCTAAGGGGACAGGACAACTTCAGCGCATCAAAGGGACGATGGACGGGGCCATGTACCGTCAAATCTTGGGTGAGAACCTCCTTCCCTCAGCCAGGGCATTGAAAATGGGTCGTGGATGGGTATTCCAGCATGACAATGACCCAAAACACACGGCCAAGGCAACAAAGGAGTGGCTCAAGAAGAAGCACATTAAGGTCCTGGAGTGGCCTAGCCAGTCTCCAGACATTAATCCCATAGAAAATCTGTGGAGGGAGCTGAAGGTTTGAGTTCCCAAACGTCAGCCTCGAAACCTTAATGACTTGGAGAAGATCTGCAAAGAGGAGTGGGACAAAATCCCTCCTGAGATGTGTGCAAACCTGGTGGCCAACTACAAGAAACATCTGACCTCTGTGATTGCCAACAAGGGTTTTGCCACAAAGTACTAAGTCATGTTTTGCAGAGGGTTCAAATACTTATTTCCCTCATTAAAATGCAAATCAATTTATAACATTTTTGACATGCGTTTTTCTGGATTTTTTGGTTGTTATTCTGTCTCTCACTGTTCAAATAAACCTACCATTAAAATTATAGACTGATCATTTCTTTGTCAGTGGGCAAACGTACAAAATCAGCAGGGGAACAAAACCTTTTTTCCCCTCAATGTACGTACCAGAGACAGGGCAGTCTGTGTAGTGTGTAACAGGTACGTACCAGAGACAGGGCAGTCTGTGTAGTGTGTAACAGGTACGTACCAGAGACAGGGCAGTCTGTGTAGTGTGTAACAGGTACGTACCAGAGACAGGGCAGTCTGTGTAGTGTGTAACAGGTACGTACCAGAGACAGGGCAGTCTGTGTAGTGTGTAACAGGTACGTACCAGAGACAGGGCAGTGTGTGTAGTGTGTAACAGGTACGTACCAGAGACAGGGCAGTGTGTGTAGTGTGTAACAGGTACGTACCAGAGACAGGGCAGTCTGTGTAGTGTGTAACAGGTACGTACCAGAGACAGGGCAGTCTGTGTAGTGTGTAACAGGTACGTACCAGAGACAGGGCTGTCTGTGTAGTGTGTAACAGGTACGTACCAGAGACAGGGCAGTCTGTGTAGTGTGTAACAGGTACGTACCAGAGACAGGGCAGTCTGTGTAGTGTGTAACAGGTACGTACCAGAGACAGGGCAGTCTGTGTAGTGTGTAACAGGTACGTACCAGAGACAGGGCAGTCTGTGTAGTGCGTAACAGGTACGTACCAGAGACAGGGCAGTCTGTGTAGTGCGTAACAGGTACGTACCAGAGACAGGGCAGTCTGTGTAGTGCGTAACAGGTACGTACCAGAGACAGGGCAGTCTGTGTAGTGCGTAACAGGTACGTACCAGAGACAGGGCAGTCTGTGTAGTGCGTAACAGGTACGTACCAGAGACAGGGCAGTCTGTGTAGTGCGTAACAGGTACGTACCAGAGACAGGGCTGTCTGTGTAGTGTGTAACAGGTACGTACCAGAGACAGGGCAGTCTGTGTAGTGTGTAACAGGTACGTACCAGAGACAGGGCAGTCTGTGTAGTGTGTAACAGGTACGTACCAGAGACAGGGCTGTCTGTGTAGTGTGTAACAGGTACGTACCAGAGACAGGGCAGTCTGTGTAGTGTGTAACAGGTACGTACCAGAGACAGGGCAGTCTGTGTAGTGTGTAACAGGTACGTACCAGAGACAGGGCAGTCTGTGTAGTGTGTAACAGGTACGTACCAGAGACAGGGCAGTCTGTGTAGTGTGTAACAGGTACGTACCAGAGACAGGGCAGTGTGTGTAGTGTGTAACAGGTACGTACCAGAGACAGGGCAGTGTGTGTAGTGTGTAACAGGTACGTACCAGAGACAGGGCAGTCTGTGTAGTGTGTAACAGGTACGTACCAGAGACAGGGCAGTCTGTGTAGTGTGTAACAGGTACGTACCAGAGACAGGGCTGTCTGTGTAGTGTGTAACAGGTACGTACCAGAGACAGGGCAGTCTGTGTAGTGTGTAACAGGTACGTACCAGAGACAGGGCAGTCTGTGTAGTGTGTAACAGGTACGTACCAGAGACAGGGCAGTCTGTGTAGTGTGTAACAGGTACGTACCAGAGACAGGGCAGTCTGTGTAGTGCGTAACAGGTACGTACCAGAGACAGGGCAGTCTGTGTAGTGCGTAACAGGTACGTACCAGAGACAGGGCAGTCTGTGTAGTGCGTAACAGGTACGTACCAGAGACAGGGCAGTCTGTGTAGTGCGTAACAGGTACGTACCAGAGACAGGGCAGTCTGTGTAGTGCGTAACAGGTACGTACCAGAGACAGGGCAGTCTGTGTAGTGCGTAACAGGTACGTACCAGAGACAGGGCTGTCTGTGTAGTGTGTAACAGGTACGTACCAGAGACAGGGCAGTCTGTGTAGTGTGTAACAGGTACGTACCAGAGACAGGGCAGTCTGTGTAGTGTGTAACAGGTACGTACCAGAGACAGGGCTGTCTGTGTAGTGTGTAACAGGTACGTACCAGAGACAGGGCAGTCTGTGTAGTGTGTAACAGGTACGTACCAGAGACAGGGCAGTCTGTGTAGTGTGTAACAGGTACGTACCAGAGACAGGGCAGTCTGTGTAGTGTGTAACAGGTACGTACCAGAGACAGGGCAGTCTGTGTAGTGTGTACCAGGTACGTACCAGAGACAGGGCAGTGTGTGTAGTGTGTAACAGGTACGTACCAGAGACAGGGCAGTGTGTGTAGTGTGTAACAGGTACGTACCAGAGACAGGGCAGTCTGTGTAGTGTGTAACAGGTACGTACCAGAGACAGGGCAGTCTGTGTAGTGTGTAACAGGTACGTACCAGAGACAGGGCAGTGTGTGTAGTGTGTAACAGGTACGTACCAGAGACAGGGCAGTCTGTGTAGTGTGTAACAGTGGTTCAGGGAGCTGGGACAGGTGGATGCACTCTGGAATCTTTATGGTTCCTCCATCCAGATCAGCTATGATAACATCCAACTGTAAGATAGACAATACACATCACTAAACAATCCTTTCGAATTAGTTAGATTCCTATATTAGCTGTAGAGCACATTCTACATTACTATGGCAGAGCGTATAAGAGAAACTAAGGCTGAAACCTGCCAAAACATGCTCTTGGCCAACACAGTGGAGGAGTCACAACTCCCTGAAACTAAAGGACTCAGGAGGTCGCATCAATCGGCACTTCTCAGTATAAGAAATGTCAGCTCAACATAACATTTCCTTAAAATGTACAATGACTCATATATACACAACAAGACTCCATGATTCATAGGCAACTGGCTACATTGGGCAAGCTTTCAATGAATCAGTCTAAATAAAGGCATGTTATCCCTGGTGTACTGTACATGTTGAATCAGGGTCAGAGGCAGTTCATGTCTGGAGAAGGTGCTAAACATCACTCACCAGTTCTTGGATCTCGCTCTGGAACATGGAGTGGACCCCGATGATGAAGGGGGTGGGTGAGCTCAGCACCTCTAGCAGCCGTGACGGCAGGATGGGGATGTATGGGTAACTGAGTTTCAAACAGGAGACGACAGTGAGGAAACACACACACACACACACACACACACACACACCACACACACACACACACACACACACACACACACACACACACACACACACACACACACACACACACACACACACACACACACACACACACACACACACACACACACACACAACTTGCCAGGTCAAATTCTACATCAATGTGTGGTACTCAGTAAACCAAAACATAATCTTTCAAGTACATTTACATTCCAGTCATTTAGCAGACACTCTTTCCAGAGCAACTTACAGGAAGTTTATTCATCTTAAAGACATATGAGAACAGATAACCAAGACCACTTTGGAACATTGTTTTGTCACAAAATGTCAGAAAGTCAGTTGGCAACGCAATCAACATGAACATCTTAATACGTTTGAACTTTCGATGGCCTCATAATCAAAGCCAGCAGCCTAAGTGTAACAATTTTACTGAGAAACAAACAAATAACGATAATAAGAAACATTATCATTCAAGTCACACTTGGTGCAAGGCAAGTCATGTCAATAGCCGAGGTGTAATGGGGACTGATGGGGGAATGGAGAACGACAGGCCAATCACGTACCTGTATTTGAGGGGGAACATGAGTGCCTCCAGAGCACGTGACGCCTCCCCAAGTCTCTGGTAACTCGTGGAATGGAACAAAACCTTGTGTTCGGTCAGAACCGCACAGAAAAGACTCAGAACATTCTGGATTCCTGGCAGAAGAAAGTAGAGAGAATGTGTAATTAATTAGGTATTCGGTTGGACAAATGATTAAAAAAAACATACTGTTGGGGTGGATTTTATTTCTAAGCTGAGCAAACAATACTCAGAGTAAATTATATTTCTTTGGGGTGATAGAATGTGGTGTTTTCAATCATATGTGACTAGTTTGCTGAAATAATTGGAGGAAAGATCTGTTTTGCAGAGACATATTGTATGAAAACCAAAGTACTGTACATGCATCACAATATTTTGAAAACCTCTCTCTCCCTTTACTGACAGTATATTATTCACTATTACATTCTGACTTATAACGAACAAATGGCTGAGAAAACAATGTTATTCTTTGCCCACAGTGATAACAGGTGGATAAACAATGCAATTTCAGCTAACTAACAGTAGTGTATAAACTCAGCAAAAAAAAGAAACGTCCCTTTTTCAGGACCCTGTTTTTCAAAGATAATTCGTAAAAATCAAAATAACTTCACAGATCTTCATTGTAAAGGGTTTAAACACTGTTTCCCATGCTTGTTCAATGAACCATAAACAATTAATGAACATGCACCTGTGGAATGGTCGTTAAGACACGAACAGCTTACAGACGGTAGGCAATTAAGGTCACAGTTATGAAAACTTAGGACACTAAAGAGGCCTTTCTACTGACTCTGAAAAACACCAAAAGAAAGATGCCCAGGGTCCCTGCTCATCTGCGTGAACGTGCCTTAGGCATGCAGCAAGGCGGCATGAGGACTGCAGATCTGGCCAGGGCAATAAATAGCAATGTCCGTACTATGAGAAGCCGAAGACAGTGCTACAGGGAGACAGGACGGACAGCTGATCGTCCTCACAGTGGCAGACCACGTGTAATAACACCTGTACAGGATCAGTACATCTGAACATCACACCAGCGGGACAGGTACAGGATGGCAACAACAACTGCCCGAGTTACACCAGGAACACACAATCCCTCAATCAGTGCTCAGACTGTCCACAATAGGCTGAGAGAGGCTGGACTGAGGGCTTGTAGGCCTGTTGTAAGGCAGGTCCTCACCAGACATCACCGACAACAACGTCGCCTATGGGCACAAACCCACCGTCGCTGGACCAGACAGGACTGGCAAAAAGTGCTCTTCACTGACGAGTCACGGTTTTGTATCACCAGGGGTGATGGTCGGATTCACGTTTATCGTTGAAGGAATGAGCGTTACACCGAGGCCTGTACTCTGGAGTGGGATCAATTTGGAGGTGGAGGGTCTGTCATAGTCTGGGGCGGTGTGTCACAGCATCATCGGACTGAGCTTGTTGTCATTGCAGGCAATCTCAACGCTGTGCGTTACAGGGAAGACATCCTCCTCCCTCATGTGGTAACCTTCCTGCAGGCTCATCCTGACATGACCCTCCAGCATGACAATGCCACCAGCCATACTGCTCGTTCTGTGTGCATGATTTCCTGAAAGACAGGAAGTCAGTGTTCTGCCATGGCCAGCGAAGAGCCCGGATCTCAATCCCATTGAGCACATCTGGGACCTGTTGGTTCGGAGGGTGAGGGCTAGGGCCATTCCCCCCAGAAATGTCCGGGAACTTGCAGGCGCCTTGGTGGAAGAGTGGGGTAACATCTCACAGCAAGAACTGGCAAAACTGGTGCAGTCCATAAGGAGGAGATGCACAGCAGTACTTAATGCAGCTGGTGGCCACAGCAGATACTGACTTACTTTTGATTTTGACCCCCCCTTTGTTCAGGGACACATTACATTTCTGTAAGTCACATGTCTGTGGAACTTGTTCAGTTTATGTCTCAGTTGTTGAATCTTGTTATGTTCATACAAATATTTACACGTTAAGTTTGCTGAAAATAAACGCAGTTGACAGTTAGGACTTCCTATTTTTGCTGAGTTTATTATACACTGTGTGGACAAAACATTAGGAACACCTGATCTTTCCATGACAGACTGAACAGGTGAATCCAGGTGAAGCTATGATCCCTTATTGATGTCACTTGTTAAACCCACTTCAATCTGTGTAGATGAAGGGGAGGAGACAGGCTGAAGAAGGATTTTTAAACCTTGAGACAGAGATTGTGTATGCGTGCCATTCAGAGGGTGAATGAGCAAGACAAAATATTTAAGTGTCTTTGAACGGGGTATGGTAGTAGGTGCCAGGTGCACTGGTTTGAGTGTGTTAAGAAATGCAATGCTGCTGGGTTGTTCAAGCTCAACAGTTTCCCGTGTGTATCAAGAATGGTCCATCACCCAAAGGACCTCCAGACAACTTGACACAACTGTGGGAAGCATTGGAGTCAACATGGGCCAGCATCCCTGTGGAACACTTTCAACACCTTGTGGAGTCCATGCCCTGACAAATGGAGGCTGTTCTGAGGGGCAAAAGGGTGTTCCTAATGTTTTGCACACTCAGTGTACAGTATATCATTAATGATAAGTAAATACAACCTCAAAAATAGCCAGAGGAAATGACACGCTATGAGACAATATAAATAATATGTCAAATACCAATATGACAGTCCAGTCAAATTCTCAAGTTTACAGTTCCTGTTATTGTTTCCTATCAACCTAGTGGTAGACCCATCCATCACTCATTCCAGAGATAACGACAACGGCACACTGGCAGACATATCTGCAGTCCGCAACAAACTGAGGTCACTGATTCTGTCTGCCTCCAGCTCAGATAGACCCTGATAAACAAGAATCGGAACATGAACATTGTCTGTTCCGTTGTTGACTGAATACCTGGATCTCTCAAAGCGACATTGGCTGGTTACATTCTATGTTACCTCAACATGACTTCCTGTGTGGAAGTGCATAGGTCTGAGGTGACTAATCTGGCATTTTTGCCAATTAGGTTTCATAATGGCCTCCTGAGGTAAGCAGCCTGGCTTGTTTAGTGTCCTTGAGGTGTTTACATATCTATGGGAAACAGCAACACATTTCCGACCCTAAATAACAAGAGACAGACCAGGCCAAGACAAAGGCAGCAAACAACAAACAGCCCAGCAGCCTGTCCAGGGCCTGTCCATTCTATCCACTTGGGGGCCACACTTCCTGTGCAGTGTGACATGTTGGACGGACATTCCTCTGGGATGACCTCTGGACACAGTTGTGCGTGGACATGCTACACGTTTCCTCACCACCCAGGTCTTTTCCCCAGGTCTTGTTTGGTCTGAGAGAAAGACAAAGTCCATCACGGGGCCGGGGGGGGGGGGGGGGGGTAGCCTACTGGAAGTTGTACTGTATTTCATGTTATAACTCAGATCTGTGTTTAATCATTTGTTCTTACAGATTTGACTGACGGTCATGATGAATCCCATGGATTTAGCATGTTACACTAAACACATGACTTTAAATAGACCCTCCAAGCAGAGGAGAAAAAGAGGACACAGGCCAGCCAACATGGAGAGCAAATCTGTGGCTGATTCATGGAATAGAATCATGGAAGTATGAGAGATTATAAATAATGAGAGAATATGTTTTGAGATATGATCCGAACTTGGGCTGTGCAGCGGTTGCATCGTCACGATACTCAAACACGCGCAGTGTTTCCCCTATAATTATTTTCCGGCAGCAAATGTAGAACGAATGTGAGAAGGTCACTTGTGGTGACATTTTGAAAGGACATTCTACCCTCCAAAAATTTTGAAAATAAAACATGTAAATGTTGACACCATCTGAAATAACCTTCAGCTCAACTGATGCAGCATAGCGGCTTTAAAGCCCTCATGCAGTCTTTGTAAAAAAATTAAATCAATCAATCAATCACCACTGTATGTCTAATAAATCACAGTGTTTTTATTTAATACTTTTTATCCCAGAGGCTCCTTTGGCCCTTGGTCTGATCGTGTGGATGTCAGGAAACAAATTTGATGATACTGTATTTACATACACAGCCCTGATTGGGCTGATAGGATGGTCTAGACTTTCGAGCCCAGCCCCTTACCTAGATGAACAGTCATTGGTCTATTATAATCAAATCACATTGTGATGCAATCATGTGGACCAAAAGTTCCACCTGAAGATGCTGAAATTCCAGGAATATTTCCCCCCAAACAGCTCTTACACAAAAGGCCATTATCATAATTTTCACAATTTCAGAGTGTAATTTCGACCTTATAGTGTGGAAATATATATATTTAAAAAAAAAAAGGATAATTACATTTTTAACTGCACTGTCCCTTTAAATGAATAGGCTGAAGCATGGGGTTGCCCATCTGCATTTACTTAATTGAAAAATCTCAAGACTAAATGCATCCAACGCTACTTGGTACAAATAAACGTAACTAATCACACTCCGATCTTAAAATTGCGTCTCGGCGGAGATAAAAATCAAAAAACGTGGCGGCAACAAATGAACAGCAGCCCGCCCCTGCTAAATTAATATAGGGGAAACACTGATTCTGCACTCAGAACATACTCTCAGCCTGCACTGTATAACAAAAGTGATGGATGGAAGATGCAAGGTGCTCCGCTTACACGAGACGCATGATCTGATCACTTCTGGTGCTGTTGGAATGCTTATCCTTCATATGATATCATGCAGTACTGATCAGTTCTTACAGGACATCGGTCACATCACCTGTAGCCCAAGAACATGACAGAGAGCATCTCTTAAGAGTTACATGCAGTCCTATACAAGGGTACTGTAAGCAAACAGCAGTGGCATGAGGTGCCCAGGCCTCTGTCTGCCCATCATCTTCATCGGTCAGGGACAGGGGCCATGTTCAGATCCAGCATAGGGGGGGAATGGACACACTACTGTACACATCACAACACACAGAGACATTCCTCCTGATGGTTAGACTGAGTTGCACAATAACAAGCCCCATGTCCTCCTGTGACTCCAAAAACAGCTGTCTAGACCTGAGGAGTTTAGACCTATCCTCTATCAAACTCTGGGTAAATTCAAAACTTTGGAATGTCAAATTTAGAGAGAGACATATGAATTGGGTCCGTTTTATTAGTTTTGTGGACTGTTCCTGGATAACATGTGCAGTATTTGGTAACAAAAACAAAGAAGGTGACGACTGATACAAACCATGGCTGAGGATAATGTCAAGGTACAGGCCATCTCTGTGTGTATCCAGATTGGCTACAAACACATGACCCTGATCATTTGTGTATCGGTAAAGTACCCTCCAGTGTGCACGTCCACTGCTCGCTGTCCAAATAAACACAAAGGAGCATGCAAACTATTATTGAATTCCTCAAGGGGTTCAGGGCCTAATGCTTACAAGAAACATAATCCATTTAGTTTTGTAACACATTCTTCTAATCACACTAAATGAGGGCCTATTTTCCATTACAAATAAAAAGCATCAGAAAAATTGGATTGGGTTTCACTTATTTACTAACTCGCCCCCAACATCAGCCCCTGGAATGTAGACTTGACTGCTGCAGTGATTTGTGTGTATTAAAACCACATACTCGAGTCCAGTGTATGCACGAATGCAGTGAGCAGGAATTTGGGACAATATACGGTCATAACCATGTGAAGCCACCAAACCACAGCAAAGCTACGTCATGTGTACAAGAATGCAAAACAGACAAAGCAAATCCTAGTAAAGGAGTATACATACTGTGCCTTGAGAAAGTATTCACACCCCTTGACTTTTTCCACATTTTGTTGATACAAAGTGGGATTAAACTGGATTTAACTGAGTCTATTATTATTTTCAAAATTCTTCAAGCTCTGTCAAATTGGTTGTTGATCATTGCTAGACAACCATTTTCAGGTCTTGCCATCAACTTCAAGCAGCTTTAAGTCAAAACTAACTCGGGAACATTCACGGTCTTCTTGGTAAGCAAATCCAGTGCATATTTGGCCTTGTGTTTTAGGTTATTGTCCTGCTGAAAGGTTAATTCATCTCTCAAAGTCTGGTGGAAAGCACACTGAACCAGGTTTTCCTCTAGGATTTTGCCTATGCTTAGCTCCATTCCGTAAAATGTTTTACCATGAAAAACTCCCCAGTCCTTAACAATTACAAGCATACCCATAACATGATGCCGCTACCACCATGTTTGAAAATATGGAGAGTGTTACTCAGTAATGTGTTGCATTGGATTTGCCTCAAACATAACACTTTGTGTTCAGGACAAAATTTAATTGCTTTGCCACATTTTTTGCAGTATTACTTTCGTGCCTTGTTGGAAACAGGATGCATATGTTTTGGTATATTTTTACTGTGTACAGGCTTCCTTCTTTTCACTTTGTCAATTAGGTTGGTATTGTGGAGTAACTACAATGTTGTTGATCAATCCTCAGTTTCCTCATATCACAGCCAATAAACTCTGTAACTGTTTTAAAGTCACCATTGGCATCATGGTGAAATCCCTGAACGGTTTCCTTCCTCTCCGGCAACTGAGTTACGAAGGACGCCTGTATCTTTGTAGCGACTGGGTGCATTGGCACCCCATCCAAATTGTAATTAATAACTTCACCATGCTCAAAGGGATATTCAATGTTTTTATTTTTACCCATCTACCAGTAGGTGCCCTTTGCGAGGCATTGGAAAACCTCCCTGGTCTTTGTGGTTGAATCTGTGTTTGAAATGTACTGCTCGACTGAGGGACCTTACCGATAATTGTACGTGTGGGGCACAGAGATGAAGTAGACATTCAGAAATCATGTTAAACACTATTATTGCACACAGAGTGAGTCCATGTAACGTATTATGGTTGAATACTTATTGACTCAAGACATTTCAGCTTTTCATTTTTTATTAATTTGTAAACATCATTTTTTTTTTTTTTTTAAATCCACTTCGATATTATGGGGTATTGTGTGTAGGTAGGCCAGTGACCCAAAAAAATCTACATTTGATCAATTTTAAATTCAAGCTGTAACACAACAAAATGTGGAAAAAGTCAAGGGGTGTAAATACTTTCTGAAGGCACTGTACATGCTCATTTGTACAGCATTAACCCAACTGCTTAGTGGCTATTCAATTTAAGAGTTTACAATTGTGATTTGGACAGATGCTTTATTCATAACCATGTGATCATCCGCGTAGTAACTCTAAACCTCTTAATGTTGGAGTTGAACCTAAAAAAGTTTAATACCATCAAGGATCAATACCGGATAACCTGTCATACAACTAAGCTACTTACTAAAATAAACAAAGAAAACGATGCAAACAATATGATTAAGAGGGATGTTCATAATATCTGGCACTACAGTTCGTATTCAGCTGTCAGGTTATTTCAGCCGACCCACGTAAGCATGTTACCAGGAAACATAAGCTAAATTACAATGTGAGCTGTGTATACTGTGACTGTACGTGACCAACAGGCGGAGCGGCATAGAGCTACTGTCCTGCAACTAAGTAGACCCGATGCAGACCAGACTGTAAATAACGAAAGGAACATGATGGTGCCATAAAGTGGAGTCGAGTTCATGGAGTTTGGGATTGACTGGTTGTACTGTAGTGTAGTAATGAGGAAACAGAAGCCCAGTGACATACCAAGTTGCTGGAAGAGCAGGGCCACACTCTTGCATGTAACAGGCAGGTTGTCATTCAGAGGGGTTTGGATTAGCTGTCGGTCGCCAGCTCCCAGGGAAAACAGTTTCTGTGTGAAAAACACAAAAGTGAAAAGTCATAGGTTATATGAAAAACCATTGGATGGATCTATCATAGAACTAGACAAGACTGTACAACAGTTTCAGAGATGGATTTTGTTTTTAACAGACATCAAAACCCGTTTTCATGGTACTGTATATATCATTAGGAAACTGAACAAGACTGTAACTCAAAACAAGGCCAAAGGTCATATAGGCAAGGCAGAAATGACAGTACAATGGCAGTTAAGGGATCCACTGTGTGAGTGTTTTTTTGACGATCTCCCAGAAAAATGAATAAAACACGTGTTGTTGAACCCGATGGACATCGCAGCTGCACGACTGAATTAGCCTTTTGAATCAGTCCGGCAGCAATGGGAGAAACCTCAATTGCATGTTAACGTACATTTCACAGGCACGGCACAACGCCTCTGCAATCCATTAGGGAGAGCAGTGTCTGTCGCTATATCCAGTGTGGCTGAGGGTAGAGAAGTAAGCGTACAGTGGAAAAAGTGTGCTCGCGTGAACACAATCAGTACGTCTAATTCCACTAAACCAAAGTTGAACATGATAGGGGTACAGACGGTGGTTCAACGGAGTTTGGCTTTTGACCTGACGAAGATCCTAGTGGATTGAAACATGGTCAATGAAGGTATTAATTGGGAGCATAGGCTTTCTGTTATTTTCAACTGAGTTTGAACCAGCTAGAGAACAACTCTGTTCCCTGATTCATGACATTCCTTCATGTTTGACAGTCTGTTGAAGGATGAGTTTGTTCCACTCCTGAGGTTTCTAACTCATGTGGTGTCACTACAGCCTAAAGCCCTTGGCTCTGCGGGGAGTGGCGATAGTTTAAGGAGGAACACTGGCATGTGTTGGTAAATTACATCAAAAACACTAACATTACGCTAAGGTTCAGGATGTGAACTTAATCATGGGTCACATTCCTTCCCCTTTACAAACACAGATGAAATATTGTCCAGTTTTTTAAAGCCACATTGATCACCATTGTCTAGACTTTAAGGGAACAGACCAGCGTAGGGTTTTTGTTATAGGACAACTTCAGATGTGGTTTTTAATAACCTAGTGAGATGTGAAAATATAAAAACAGGCCCCCTACTCTGTTTTTTTTTTACCCTAGCTTCACTAAGTAATGTCATCAGAAGACCAGCTAGAAAAATAAAATAGTATTATGAGGACATTTCTGCGAGTGGTGGTACAGCAATCTATGGCACCATCTAGACCAGGAATGCATGATTGAATGGAAAGCAAACGCACATGGGCCAAAACATTACTTCCTTCCTCACTCACACTCTACTTGTAGGAGACTGAAACTATAATAAGCATCAGGCCGTCAGTAGGTAACCAAGCACCTTGTGTGGGTCTAGCAGCAACATTAACCCAGACTGACCCCTAGTCTGGGGTGGATTCGTGCCTCTGTGGAGAGCAGGCCAGAAGGGTTGAGAGATGGAGGTATTTGAGGAATTGTTTGCTTTAGTAATGCCTGCTTACCTGGGAGCCGCCAGCCACAGGAACCATGCACGTGAAGAGGTTGGAAACCAGCCCCTCCAGGGGGAACGGCAGGCTGTCGACGTACACCGTGTAGATCAGACCCAAGCAGCCCTGGGGAGGGCAGGAGGAGACAGACACACAACCAGGTCAATCAACACACTCACATACAGATGTATCGCAAGATACATACACCCAAAGATACATACACCCAATCACAGCTTCTCGCCTAAATGGACAATTAAAGACACTGTATTGGAATTCGTCATCTAATACCATCAGATTTATAGTATTTTATGTAATATTCCAAATGTTCAGCTGACATGTGTGGTTTAATGGCAAATAACTGGGCAGAGCAAAGCTAAAAATAAATGCTCAATTAATATGTGTGTCGGAGACATTTGAATGCCAAAGTTGAATACCGTAGTGGTCCAGTGTAGTGCCTAGGGACAGGAGAGATCCGCTAAGCCCCACTCTGTTCTTAAGTGAGGGATTGGCTGGATATCCTGGCCTTGAGTACACGCAGAATTCACTCTATAAAGCCAATATCTTCATTCTACGCACACAGGATCCAACATGATGCATTCTATCACCATCATGAGACAATCGATAGTGCAGAAATTAGTGCATCGACTACTGTTTATCATGCCAATGCTAATTAGGCAGAGATAAGTAAAGTGAACAGTCACGAACCTCATGAATAGGACCAAGAATGTTCCTGGCCAGGTGAACTATAGATCGCAAATAAACGCGCAAAAACTGAAATGACCACTATGCATGGTCATCTGACATTTTGAAAGGAACCTATTTTAGTCAGGAATTAATCAGATGTTATCATGTTACCCGGAATATTTCAGGATAATCCAGCCTGGAGACCAGAATGAGACTTTTTGGTGCAAAGACTTGAGCGGGCTGGATCAAGCCATCCTCTTCCTCATCCTCATCTGCATCGGTGGTCTTTGTTCCCTGAAACAGCAAAACAGAAGAAGTTATTCAAATGGGAGAGTTCAACAGTGATATGGGGGTGAGTTAAGAGCCCGTGCAGGGTAACCGCACATAGCAGGCATAAAAGAAACGCCTGAACGGGGATGGAAAAAACCTGAAGCTTTTCTGCTGACCCGCTGAGGGTGGCTCGAGTGTTATCTACTTCCAGGTCAAACCACAGTGTGTACATTCTACAGTACATCACATACTGTAGCCTATTTTTGGAAACATGCAAGTGCCACCCCCTGCTCGATAATTCTGATTGATGCAGGCACAGAGTACAGTGCACACAGTACGAGTACTATTCAAAGTGATAATGCTACATTACTTATCCGTCAAAAGAACACAGTACGGAAAAAAGTATCCTCAGGCTGACAGACAAACGCAGTACTACGGAGGCATTTTCATGCACAAAAAAAACTCAAAATCCTGGTGTTTCCTCTGCAATGGGATACAGATTTGAGTTGTAAAAAATCCTCTCCAATGTGTAGTACCCAGTAAAACAGATACTCATCACAGTTGAGGAGTTGAAAGAGCAAAGAGGATTTTCTTCAAATCACCATGGGGTTCATAAAAAGATTACTAACCACAAAAAATTAATCATAAAACATTATTTTCATGGAGACCGTTTGAACGAAACCCAGGAGCTTAAGAGAGGAGTGTCATTTCCCCTCCAGAGTCACATACTGACAAAAGGCCAAACATAAATCAGCAGTGAGATGTACAGTATAAGAAATCAAGTCACCTATGCATCAAGTCACATTACTCAGTTTACTAAAATAGTTGTGAAAACACTAATAACAGAGTATGAATAGGCTATGTCCAGTCTGGAATTTACCCATAGTGCTTTCTCATCTGTTCAGTTGTTTCTTCAGAAAATAGGGTATTTATTTTAAAGACTACAACGTCATTACTTTGGTTCCCTGAGTTGAGGAATAATCTTCTGTGGTTTGGAGATTATTGAAAACTACGGCTCCAAACCCAGAGCTGGAGGTTTGAAATTCAAATGAAATGTCCTACAAAACGGAGTCACAAGATGTAATCAGTATAGAAATAGCTGTAAAAAAAACCCCTGAAGCCTGAATTCTAAGTATTCAACTATGTTTTTTCCCCATAATAATAGAGAACCGAAGATAATTAAAGCAAAAGCTGCTCGACCTCTGATATCTCTGATCCAGTAAACACACTAGAGATAGACCTAGGCCTACCTGTAGGATATTCATTCAAAACATAGCTACAATTCGATGCAGACATTTGGGTTCGAAGGACATGGTGTAATGTACCATAAATAGCAATTGAGTGATCATGTTAAACTAACAGCATATGGGCTAAGTCATTAAGGTGAATGATTTGAACAAAGATACCTCCCACTCCTTCCCAAAGTGCTCCACAGGGACACAGAGGTCAAGTCTCAGTGGTCTCGTCTCAATCTGGTTCCAATTGTCCCATACCAGGAGCCGTCAGTCCTATCAGTTTACAGAGATAGCAGCATAGCAGCCTCACAGGGCTCGTTCCTGGCTAAACCCTTTATCAGAATCACATATATTCCTTCAGACAATGAAAACATGCCACAAGAGCTCTGGCATGCTCCAAGCAGGGGACACAGGATCTAAATATCCCGTCAGATGGGAAACACATTTCTACAGCATCCTGAGGATTTGGTTCAATTATCGGCGAAAATACATTTCTGCCTCTCGAATCCAATCACATAGAATAAAGCCACGCTGGTTTAAGGTAAGGCCCACATAAATAAATAAAATATATGCTGGCTTACAAGGGTCTACGAAAACCATGTGTGCCCTTCTCAGTAAAATGCTTTGCAGACTAGGCCCAATATACAGTACTATCCAAGTTAGGTGTATTTGACAAAACACGATGCACCTCAAACTAGTGTTGTCACGATACCAACATGTTACTAACGATAAGATACCAGGCCAAGTATCACGATACCAACATGTTACTAACGATAAGATACCAGGCCAAGTATCACGATACCAACATGTTACTAACGATAAGATACCAGGCCAAGTATCACGATACCAACATGTTACTAACGATAAGATACCAGGCCAAGTATCACAATAGCACAGAGAATTCTGATTGCCCTTGCGTCCTGTTCGCCCCATCCCCCGACAATTCTTCCCGTTTTGTAAACGTTATGCGCGCGCTACACAAAAACCTATCACTGATATTCACACTTCTACTCAATTAAACAAATATGGAATTTAACTTCACACTGTTCTCTGTCTACCGCATAGAATGACTAAGTTGCTCATATTTGCAAAGGTCTAGCTGTGATATGGGAGGAAGAAATATACATGCATAATGATCTGCATGTCATTGTGGCAGTAAGGGGAAAACACTGCATAAAACCTTTACTCTTCAGTTAACACACAAGACACACACACTCCCTCCCTCGCACACTCTCTCAGTGTCCCTCATAAAACACACACCACTCTCTCTCTTTCCCACACACATGTACACCCTGTTCTCTCTGTCTCCCTCATAAAACACACACACCACTCTTTCCCACAAACACACTGCTCTCTCTCCCTCATAAACACACACTCACCACAACTCTCGCTCTCCCACAAACACGTACACACTACTCTCTCCGTCTCCCTCAAACACACCACTCTCTCTCTCCCACAAACACATACACACTGCTCCACACTTTAAAAACGTTAGGCACCAAAACAGAATGTAAGGAGCACCAGAAAGAGATATGAATCCTACCTTTGAAGCACATCCCATGAGTAGCAGACCCTTTACCTTTCTTCCTGGCCCAATCAAATTTGCCTAGACCTACTGTCAAGTTACCAGGTTGTTAGCTAGCTAGGTAATATGACTGAAAAACATTGTCATCAAAACAATAATTAGCGGCCTGGGATTAGTTTAAAAAAGCCTGCGATATGGTCTGTGAAATTACATGAAATGAGCGCAAAATAGTGCAGGAAGGAAAAAAGGTAGGTCTGGTAAGAGCCGTTTTCTTTGCTGTAAAACTGCAAACACGACTGTTACAACGCTGTTTTTACTCTCGTGTTACTGCTGCGTGACAGTGAACTTTCAAAGCCTATCAGACGGGCCTGTGCTCTTCTCTACTGTACATGTAACAACAGCAGAGTGATCAGGGTCTGCATCCCCCCCCCTCGCCATCAAAGCTAAATTATACACTGCTCAAAGAAATATTGGAACACTTAAACAACACAATGTAACTCCAAGTCAATCACACTTCTGTGAAATCAAACTGTCCACTTAGGAAGCAACACTGATTGACAATAAATTTCACATGCTGTTGTGCAAATGGAAGACAACAGGTGGAAATTATAGGCAATTAGCAAGACACCCCCAATAAAGGAGTGGTTCTGCAGGTGGGGACCACAGACCACTTCTCAGTTCCTATGCTTTCTGGCTGATGTTGTGGTCACTTTTGAATGCTGGCAGTGCTTTCACTCTAGTGGTAGCATGAGACGGAGTCTACAACCCACACAAGTGGCTCAGGTAGTGCAGCTCATCCAGGATGGCACATCAATACGAGCTGTGGCAAGAAGGTTTGCTGAGTCTGTCAGCGTAGTGTCCAGAGCATGGAGGCGCTACCAGGAGACAGGCCAGTACATCAGGAGACGTGGAGGAGGCCGTAGGAGGGCAACAACCCAGCAGCAGGACCGCTACCTCCGCCTTTGTGCAAGGAGGAGCAGGAGGAGCACTGCCAGAGCCCTGCAAAATGATCTCCAGCAGGCCACAAATGTGCATGTGTCTGCTCAAACGGTCAGAAACAGACTCCATGTGGGTGGTATGAGGGCCCGACGTCCACAGATGGGGGTTGTGCTTACAGCCCAACACCATGCAGGACGTTTGGCATTTGCCAGAGAACACCAAGATTGGCAAATTCGCCACTGGCGCCCTGTTCTCTTCACAGATGAAAGCAGGTTCACACTGAGCACGTGACAGACGTGACAGAGTCTGGAGACGCCGTGGAGAACGTTCTGCTGCCTGCAACGTCCTCCAGCATGACCGGTTTGGCGGTGGGTCAGTCATGGTGTAGGGTGGCATTTCTTTGGGGGGCCGCACAGCCCTCCATGTGCTCGCCAGAGGTAGCCTGACTGCCATTAGGTACCGAGATGAGATCCTCAGACCCCTTGTGAGACCATATGCTGGTGTGGTTGGCCCTGGGTTCCTCCTAATGCAAGACAATGCTAGACCTCATGTGGCTGGAGTGTGTCAGCAGTTCCTGCAAGAGGAAGGCATTGATGCTATGGACTGGCCCGCCCGTTCCCAGACCTGAATCCAATTGAGCACATCTAGGACATCATGTCTCGCTCCATCCACCAACGCCACGTTGCACCACAGACTGTCCAGGAGTTGGCGGATGCTTTAGTCCAGGTCTGGGAGGAGATCCCTCAGGAGACCATCCGCCACCTCATCAGGAGCATGCCCAGGCGTTGTGGGGAGGTCATACAGGCACGTGGAGGCCACACACCCTACTGAGCCTCATTTTGACTTGTTTTAAGGACATTACATCAAAGTTGGATCAGCCTGTAGTGTGGTATTCCACTTTAATTTTGAGTGTGACTCCAAATCCAGACCTCCATGGGTTGATAAATTGGATTTCCATTGATTAATTCTGTGTGATTTTGTTGTCAGCACATTCAACTATGTAAAGAAAAAAGTATTTAAGAAGATTATTTCTTTCATTCAGATCTTGGATGTGTTGTTTAAGTGTTCCCTTTATTTTTTTGAGCAGTATATTTTAAAAAACTGACAGAGGAATAGATGAGCAGGAAGAATGGACGGAGAGGAGAGAAGCAGGTGAGTGACGGCTGGAAGGGGATGTGGCTGGCTGATTACAGCTGCCACAGATGATGTGCACATGAAGTGGACATTACTGCACCTGCGCATACAAGAGACTAGCGTTGCATAAATTCAACTGAATGTCTAAACAAAACTGACTTTAAATATTTAATCATTTTTGTAGTATCATATGAAACGGTAGTACGGTATTCTAAAATGTTGGCATCATGATGTTTTGGTACTGTGGTATTACCGTGATACCGGTATACCGTGCAACACTACCTCAAACTACTTAACCATCTTGCTAACCTTGTTAACAGTGTAAATATGAATATTGAGAACATCGGTCCTGGCTCTGGTGCAAACTTTTGCATTGGGTGGTATACTGTATCAAGCTGGTCCCTAAACCATAAGATACAGCAACAGTCACTTACACAGTGAGAAACCAGCCCTACATCTGTCTAGTGTGTGATCCAAACTCTTATCCTTATCCAAGCCATTACCAAACGCATAAAGGGGTCTGGGAACAGTTCCTGGAAAGAAATCATACCAAAACATAGAGGTGGGGCCATGATGAAGAGGCAGTGAGGTGACCGGCCACAGTTAGCCCTGTAATCAAGACCTCTAACGATCCTGTATTAAAGTCTGCAATGACACTGCACTGATCGTTACGGGTGGCCTTCGCCTCTTCTCCCTCAGTAGACTGGCCGGCGTGTGAGGAGGACAGGAAATAAATAAGGGAGGATTAAATCTGGTCACGGAGGAGAGGGTCCAGAGTCCTCCGGGGGGTGGGAGCAGAGTGGACAGCTGCAGGAAATCACTGAACAGCGCCTGACAGGGGAATTAGTCAGACTATTGCAGGGCCGGTGACGTGACCTTCCAGTCCAGGCATAAACCAGGCCTGGCTAGAGACCCAGTCGCAGCTAACCTAGCCATTATCCCGTGTATTTAATGAAGGACGTGGTGGTTTATACCTTGTCAGGCCAAGGCTTTGTTTGAAACCCACATGGAAAATCAGTGGTTCTGCATCCAGGCACAACAAGGGATGTTTGTGTAAATTGGTCTGATTCATACAGTACACTGTGTAATAGTAAACTAATGTTAAACTCATCAACATTTTAGGATGTTGAGTCTGATCATTCATGTAAACGGAATCATCACATCAGAATGTGACATGTCATGACCACGCAGTTAATAAAGGTTAGAATTCCAACTGAATTTATGTAAGAGGATATGATCAGATTTCAATTCCCTTTTTCATAAGACTCCTTGAATTAACATGACTAATGGTCAGAAGAATTCCACCTGATTGAATGGGGCCTTTCAAAGAATGTAAGATTTCAATGAATTAAAGGTCATTGACTTGAATGAATATGACTAATGGCCATGGCTGTCATGTGTTTTATAAGAGGCAGGGGACATGTCCTGTTCTTGTGACAAAACGCAGCACTTCAGAGACCGTCTGGAGGGTGATGTCAGGCCATTGTAAGGAGTCATATTCTTAAACACAATTAGACATCCTGCCAGGCATTCTGTGTAATGTATCAGGGCAAACCTTGAGAGGATTGCGGTCGTTGCAACAGTTTATTTCAGGGGTTTGTGAACTTGTGCAGAAGAAAAAACATCAAAGACAGAAGTGAATTCATATGAGGATGGGTGCATCCAAGAACCAGTGCTAGCGGGGATGAGATGTCAGCTCATTGGATACGTGTTTTGTCCCATCACACCAAAACCCTTCAGTATGTGAAGTGTTGTTCACTTCATCTCAATTCATCCAGAATGGTGTTATTTTCCCACTTTAGTGGGTTCTGGAACACATCATGCCGTGACACATTCCTAATAGTACAAAAATGTGCCATGCAAGAAAACATGTCAAAAACAAAACAATTACAACACAATGAAAAACAAAACAATTCCCAAGAATTAACAAATAGCCCCCGCTGGATGCTCGGAATCAAGTATTCATCCAGGGAGAGAGTGTAGCTGGAAATGATAAAGAAATGAACGGACATAACTCTGTGCAGCTTATCAAGAGTGGCATCATGCTGCCAGCCGAGGCAGTATCTACTATACCGTTGTTCACTTATTTTGCCCTTATGACCCAGAGCCTAAACCCAGGACCTGCAGGACGTAGTCCTATTCAGCATGTGTGTAAGTGTATTAAAGGTATGAAAAAACACCAAATGTCAAACCATTCGTACAGTGGCTTGCGAAAGTATTCACACCCTTTGGCATTTTCCCTATTTTGTTGCCTTACAACCTGGAATTAAAATAGATTTTGCAAAATATTTTTTCTAGTGAAACAAGACCAAAAAAACCCAGAAAACTTGATGTGCATAACTATTCACCCCCCCAAAGTCAATACTTTGTAGAGCCACCTTTTGCAGCAATTACAGCTGCAGGTTTCTTGGGGTATGTCTCGATAAGCTTGGCACATCTAGCCACTGGGATTTTTGCCCATTCTTCAAGGCAAAACTGCTCCAGATCCTTCAAGTTGGATGGGTTCCGCTGGTGCACAACAAACTTTAACTCATACCATAGATTCTCAAATTGGATTAAGGTCTGGGCTTTAACTAGGCCATTCAAAGACATTTCAATGTTTCCCCTTAAACCACTCAAGTGTTGCTTTAGCAGTATGCTTAGTGTCATTGTCCTGCTGGAAGGTGAACCTCTGTCCCAGTCTCAAATCTCTGGAAGACCAAAACAGGTTTCCCTCAAGAATTTCCCTGTATTTAGCGCCATCCATCATTCCTTCAATTCTGACCAGTTTCCCAGTCCCTGCCGATGAAAAACAACCCCACAGCATAATGCTGCCACCACCATGTTTCACGGGGGATGGCGTTCTCGGGGTGATGAGAGGTGTTGGGTTTGCGCCAGACATACCGTTTTCCTTGATGGCCAAAAACCTCAATTTTAGTCTCATCTGACTAGAGTACATTCTTCCTTTTCGCGAACACCAAACGTGTTTGCTTATTTTTTTCTTTAAGCAATGGCTTTTTTTCTGGCCACTCTTCCATAAAGCCCAGCTCTGTGGAGTATACGGCTTAAAGTGGTCATATGGACAGATAATCCAATCTCCGCTGTGGAGCTTTGCAGCTCCTTCAGGGTTATCTTTGGTCTCTTTGTTGCCTCTCTGATTAATGCCCTCCTTACCTGGTCCGTGAGTTTTGGTGGGCGGCCCTCTCTTGGCAGGTTTGTTGTGGTGCCATATTCTTTCCATTTTTTTAATAATGGATTTAATGGTGCTCTGTGGGATGTTCAAAGTTTCAGATATTTTTTTATAACCCAACCCTGATCTGTACTTGTCCACAACTTTGTCCCTGACCTATATGGAGAGCTCCTTGGTCTTCATGGTGCCACTTGCTTGGTGGTACCCCTTGCTTAGTGGTATTGCAGACTCTGGGGCCTTTCAGAACAGGTGTATGTATACTGAGATCATGTGACAGATCATGTGACACTTAGATTGCACACAGGTGGACTTTATGTAACTAATTATGTGACTTATGAAGGCAATTGATGGCACCAGATCTTATTTAGGGGCTTCATAGCAAAGGGAATACATATGCATGCACCACTTTTCAGTTTTTAATTTTTTATAATTTTTTGAAACAAGTTATTATTTTTTTTATTTCACTTCACCAAATTTGACTATTTTGTGTATGTCCATTACATGAAATCCAAATAAAAATCCATTTAAATTACAGGTTGTAATACAACAAAATAGGAAAAATGCCAAGGGGGATGAATACTTTTGCAAGGCACGGTATAACTGATTGCTTTGAATAGGGCAACTATGGGTAAGCTGTAACAGATATACATTAGATTTGCTATAATATTTTACATAATGCCCTTGTAAGTGGCTTTGGATATAACACCAAGTTATGTATGTAGGGGGGTTGGGTTGGGGTTGAGGAGTACAACAGGCCATCTCACCTGTAGGTTGACCTCTGCCTCGTAGAAGGTGAGGCAGGAGCAGTAGTGTCTGTCTGAATCGATGTCCGTCAACACCACCGTGAAGAAGGTGGGAGCTTTCCTCTCTCGGGACAGCCTCCATCCTCCTGGCTGGCAGAACTGGAAAAAACACAAAGTATAACACACCATTATACATGAGCACCTGTACTGGAACTCTAAACAGGAACACAGTCTGCCCTCAGGGTGCAGATGAAATGGGCACAGGCAGAGTACAGGGCAGGCAGAGTACAAGACACCATGTGGCTTTTCCAGAGTGGTTACTGGAAGCCAGTGTTGTTGTGTTGAGAGCAGAGCCCGTATTCTAGCCCGTGACCCCACGAGAGCCGCTGCTGGAAACCCTTCAGTGTGAATAGGAAGGTATTACGTTAGTTAGGGGGCCATTGACGCCATTGTGGAAAGGATGCACAGGATGTCCTGTTTCAGTGCAGTAGTACTACTGCTGAATCCTTTAACCACAGAGCGGGAAATGCACACGTTCACGTTCCTCACTGCTCGTCAGAGGTATTTGAAATCAGCCTTGTTCTAGGCACAAAGAAAAGTACGTGAAAAGGTACTGAAACCAAAAGTACTGACTTTTACTGTGAGACAGTAGGCTGCTTTGTACTCAGTTGGATAAGCATAAAAACGTTTAGGATAAGATGAACATGACAAAAGCAGGATTGTATTGGATAACACTGGGATTAACATGAAGAATGTAATAGTGGATATTTAGGCCAACTCTGGTTGTTCAAGCAGGAAATCCCATGTTATCATTAAAACATAAACAAGATAATGACTAATTGACATAAAACCCCATGTCATAAAAAAATGCACCACTTCTTCCTTTTTCTGGGATAAAACGTATCACTTAGGGATCATGTTGTTTTAACTTTTACTCTACTACTGAATCATCTCATCTTGATTTATAAACATTAGAAATGACACAGCAGAAAATATATGTAATCTAATGGGAACATGAAGTACTGGTAAGCAAGAGAAAGGGAGAGGGGACGGAGAGGGGGAGAGAGAGAGAGAGAGAGAGAGAGAGAGAGAGAGAGAGAGAGAGAGAGAGAGAGAGAGAGAGAGAGAGAGAGAGAGAGAGAGAGAGAGAGAGAGAGAGAGAAAAATATACAAAGACTGAAAGAAGAGGAGTGCAGAGGGATAGAAGAGAGAGATGTGTGAGGATAAAACCCATGCAGGCCTAGGAGAAAAACAGAGAAATGATGAGGATGGAGTGTGGAGAGCAGCATGTGAGAGGCAGGCAGGCAGCCAGAGTGAGTATATCTTGTGTGTTTGTGCTGGAGGCTGAGCTGGCCTGGCTGTGGGACAGTATTTAGACTGCTCCTCAGGCGTTTCACTGGGAGAACATTGGACTGACAGAGGGAGAGGAGAGAGGAGCAGGGGGGGAAGAGAGGATGGATAGATGGATGGACAGAGAGAAAATAAAATGAAAAGAGAAGGTGGGTGAGTGGATGGTGTAAGACAGGATGAGAGAGAGAGGAAGAGAGAGAAAGAGAGGGAGCTGTGCTTGACTAGCCCGGGGGCTTGAACCAGGATGCCACCATCCTCCAACAGACACAATTGACAGCAGGAAATCTGGAAAAGCTGCATTGTGGGGGAGTGTCATACATACTGGGCCAGGGCCCAGACAGGACTCAAGGACAATTGCAGATAAATGTGAACACATCCAAAAATATTCAAAGTATATGTCATTAATCACTGTCGGAAAGGAGATAAACAGCTTTCGGACCGCATACCTTGGGAGATAAGCAGAGATATGATAAAATGGGGGATGGAAGCAGAGGACGTGTGTGAGTGTGTGTGTGTGTGTGTGTGTGTGTGTGTGTGTAACTTCTGCAAAGTTGTTATGCTCACACTACCACGGAGGTCTGAGGAGAGGCTCTGGACTGGATTCAAAGACACTTCATTGGGTCCACAGTTTATTTCTACCTCCCCTCCACGTGCCCGGTGCCTTTAGTAGGCTGAATAACAGCCAGACAGTCTACTACCTAACACCAATGAAGATATCCTATCCCTCTTCACGTGCCAGTGACTGACTGGAGAGCAATCATGTTTTGAAGGATTTCTCTCTCTGTAAATATTAGCTTAGACTCAAGTAGCTAGACTTACTAGGAAGTCTGAATAGGGAACAACAGACTGAGTAAGAGTTGACTGACAGGGACTTTAGTCGCAACAACAACGGAGATGCTAACCTGATACACTAATATCAGCACCAGTCATACGGGTGGAGAGAGGTGGAATGAGGAGACGGGGGAAATTGAAGAAAAAGCAGAGTAGATGAGGGTAGTGGGTTTGATTCCCGGGACCAACCACAGGTAAAACGTATGCATGCATGACTAAGTCGCTTTGAATAAAAGCACCTGCTTAATGGCACTGTATATTACATTATATTATTATATTAACTAGAGGACAGGGAGGAGGATGACTTGCATAAGAGACACAACAAAAATAAGTCCAAGGACCAGTAGCTGTCTAACAGAAAGGAGCTGAAAACTTACTCTACTGTCAATCATTCCATAGTAGGAAGTGCTTCCAAGCATGCCCTGAACGTGTCTCTCCTGCTGTGTGAGGGCCTATCTGCCAGACAGACACACACACAGTGACTGAGAGGGAGCAGAGCAGTGATTCTAGGCACCACTCCAGGTAGCAGCTCCAGGGAGCCCCTGCCTGCCACCAGCTGTGACGGACACACACAGTACCAGCAGACTGGTTGGAGAGATCAAGCTAAATATGTTCACTGCAGTGCAACAGGTGCATGGCTTGTCTAGAAACATACAGTGCAACAGGTGCATGGCTTGTCTAGAAACATACAGTGCAACAGGTGCATGGCTTGTCTAGAAACATACAGTGCAAGAATAAACACATACGCATGGAGTAAACGTACACGACTACACGCGCACACCGACATAGCATGCGTATATATATATATATATATATATATATACATACACACATGGTGTACAGACACGTACACACACGCTGAGTTACAGCGAGGACAGTCCCTGGTCTCAAATTAGACCACAATCAAGTGACAATGGAACTCATTGGCTAACCGACTCTGGGATCTTTGTCCTTTTGCACATTGTTGCCCTGCCACCGACTGAGCTCCCTGCATCATGTGGCTCTGTGTGGCATGGCTCCCCCCCTAGTCCACCCTCTCAGATAGCGACACTAGATCTGCAACTTGACCTGCTAAGAATCGGCACAGAAAAGCATGGGGAACAGTCCCACCGAATTGAAGCCTAGTTTGTGGTCAGGGCTGTATTCTAATACTGTGAAAATGTACTGTATGCCGCTGTAATAACTGCACAGGGGACAAACAAACAGCTATGCTGCGGGCACTGGGGCTGAAACTCCAGAGCGTCAGTCACACTGGGCAGGCTTTACAAGGAGACTCCCCTAGAAAGAAATCTGATGTAACCTTTACTGGTGTTGCTACAGTTGAAAAATGGGGAATGGAGTTAATATAGGCTTATGACATGGTATGAAATGGAACATCTCCACACCTCAAATTCTGAGAAAATAAATACTGGTTTCATAGTTTGATTTCCTAAGTTGATCAGTTCCAAAATGACATAGCCAAACAAACAAATATCAGAGTTCCTCTGTACGGTAATAAAATGTAGATGTCTCCTCCCTTCTGAGCATTAACAAATGTGATGCAAGACTGAACTGGGTGAAAGAGAAGGAAGTCTGTCTGGAAGTGGAAAAAGGACAAGTTGATGGGAAAACACTTTCCCAACTCCTCCGACAGGAATGAAGAGCATTCCCAGGGTGGAATCTCTCCAACACAACATTCTCTCTACAGTATGTCGCAGTAGATTTAACCCAGGTTTATCTGGTCGGTTCTGATGAATGAGAATACTACACAAATGCAACAGGTATCGAGATCCGACTATCTGAATTAAAGCCTTTGAGGATACTTTGTTGACCAAACACATCAAGTTCTATTATCCAAAAAGAGTGGCTGACTAGGTAGGTGAATCATGCTCAGTGGATAGGTTGCAAGGCAACAAGGTATTTGTAATGAAGGACAACATCCCATTCAGACGTGCCTACTCAAAAGTAGTAACAGTAATACCGCAATGCTGCATGGACACAAAACATGTCTCCAAAACAAAGTGCATCCAACCGATGCCAGTGAAGTGCTGACACAGTCTGAAAGCAAAGTGATTGCCAAGACTTTGTGGTCAGGACAAAAACACGGCAACAGATGTGTAGTGTTGTGTACGCTACCCTCTCTTGCTCCCTCCCTCTCCATCTTCGAGGTCCATCTTATCCTCCTCTCTCTCTTCCCGCTTCACTTCAAGGGCCTGTTTCTCAGGAAGACAAGACAATGACTGGCAGGAAAGTGGTGTCTGAGGTGGCGGGGTTGGATGGGGGTGAGCGGATCATTACCGGGCTGCAACCTGGCCGGCCTAGACTCTGCTGCTTTATCAACTCTGGAGGATGGACAGGACAGTGGACAGAGCGGAACTCCAAACATGTGCCAGGGCTATTTGAGTTTCCCCAGCAGCCGGGGCCACACAGAGCAGCCACATGGTAGGAAGTCTTGAGCTGAGCCGAGATGGAGGCTATAATCATAGGAGGCCAGGAGGAAGCCCAGCAAACAGGAGGCACACACACAAAAACACACAACACTTGCTGAGAACATCTTCAGGGTCAGCGTGACACAAACAACAAAACAAAGCTAGCCAGCTTTACACCACAGGTACCAGAGTGCAAAGTGGAAAGTAGAGCGCAGGCAGCCCTGTGATGTACTGTAGGCCAACTGGTTTGACTGGAGAGCTCCATCACACAGCAGACGACCGCCCACAGCTGGCATCTCACATCCATCCTTATTTCCCTCCGTCCCCACAGCTCTCTGGTTCCCTGAGATCTGTTATTCAACCCGGAACATACGGTTCATTTTAGAGGTGGATATTTTTAGCTGGCCATAAAGGACCGCAATAATTCAACAGATAGCTTAGGCCAGGAAGGTGGGGAAGAGAGTAATGGGCCAGGAAGGTGGGGAAGAGGGTAATGGGCCAGGAAGGTGGGGAAGAGGGTAATGGGCCAGGAAGGTGGGGAAGAGGGTAATGGGCCAGGAAGGTGGGGAAGAGGGTAATGGGCCAGGAAGGTGGGGAAGAGAGTAATGGGCCAGGAAGGTGGGGAAGAGGGTAATGGGCCAGGAAGGTGGGGAAGAGAGTAATGGGCCAGGAAGGTGGGGAAGAGAGTAATGGGCCAGGAAGGTGGGGAAGAGAGTAATGAGCCAGGAAGGTGGGGAAGAGGGTAATGGGCCAGGAAGGTGGGGAAGAGGGTAATGGGCCAGGAAGGTGGGGAAGAGAGTAATGGGCCAGGAAGGTGGGGAAGAGGGTAATGGGCCAGGAAGGTGGGGAAGAGAGTAATGGGCCAGGAAGGTGGGGAAGAGGGTAATGGGCCAGGAAGGTGGGGAAGAGGGTAATGGGCCAGGAAGGTGGGGAAGAGGGTAATGGGCCAGGAAGGTGGGGAAGAGAGTAATGGGCCAGGAAGGTGGGGAAGAGAGTAATGGGCCAGGAAGGTGGGGAAGAGAGTAATGGGCCAGGAAGGTGGGGAAGAGAGTAATGGGCCAGGAAGGTGGGGAAGAGGGTAATGGGCCAGGAAGGTGGGGAAGAGGGTAATGGGCCAGGAAGGTGGGGAAGAGGGTAATGGGCCAGGAAGGTGGGGAAGAGGGTAATGGGCCAGGAAGGTGGGGAACAGGGTAATGGGCCAGGAAGGTGGGGAAGAGGGTAATGGGCCAGGAAGGTGGGGAAGAGAGTAATTGGCCAGGAAGGTGGGGAAGAGGGTAATGGGCCAGGAAGGTGGGGAAGAGAGTAATGGGCCAGGAAGGTGGGGAAGAGAGTAATGGGCCAGGAAGGTGGGGAAGAGAGTAATGGGCCAGGAAGGTGGGGAAGAGGGTAATGGGCCAGGAAGGTGGGGAAGAGGGTAATGGGCCAGGAAGGTGGGGAAGAGGGTAATGGGCCAGGAAGGTGGGGAAGAGGGTAATGGGCCAGGAAGATGGGGAAGAGGGTAATGGGCCAGGAAGTCGATGTCTAAAACTTAAACAACGTGGAGAATTTCAGGGTCCATATTTCAATCATTTCTCAAAGTGTATTGGGGGGGGGCAAAATGTAATTTGTTGTGCTAGCATAATATGAAAATACCAACAGCTCTGCCGAGTTCCTCACATTCAAAGTCTCCTGGGAAGATTTCTTCACTTGGGGGTGAATACTTTGGATTTATTTTAAAACACAATAAATTAAAAACATACGGCTGGTTCACCACATGCAACTTATTTCAATCCGAGATGCATTAAAACGCAAATAGAAAAAGGATTAGGCATTCCTTCTCTTAAACCAATCTACTGTCAGTTTAATTTCAGCTTAATTCTGCTCCAATCACTGCAACCTCTCAAACCTCGCCTTGAGCACTCACATGCTATTCACTACACTCAACGGTGTCCCAAACCAAGGGGTGAACTTTAGTGACCAGATATGGAATTTAGAGTTTCATTTTAGGAAAAGTTGGTTAAGTGGGTTAATAAACCTAGTTAACTAAGGTCGCCTTAGTAAGATCTTTCAAACATGTGTTTCTTGGGTACAAGGGTAGGACTACATGCCATTCCAACATGTGACAAGCGGTTGGAGTGTAAGTTCAGAGAAGACGGCGGGATAAGAGCAGAGCCTGGCTTTTCCATCTTAATCCAAACCTGACATTACTCTACCTCTATTGTTGTGCTGCATCCTCACACACTATCCCACACACCCACCCCGTAGATGGCTGTACCCTGCTCTCTGACCTGTGCTGTACCCTGCTCTCTGACCTGTGCTGTACCCTGCTCTCTGACCTGTGCTGTACCCTGCTCTCTGACCTGTGCTGTACCCTGCTCTCTGACCTGAGGCCCCCATTCATTGGTGTGTAACATATTGATTAACACACTGAGTTACACATTCATGACAAGCACATTTGTGACGTGTATAGTTAACTTTCAAGAGCATTACTGCACTTGAAGAATTGACTCATCATTATATAGTTATTAGTGTGTGCAGTGCTGTTTACAGTAAGTAAAACAGTATTCTACGCAGTTGTGCGAAGCAAAGCAACTACAAAAACAACAGGTCGGCCCATTTGAAGAGTACAGTGAGTTTGATGAGGGCACAGCAGAGGGTAAACAGCTTTGTCCTGGGCCATAGAGAAACACAATGTGCTTATGCGTCAGCCTGTGGAGCCCCTGCCTGGGAGCCCTGTGATAATGGCCCAGGGACAGGTGCTTCCTGCCGGGCCCAGGCCCACTCCTCTCTCCCTATCGCTGTCACTAAGTCACTCTCCAACCGTGGCCTTTCTTCTGCCTGTTTTTATATCTCCGCTTTTGTTTTTCACCTGAAAAAACAGTGAGGCCCCCCAAACTTCATATGATTGGCTCAGAGTTATGCGGACCAGTAGCACTTTCTACTGTTGTTGTACCACCCCAGACCAGGAAGACAAAAGTGAGTCTGTGTGTTATGCTATATCCCTGATAGTGTGAAAAGTGCCACTGGAAAAACATACCAACACAATGGCAGTGCATTACACAGGGGACACTGGCCTTTAGTTTTCCAGCTGACTGCCTATCCAGGGCTCTGGGTCTATGGTACTGCACTCTGCCCGCCACACAGGATGAGGGCTGTGGGAGGTCAATGACCTGGCATTGGAGAAAGACATGGCCTCACAGACAGGGTCAAGGACTGGTGCCGTTTCATACTTCATTTTCATGGCAATACATGACTGTCATGACATGCTGCTCTTAAACACAGCAATTCAGATAAGTCAACAATACAGCATTTATAGCCGTCTATCATATAGCACTGTTAGCTGGTTAGGCACAAGAGCTGGGATTAGCACCTCATGCTAAAGCAGTTGTCATTGATGGGCCTTGGTCTATCCTCAGGATCAATCCAGCTCGAATATGTCTCCTGCCCTGCCCTCAATCACTAGGTCAGTGTGGACTGCTTCTGCTATGACAACAGGGAGCCCGAAACTGGGCTGGAAAATGTGAAACATAGGTCTCTTCTGCAGTGCCACTGGTGAACTTCACCCAACTATGGTAACTGCGAAGAAGCTCTTGTGACAAGGGGAATGGTTTGAGTAAAATGTCTGGGTGTCGTGGTTTCGCCCGTGAACCTCTCATACTGAGTGGAGGCAGACAGAAGGTGTAGGACAAGACACCGCGATTTACAGGTGGATCATGTCAAGAGAACGGACATTCCAGACAAATGAGGACATCTCTTAGCACTGCGAGGAATCTCAGGTATGCCCGCAGGCATTTTAGTCTTGCAGTCAGCACATTTCCACTGCTCCACGTAAACAGAGGCGGTGGCTGGCAGGGGAGAGCCACCATGGAGATGGGCAGTGAGGAAGGGGAAGGTCACAGGAGGCTGCGGCTTCTGAGCTGTGCTCCTGTGCCAAAAGCTGCGGCTGGCTCTCCTCCTGGCTCCTATCCATGCATTTTCCAGTTCCAGGGCGGACGGAGAGGTGGACGGTCTCACAGCTCAATGGCTTGTTTTGATTCATTGGAGCTGGAATAAAGTCCTTGTGAGTATATTTCCGTTTTATGGAAAACAAGGAAATAACAGTGGTTTTTTGGTGTGTGCGCACGCAGGCAAGAGTGATTCTAATTACTCCAACAGAGGGGTTAGTTCTGCTAAACTGTGTAACATACCCATGTGCTCCCAGAATAAGGAAGTCTTCAGATTACAACATATTAGCTCCATGTATCCTGAGTATTCACATTTCCTGATGAGCTCACTGTGGTGTTCATCATGGACAAGGCTGTCATGCACTCCAGCCCACTGCCAGTGCCGTTTCCTGGGGATTTTTGTTTCGCTGGCAGCCAAAGCATTGATTACTCATGAACATCTTCCTGACAAACACATGATTCTATTATCCCCGACTTGGAAGACATCCTGTATCTGGAATGCAATGTTGTATTTAGTTTTACAAACATACAGGAACAACGTGCCGTGCGACATGTCAGCTTTGGTCACACAGCCCAGCACCTCTCCCTGGGTCTCTGGACTGGCCAGGAGGAGACAGCAATACTGTGACGTGGCAAGCGTCCTAGTCTGACCCAGATAGCGTCCTAGTCTGACCCAGATAGTCTAAGCATGCTGTTTCAGACCCTGACACCATGAAACAATAACACCCAGAGATGCCGGTCCCCCCCAGTAGCGCTAACCTTAGTCACTGTCCCATCCACTGCCCGCTCCGCACCAACAGAACAGTCTGGATAACTCCAGCATCCTTCCCGGAAGTACGTGCCACATTACAACAGGGATTTGGGGGGAGACAAGAGAAATGAAACAAATGTTGACTGGTCAAGTCTGGTCAAATTCCTTCATTAGAGGAAGTCAGGCCCCAAGGAGGAATGTGTGTTTCATATGTACACAGTTTTGTTAAAAACAAAACAAGCAGAGGAAGATTAATACTGTTTTGCTGTTGGTGACTTCAAAGAATGTGTCACAAATGTTTTACAGTCATGACCAGATTCATTCTGCTCTTATGTACACTATGAATTCCGCTTTGATTTAAACTCAGGGGGCAGATTATCAAGCAGCACGAGGACTGGTAATCATTGCGGGGGGGGGGGGCAACCTTTCTATCAATCTGTTTATAGTATTGAGGCAAACAAGTGGCAATGAATGTCAACTGGAAACAGAACCTGCATCATAATTCATTAATTCCCCATGCAGCCAGGTGGGGAAGGAGGAAAGTAGGCAAGTCTGCACAGAGAGACCCTACGAACCTATCACACCCTTTCAGACAAACTAAACATTGCCCCGATGGATTAGGCTATGCAAATAGGAAAATGAAAATTCTAATAAATTATACCAATCCATCGCTAGCACAAAATCTGCCATTAAAATGCAGATCATTTTAATGAAAAAAAGGCTAGTTGACTTACACACGAAAGTGACCAGACAAAATAATAAATAAATAAAAAAATAGAAGTGAAAAAAAATCGTTACTTTTTGCTTAATATTTAAGGAGTCTCTTGCCATTTTAGAATGGCATATCAACTTGGTCCTGTGCAAATTCTCCACTGAAAAGTACATCTTCAGCCAAGAACAAGAGACCAAACAGAGAACGTCAGATAGTTTGATCTTAGACGTGTCTATGTTTTATTTCCATGACAAGACGTCGCTGTACTTACAGCAATGTTCATTCAAATGATATCCATCAGGCTACTAGGATATGGTTAAACAGACTGACATGGGCTTTCCAGGTAAGACCTCATGATCATTGGAACAGTACAACAAATGCAAAGTTGTACGAAGATGTAGACCTCAGGATGTACAGTGCTGCTACTTTGACAGGAATCAGATTCCCCTTAACCCAGTGGGGAACACCTGACAGGCACTTGGTTCTTCAATTTCACAAATGTCCAATATGCAGGGCTTCAGACTGCGACCCTTTGACTTGGTTGTGTGAGTAAAAAAATGGAATTGGTCACACTGATGCAAGTTGCACATTCTACCTGGTCACCTCAAAACATTAGGGCTGGGAATTGCCACGGACCTCACGATACAATATTATCATGATAGGTGCCGATATAATATGTATTGCGATTCTCACGGTTCTATATGTATTGCGATTCAATACTGTGATTTGATTGCGATTTAAGGTTCCAAACATATTGCTCACTATTTGTCTGCTGCAGAGACGAGAGAGCATGAGAAAACTTGTTTTGATCAGTCATGGAATTAAAAGTGCTGAAAACATGTTGGCTCCTATTCAAAAAGAAGATGGAGAAAATGCTATAGGCGCAGGTACAGCTGACTAGGGCTAGCTGACACTCCCTAGCGAAGTCAAAGTTGAGGCAAAATTATTGATATATTGTCCAAAATATGTTACTGTATAAATGTTTTCCCCCATCCGTACAAAACGTCCTATTTTGGGGGCGGATAAACCCATGAATTTGTCAAATAGCAAAGTGCATTATACTCATGATTCCTGTAATAAAAGTGTGTACCCTGTCGCTGTGCCTGCCTGTCGTTACGTTGGGGCTGGCTGCTGTAATGAGCGAGCCTCTCACTCTCTCTCCCTCCCTCGTGTGCCCCTCGTGATGTATAACATTTCAAAATGAAATTGCAGGGTTAAAAATGACGTTGTATGCAAATAGTTGTCCATATAAAAGAAAAGAGAGTCTTAGCTTTCTGTAGGTATACGTTCTATTTCTCAACGATCATTGAGATCAAAGCCCTGTTTTACAATCAAGATATCTGATATGGCTTTGAAATACAGAGCGTGCGAAAATGTGCATAGTAGATTAATACACGGATACTAACAGTAGGTGATGAATTAGCACCAATTTAATTAGGACTTTATATAATATTAGTACACAAAGATTAAGGCAAATTCATCTCTACTGAACAAAATAAAGACACGGCAGGTTTTCATCCATATCTTCATCACTGGAAATGATAAACGGTTGAGATTTATATAATTTAAAAGCTTACAAACAGACTCATCATACTATTTTATAATTTATTGGGAATTCTTCATATTTTGTCATTTTTTATCATTAAAAATGTAAATTATCTATTTTGGACCCCGGGAAGAGTAGCTGCTGCCTTGGTAATAGCTAATGGGGATCTTAATAAAATACAAAATGCATACTCTGGGTTTTTTTTCTTCATATTCGCATATGTTGTAGCTTTGACCAGTGGTTCTCAACCAGGGGTACTAGGACCCCTTGGAGGGTACTTGGCCTATCCACAGAGGGTACCTTGAGACTCATGAGACCATAGGGTTAGTGGTAAAATGCACGAGGGGATACTCGATTTATTTTATTTCACCTTTATTTAACCAGGTAGGCTAGTTGAGAACAAGTTCTCATTTACAACTGCGACCTGGCCAAGATAAAGCAAAGCAGTGCAACACAAACAACAGAGTTACACACGGAATAAACAAACATACAGTCAATAATACAATAGAAAAGGTCTATATACAGTAGGTGCAAATGAGGTAGGATAACAGAGGTAAGGCAATAAATAGGCCATAGTGGCGAAATAATTACAATATAGCAATTAAACACGAGTGATAGATATGCAGAAGATGAATGTACAAGTAGAGATACTGGGGTGCAAAGGAGCAAAATAAATAAAATAGATAACAGTATGGGGATGAGGTAGTTGGATGGGCTATGTACAGGTGCAGTGATCTATGAGCTGCTCTGACAGCTGGTGCTTAAAGCTAGTGAGGGAGATATGAGTCTCCAGCTTCAGTGATTTTTGCTGTTCGTTCCAGTCATTGGCAGCAGAGAACTGGAAGGAAAGGTGGCCGAAGGAGGAAATGAGGGTGACCAGTGAAATATACCTGCTGGAGTGCGTGCTACAGGTGGGTGCTGCTATGGTGACCAGTGAGCTGATATAAGGTGGAGCTTTACCTAGCAAAGACTTATAGATGACCTGAAGCCAGTGGGTTTGGTGACGAATATGAAGCGAGGGCCAGCCAACGAGAGCATACAGGTCGCAATGGTGGGTAGTATATGGGGCTTTGGTGACAAAACGGATGGCACTGTGATAGACTGCATCCAATTTGCTGAGTAGAGTGTTGGAGGCTATTTTGTAAAATGACATCGCCAAGTCAAGGATCGGTAGGATAGTCAGTTTGACAAGGGTATGTTTGGCAGCATGAGTGAAGGAGGCTTTGTTGCGAAATAGGAAGCCGATTCTAGATTTAATTTTGTATTGGAGATGCTTAATACGAGTCTGGAAGATGAGTTTACAGTCTAAACAGACACCTAGGTATTTGTAGTTGTCCACATACTCTAAATCAGAACCGTCCAGATTAGTGATGATGGACGGGCAGGCAGGTGTGGGCAGCGATCGGTTGAAGAGCATGCATTTAGTTTTACTTGCGTTTAAGAGCAGTTGGACGCCACGGAAGGAGAGTTGTATGGCATTGAAGCTCGTCTGGAGGTTAGTTAACACAGTGTCCAAAGAAGGGCCAGAAGTATACAGAATGGTGTCGTCTGCGTAGAGGGATATTCCGGGCAGAGTAAAATTCAGTTGGTGGTACAGTAACCGAAAAAGGTTGGGAACCACTGGCTTAGACCCTATTTATAGCTTTTTGAGTTGTGCCCGCCATCGGTTGAGAAACAACATGCTCTTGAATACAGGCCACTCTGGGTGCCATATTTGGGAATAAAATGGACATTTCAACATTCAAAGATGGTTGGAGGTCCACAGATCAGAAAATGTTGACTTGAATAGGAATCTGTTGTTTTAAAATTATACTGTCAGTCCTTCATAGGAAACCTATGGAAACGAGAGAAATATGGATAATAGAATAGACCATTTAAGTTGACATTCGACGGTGGGTGGACCGGCAGTTATCATTGTGGCAGTAATTAGAAGTTAAAATGACCACTGCTAAATTGCAGTGGTCTGAAGGGATGGGTCTATTCTATGAATTCTATGATTGAAGTTACACCGTAAATGGAAAGAGGGGGCTCGTGCGTAGATGTCAGTAAGAGCTGAGAGAGTTGACATTAAATGGCGAGTGAGAGAGAGGAAGGGGTTGTCAAGACTGTTATAACACTCTTTGTTTAACCACCAGACAACAGAAAGACAAAGAAAACAGTTATGAGCTGAACATAACAGTACGCCAGTGGAAGGGAGAACAGTAGCATGTGACCCAACTGTGTTGTGACTATTAGGATTTCCCATTGTAGCCAATTCAGGTGCAGTAATTCAGTTAGATTTTTTGGTAATCCAGTTATCAATTTGGCATTACCAGTTTTAATCACTTAACTCATAAACAAAATTGTTATCAGTAAAAACACTATAACCAATTGGTAGGTCTACCTTTACTTGTTACTTCTGTAAACTTTCATTATCCTCCCTCATGAGGGAGAGAAATTAGAAACTATCTTAAACATATGTGGGTTTTTGGGGGAATATTTCATAAACTTACAGAAGGTAAACAATTTCTCCAAAACTAAATATAAGGTGTTGACGTTAGTTGGCAGGGCTTTTCGTCAACATTGTGTTTTTATGCATTTCTGATACCTTAAGGCTTTTTTTGGTAGATGTTTAAGACCCCTTTTCCATCTGTTTATCCAGAAATCAAAGCCTTCACTTAAGTCAATTTTCTATGATGGAAAATTATATATTTTTTTAAGTACCTTTATTTCACCAAAAATAGACTCGTAGCTTTAATTTGACATGTTCCTATGAACTTCACTTTGTGCCTATGGGTACTTTGATGGAAATGCCCATCTCCTTTAAGTGAAGGGTGGTATCTAAGCCTCCAAACAGCCTACACTATTGACTGCCTACTCACAGCTTTTGAGGTAAGGGATCCAAAAGGAAATCACAGCCTGATGTCTTTGGTCCAGAAGTGAAAGTATGCAAGATCATTTGAAAAATGTGTTATCAATCTTTTTGGTGTTTGAAGGAACATTACTCTTACCTTGCATTCCTGCATTGACAGGCTCCCACGTCGCAAGGCTAATTTAACTTAATATATCAAACAGATAAAAGCTGTTGTATAACATGTCATATCCCTAAATTGAGAAGAAACAAATGCACTGCGATGATATGGGCTAAAAGTGCTTTTACATATTTCACAATGGGCTTGCATTACAGCTGTATATTGAGGTACTAGAGCTGAAACCAACCCCAAAATGAGTTCATACCCCACCACCTGACCAAATAGCAGGCACACTATATCCTCACAATCTCTTTAGAAAAACACTGAACTGGGAGACAAACATGACCATGTTGTCAACACTTCATTTTTGACAGGCATCCAACTTCTATAAATCAAGAGAGGCAGCTGCTATGCAGCCTTCATGAAAATACCTCACCATTAACTAAAAGCTAACCAAGTCTTATTCAGTCCCTCCAGGATTCCGTGATTCTGTGGTCCTTTTTTTGTTGCAAAATTAATGATTCCTTGCATATTATGCAATCACCACACTATTTCCTCATAAAACGGTCAAATTATCACAATATTATCCAAGTACAAAGGAGGGCTTGCAATTTCAACCAATCACCGCACTTTTACCGTATAATGTGGTTCCTAAGGGCGGCAGGTATCCTAGCGGTTAGAGTGTTGGGCCAGTAACCGAAAGGTTGCTGGTTCGAATACTCAAGCTAACAAGGCACATAACTCTAATATGCTCTAGGGGCCCCGTACTACTATAGCTGGCCCTGTAAAACACATACATTCTAACAAGTCACACGTCAAATTTTTCCCTCGTCAGCGCATTTTCGGGCCAAATTGGACAAAATTATTGCATATTGCCATGCAAAATGTCAGAATTTCCGTAATATAACAGAAAATCCCAATTAAATCCTGGATGGACTGCTTATTACAGCATACAGAGAAAGTACTGTTATTTCTCTCCATTCTGATTGAGATAGAGAGCATCACAAAAGAGAAAATGTCAATGTGGAGATTTAGGTAATGGGGTATTGTTTTAGTTGAGAGTCCAATGAGAGACTAGCTGGAATCCTGAGGAATGAGAGGAGCTCTAAACATCCACCATGTGGATCTATATATCTAACAACACCTCCAGCTTACATAACTGAATAAACGGCAGGATAGTAAAGCAGAGGAGAGGCCTGGCGAGGTATGCCAGAGACACCATAGAGAAGCAGCTTAGTCTGACTGGAGCATGGGAGTCAGTCGGACAGGGCTGGACAGGACTCCCATTGTTTACTTGGTCAGCATCTCGCCCACAGCACAACAACCACAGTCTAGAAGTAACATTTTCGGGCAGTGTTCAGTTACGTCACTGCAAACAAACACTCTGCAGGTACCTGCCTTAACCTCCACGTCACATGAGGTGAGGAGGGTGGTCTTAAAACTCAACCAAAACAAAATGAAGACTGAGTCAGAGGGAGAATGCGTGATGGTTGTGAGGTGTCCAAGTGTGGGATGTGTTGGGAAGCCAGGGCCTTTAGCAGATCCTTTGATGAAGTGCCGCCTGCTTCATTTATTGGGCTAAGAAGGGTCAAATGGTGTTGTGAAGAGTTTCCAGCTTTACACCGATGGACTTCACCAACCAACGTCACAAGCCTCCTTGAGAGCAGAACATGGTTCTATTGATACCTTTTTTTGGTTAGCTGCTATGCTACAATGTAGTCCTTTCAATCTCAATGTGACTGGTTGAAGCGCACATTTTACTGTATTGAAAGCTTCTTCTTTACAGAGTAATAGACCTCCAACCTTTTGGAAACAATATGACAACCCCACCCCCCCTTCCTAAGCCTTTATCTACCATCAGCTATTCCAGTCTTGTTAAGATGGACAGGGGCAGCACAATGTCAGTCTGAAATACCCCAAATTATATTCAACAATGACTACAGGTACTAAATTATGTTTGGTACCCGACTGTCACATATTTCCATGGAGGAGGCAAGACGAATTGTGCCTAGTAATTAAGTGACCCTGATGTTTAGCGTTGAATGCTCTCTGGAATGTGAGTGACTTCTCGCCCAGTGTTTTGCATAGAGCTCAGCAACACACAAGTTAACAGTGAGGTGTCGACATAAGTGAGAAAGAGAGAAACAAACAGAAATGGGTATATGTTGGCCGTTGTTTAAGAATCCCTCAATGACCACATACAGTTGAAGTTGGAAGTTTACATACACCTTAGACAAATACATTTAAACTCAGTTTTTCAAAATTATTGATATTTAATCCTAGTAAAAATTCCCTGTCTTAGGTCAGTTTGGATCACCACTTTATTTTAAGAAATGTGAAATGTCAGAATAATAGGAGAGAATGATTTATTTCAGCTTTTATTTCTTTCATCACATTCCCAGTGGGTCAGAAGTTTACATACTAATTGAGTGTATTTGGGAGCATTGCCTTTAAATTGTTTAACTTGGGTCAAACGTGTTGGGTAGCCTTCCACAAGCTTCCCACAATAAGTTGGGTTAATTTTGGCCCATTCCACCTGACAGAGCTGGTGTAACTGAGTCAGGTTTGTAGGCCTCCTGGCTCACACACGGTTTTTCAGTTCTGCCCACACATTTTCTATAGGATTGATGTCAGGGCTTTGTGATGACCACTCCAACACCTTGACTTTGTTGTCCTTAAGCCATTTTGCCACAACTTTGGAAGTATGCTTGGGGTCATTGTCCAAGACCCATTTGCAACCAAACTTTAACTTCCTGACTGATGTCTTGAGATTTTGCTTCAATATATCAACAATTTTCCACCCTCATGATGCCATCTATTTTGTGAAGTGCACCAGTCCCTCCTGCAGCAAAGCAGCCCCACAACATGATGCTGTCACCCCCGTGCTTCAAGGTTGGGATGGTGTTCTTCGGCTTGCAAGCTTCCCCCTTTTTCCTCCAAACATAACGATGGTCATTATGGCCAAACAGTTCCATTTTTGTTTCATCAGACCAGACCCATGTGCAGATGCAAACCGTAGTCTGGCTTTTTTATGGTGGTTTTGGAGCAGTGGCTTCTTCCTTGCCGAGCGGTGTGACGGCTGCATGGTCCCATGGTGTTTATACTTGCGTGCTATTGCTTGTACAGATGAACATGGTATCTTCAGGCATTTGGAAATTGTTCCAAAGGATGAACCAGACTTGTGGAGGTCTACAATTTTTTTCTGATTTTCCCATGATGTCAAGCAAAGAGGCACTGAGTTTGAAGGTAAGCCTTGAAATACATCCACAGTTACACCTCCAATTGACTCAAATGATGTCAATTAGCCTATCAGAAGCTTCTAAAGCCATAACATAATTTTCGGGAATTCTCCAAGCTGTTTAAAAGGCACAGTCAACTCGGTGTATGTAAACTTCTGACCCACTGGAATTGTGATAGTGAAATAATCTGTCTGTAAACAATTGTTGGAAAAATGACTTGTGTCATGCAAAGTAAGATGTCCTAACCGACTTGCCAAAACTATAGTTTGTTAACAAGAAATTTGTGGAGTGGTTGAAAAACAAGTTATAATGACTCCAACAAAAGTGTATGTAAACTTCTGACTTCAACTGTAAATACCTGAAATAACAAACTTGAATCAGATTTAAAATACTTTAAGACTGATGTGAATGGATATGGGCCTGCAATTAACTTTCATCAAAGCATTATACAAAGGGTCCATGTAATTAAATTAGCATACTCAACAATTTTGTAACAAACAAAGTCAGTCCGATCATTTCTCTGGCATGTGTGTGGCACGTTTCATTTCCTCGTTGTGGACTTGATGGTAGTAAATTCAAATATCGTAGTGATAAAGGTGCTGGATATGTCTGATTCCAATACAAACATAAAACACTCACGATAACCATCACAACACACTGAAATTATTTCAGCACATTGATTCCATTACCCCTGAGTCCCTTGGCAGAAATAAAGGAGGGCCGGATGGAGTAAAAGTCAAACGATTTGTGATTAGGCCTTTCCTTTGGCATCATCAGAGAGCAATTCCTTAACCAGACTGATGTTGGAGCAGTCAGAGCAGAATATACCTGGCATCTACTACTATAACCTGTTCAAAAGGCACTTAAATCTTTTGTCTTGCCTATTGACCCTTAATGGCACACATACACAATCCATGTCTCCATTGTCAAGGCCTAAAAATCCTTCTTTAGCCTGTCTCGGCACCTTCATCGACACTAATTGAAGTGGAATTAACAAGTGACATCAATAAGGGATCATAGCTTTCACCTGGATTCACCTGGTCAATCTGTGTCATGGAAAGAAAAGGTGAATACAGTACTGTTTTCTATATTGTAGAATAATAGTGAAGACAACAAAACTATGAAAACACACATATGGAATCATGGTCATTTATGAACATTTGAACATCTTGGCCATGTTCTGTTATAATCTCCACCCGGCACAGCCAGAAGAGGACTGGCCACCCCTCATAGCCTGGTTCCTCTCTAGGTTTCTTCCTAGGTTTTGGCCTTCCTAGGGAGTTTTTCCTAGCCACCGTGCTTCTACACCTGCATTGCTTGCTGTTTGGGGTTTTAGGCTGGGTTTCTGTACAGCACTTTGAGATATCAGCTGATGTAAGAAGGGCTATATAAATACATTTGATTTGATGTAGTAACCAAAAGTGTCAAACAAATCAAAATATATTTTTTATATAACTTTTGACTGGTACTGTATGTGACTCACCACCTGGATTCGGTCTTATGTAACAAAATTTGTAAATGTGATTTTTTTTTTTTTACATTGGGTAAATGTAGAGACTCGGCGCTACAAAATGGTATATCATACACTGCATTGTAGAGGAACAATGGGAAAGTAATTCTGCTTTGAAAGTTGATAAACTTGTAAAGTCACTGAGAAAATGGCCTTTGAATGGTTTGGTATCTAGTGAAGAGCTCTTTTTTGTCTACACCCATTCAGCATCGTTTACACCCTCTTAAGCATTAGCCCCACCCATCTCGTTTCGCCCTCGGAGCGCACACTTGACGCTCTGGCCAAATTTGTTTACCTCTGGATAACATGAAAACAGCCAAACCAGCTCTGCTGGCAACAATTTCCTTACGCTTTTTTGCAGATGTTTACCGACACCGGCCATAGTCAACATATGTTGTACACTTCAGCTTAAGACATGTAGCTAGCTAGGTAAACAATGTAAGATCACACACGTCACGTTACCTAGTTAAACAACAATGAACATAGTGCCAAATCATGTCGTTACTACCCTGCATGAATATTCTGGGAACTAACCATCCAGGTTCAATTTTAGCTAGCTAACATTAGGCTCTAACTAGCGAAGCAAACAGCTGTGGGATATGAATAATAAAGTCAGCTAGGGAGCCAGCCAGCTAACGTTAGCTAGATAGCTAACAGTACACTTTAGCTTGAAATGAAACCACTTTGTCAAAATTAGAAATGGGTAATATCTGAAAATGTAGCTAGCTAACTCTAGACTATCTTACCTGTATACATCATCATGCATGATGGACTCGGATGGCATGCCACAGTTACCCTTAGTTTGAAGATGTAATCCGGAGACCAGTGTTTTCTCCATCTCTTTAGCTATCATTCTAAACTACATACTGAAATCCACTGATTTCAAAACTGGATCCTCCAGAAAGTGGAGAATAACACTTAGCTATGCAGCTCCACAACACATTTTAAAAAAGCCGCGTTCGACAGGATTACCAACAGACTGACCAGCTCAAATAGACAGAAGCCTTCTATATGGCATACCAATCCGAACTCCTCTCTCGGCATGTCCAGCCCACTCCTTATATCAGCCAATCATGGCTAGTGGGAAGGTTGCTCCCTTTTTCTGTGGCTTAACCAGCAAGGCTCGTAATTTAACAATTGTATTCATATATGGCATACAAGTTTGTTATTAAGGCACATGAAAGTTCACGTTTCAGAAGGCTTTTCTGCCAAAAAACACATTTTGATTAATTATTAAGGCACATCAAGTCGTGACTTACAACATACGCCTAGTTTCCTGAAACGGGTCACAAACGGGTCACCTATGTAGGCTATAGTTTCAAAAGAAAACCAAAGAATGTCTAGGTGGGGGTCTCAGCTTAAGTCTTTGTGCATGAAAGTAAAAATATGTGAATTATAGACCTAGAGTCTATCCATATCGAAAGGGAACATTTAATTTCAGGCAATCTAGGGTACGTCATAGAGTGAATTGATGAATCCTCATAGGGAATAATAGGTTCTCAATGGATGAATTGCAAGCAAGTGAAATGGAATCAGCCTTGACTTTCTGAATGCTGTAATCCATGTCAGTGGTGCTGTGGTTGGTCTCTGGTCACAGAGTTGAGGTGTATCTATCCTGAACTGGCCAAATGTCACTCCTGTTTATGGGATACATTTTGTCCTTGTGTGTCCGTAGCATCTTTATCACCAAGTCACAACATGGACCAGACTCTTCTGAATCTATGACGTTTCACTCCTGATGACACCACTTAATGCTGACTGTGTACTTCCCCCTTACCATCTCCTCTTCCTGTGCCTCCATCCATGCATCCTAGTGTACAATCAAGAGGTCAATGCTACAGCTGGGAATTTCCAGGGACCTCACGATACAATATTATCATGATACTTACGTGCCGATACAATATGTATCGCGATTATCACGATGTCATATGTATTGTGATTCAACACTGCGATTTTTTAGCAAATTTGATGTTCCAAACATATTGCTCACTATGCACAGAACATTAGGAACACCTGCTCTTTCCTCAATTGAGACATGGATTGTGTGTGTGCCATTCAGAGGGTTAATGTGCAAGACAAAATGTAAGTGCCATTGAAGAGGGCATGGTGGTAATGCAAGGCGCACCAGTATGAGTGTGTTAAGAACTGCAATGCTGCTGGGTTTTTCCACACTGAACAGTTTCCCGTGTGTATCAAGAAAAGTCCACCAGCCAAAGGACATCCAGCCAACTTGACAACTGTGGGAAGCATTGGAGTCAACATGGGCCAGAATCCCTGTGGAACGCTTTTGACACCTTGTAGAGTCCATGCCCTGACAAATTAAAGCTGTTCTGAGGGAAAATGGGGGTGTAACTCAATATTATGTGTTCCCAATGTTTTGTACACTCAGTGTATGTTTGCTGCAGAGAGACGAGAGAGCATGAGAAAACAAGTTTTGATCAGTCAGGGAAATAAGGGGTGAAAACATGTTGGCTCACCATTTAAAAAGATGGAGAACAAGCTATAGGATGGAAAATACCAGAGTTTTGGCGCTGTTCAAGGACAGCTTTTTTCCATCTATGTAACATTGCAAAAAACTGAAACTTCCAGTCCAAAAATTATACCGAAAAATGAATCCGTGCTTGTGTCACTTCTAGATTAGACTACTGCAATGCTCTACTTTCCGGCTACCCGGTTAAGCACTAAATAAACTTCAGTTAGTGCTAAACACAGCTGCTAGAATCTTGACTAGAACGAAAAAATTTGATCATATTACTCCAGTGCTAGTCTCTCTACACTGGCCTCCTGTTAAGGCTAGGGCTGATTAAGGTTTTACTGCTAACCTACAAAGCGTTACATTGGCTTGCTCCTATCCATCTTTCCGATGTGGTCCTGCCGTACATACCTAGACGTACGCTACGGTCACAAGATGCAGGCCTCCTTATTGTCCCTAGAATTTCTAAGCAAACAGCTGGAGGCAGGGCTTTCTCCTATAGAGCTAAATTTTTATGGAATAATCTGCCTATCCATGTGAGAGACGCAGACTCGGTCTCGACCTTTAAGTCTTTATTGAAGACTCATCTCTTCAGTAGGTCCTGAGTGTAGTCTGGCCCAGGGGTGTGAAGGTGAACGGAAAGGCACTGGAACGACAAACCATCCTTGCTGTCTCTGCATGGCCAGTTCCCCTCTCTCCACTGGGATTCTCTGCCTCTAACCCTATTACGGGGGCTGAGTCACTGGCTGAGTCATTGGCTTACTGGTGCTTTTCCATGCCTTCCCTAGGACGGGTCCGTCACTTGAGTGGGTTGAGTCTCTGACATGATCTTCCTGTCCGGGTTGGCGCCTCCCTCGGGTACGTGCCATGGGGGGGGGGGGGGGGGGGGGGGGTCTTCATGGGCTATACTCGGCCTTGTCTCAGGGTAGTAAGTTGGTGGTTTAAGATATCCCTCTAGTGGTGTGGGGGCTGTGCTTTGGCAAAGTGGGTGGGGTTATATCTTGGGGGGGGGCTAGAGTCAGTCTTATATCTGGAGTATTTCTCCTGTCTTATCCGGTGTCCTGTGTAAATTTGTTTGCTCCCTCTAATTCTCTCTCGCTCTCTCATTCTCTTCTCTCGGAGGACCTGAGCCCTAGGACCAGGTCTCAGAACTACCTGGCCTGATAACTCCTTGCTGTCCCCAGTCCACCTGGTTGTGCTGCTGCTCCAGTTTCAACTGTTCTGCCTGTGGCTATGGAACCCTGGCCTGTTCACCGGACATGCCACCTTGTCCCGGACCTGCTGTTCTTGACTCTCTCTACTGCACCTGCTGTCTCCAACTCAATGATCGGCTATGAAAAGCCAACTGACATTTACTCCTGAGGTGCTGACCTGTTGCAATCTCTACAACCACTGTGATTATTATTTGACCCTGATGGTCATCTATGAACGTTTCAACATCTTGGCCATGTTCTGTTATAACCTTCACCCGGCACAGCAAAAAGAAGACTGGCCACCCCTCAGAGCCAGGTTCCTCTCTAGGTTTCTGCCTTTTCTAGGGAGTTTTTCCTAGCCACCGTGCTTCTATATCTGCATTGCTTGCCGTTTGGGGTTTTAGGCTGGGTTTCTGTATAGCATTTTGTGACAACGACTGATGTAAAAAGGGCTTCATAAATAAATGTGATTGACTAGCGCAAGCTAACACTACCTACAGTAGCAGAAAACAAGTAAAATATCGATAAAATAACATCCAAAAATAATATTGCAATATGCATCTGTATCTATTTTTTCCCCCTTCAGTAGTCAATACAATAGTAGAGGTAAGCATGTGTGTTGAGAGGCATATTGCAACAAGTGAAAAGTGGCCTGCAGTGAACAAATTTCTGTGTTTGGGACAATAGCATCCATTTTGACACACATAGGGACTTCCTGAGTGAAGTTGTCTGTAACACCATAGGCTCTAGGCCTATGCAGAGCAGGCCAGCCTGGCAGATGAGAGGAATGGAGCTGGGTGATATATATAGCCTAATCGTCACTTGCCTGAAAAGATTATTAACACATTTTCAGAGCTTGAGTTGTAAACGCTTTTTCTTGGTGCATTCTTCATCTGTGGTTATTTAGTTTGCTGGGGGCCTGTTTTGACCACAAAATGCTTTTCGTGCTCAGCCCCATCCGCTTTTTTTCATTCTACAGATGTATTCCAACTGTTAGTAAACGACTCATTTTCTTTTTTATGGCGTAGAGGAAATCTGCAAATAATAACAATTTACATACCAGCTAAAACTGGAGCTAAATTGCTTGGTGGGGTATGTTAAAACACTATGGTGTATCTTCATTAAAAAGTTCAAAGCTAGAATCCCATTCATTTGGCCTTTGACCAAAGTGTGTCACATCCCAGTGGGGACACCAGGACTGGCCCCCTTACATGCTGCCTCACTTCTCTGTACTTTTTCCATTAGCAAAAAGAAATATATCAACATATGAATGCTATTGGTTTCATCTAATCCTCTAATAGTCTTGCACATATTTTAGAGGAAGCACACAATTTCGAAAGCATTATGTGATTTAGTCCAAATGTGGCTGTTATAAATGTTCATGTTTACTCAGCTGTTGGTTGCTTACTGTAATGCAATCTAATGTGTCACATATGGGCCAGTATATCTTCTCTCCAGTCTCATCAGACAAAGACTGAAGCTGCTCTTGGGGGTCCACCACACGCACAATGCCTCCTAAATGCCACATCATCACAAATCAACATGTTAGAGCTCGGGGTGGGGGGGGCAATACAATAAACACACACGGACCATATATTGGAACCCAAGGACATCTGTAGACATGAGTGATGTTTGGCTGAACTAGTGGTACTGCTTCTATATTTAACTACCACCCTACTGGGGGATAGAAGTTTGGAGGATGATGCTGTCATAGCTCATTGATCCCTAGGAGACAGAGCGTGAAGATGGCTCTGCAGTATGATACATTAGTGCTATAACTCACAGAGCAGCACAGCCATGATGGCCACCAGCAGAGCGGACCCAATGACTCACACAGGAAGAGACCACAATGCCCCACAGCACAACATCCTCAAAATAAATAGATTTGTTCTTCACTAAGGGCTTGTGTCTCCTTCGTAAAATCCCATAAATACCCAAGCATAAACAAGGTCGCTGGAATGTTCACCTAAAACCATTGACACTGCACAGAGACCTTTATACTTCCGCAGCAGCTCTTCATGGCATTCATGTAGATATCTGTCATTCATTAAAATCACTTTTTTTTTAAACAAATTTAAAGTCCCGAACAGTCAGTCATTCTGATTCGCATGTAAAATAGCCTTTTGAGTGACAAAAATATCACCCATAATATTTTGGGGGGAAAGAAATGTTCTATATTTGAGAAAAATTATTCTCTCTCATGGCTAACTACAAGGAAGTTTGAAAAGACAGGCTGAGTGGGCGGGAAGCTTATATTCATGAGCTCACCTTGACTGACAGGTCTTTGAAACATGTACCTATCTATTAAGCCCACTTCCAACTTTGGATTCAAATTTAAAAATAAAAAAAAATCTGCTGTTTAATGTTTCAACTAATTAATCTCGTTATATTCATATTTTTTTGTTATTCTAAGCCAATCAGATATTTTATTAATTTACATATATTGTCTAAGTTCCCACTAGTGGCCAATTTCAAAGCCGCAAAAAAACTTGTGTTGAGGCTACCCTCAGATAAACAAATTGTTCTGATATTTTTAGTACCTTATCAGATAAGTGAACATACTTTTTCTAAAATTGAGATTTAAATCAAATGTTATTCGTCACATGCGCCAAATACAACAGGTGTAGACCTTAGTGAAATGCTTACAAGCCCTTAACCAACGATGCAGTTAAGAAAATACCTACAAAAGTGATAATAATAACAAATAATTAAAGAGCAGCAGTAAATAACAATAGTGGGGCTTTATACAGGGGGTACCGGTACAGAATCAATGTGCGGGGGCACCGGTGTTGAGGTAATTGAGGTAATATGTACATGTAGGTAGAGTTATTAAAAAGTGACTATGCATAGATAATACCAGAGTAGCAGCAGCGTAGCAGCAGACTATTTGAATGCAAATAGTCTGGGTAGCCATTTGATTAGATGTTCAGGAGTCTTATGGCTTGGGGGGTAGAAGATGTTTAGAAGCCTCTTGGACCTAGACTTGGTGCTCCGGTACCACTTGGGTGACTGGAGACTGACCATTTTTAGGGCCTTCCTCTGACACCACCTGGTATAGAGGTCCTGGAAGGCAGGAAGCTTGGCCCCGGTGATGTACTGGGCCATACGCACAACCCTCTGTGCCTTGCCGTCGGAGGCCGAGCAGTTGCCATACCAGGTAGTGATGCAACCTGTCAGGATGCGCTCAATGGTGCAGCTGTAAAACCTTAAGGATCTGAGGACCCATGCAAACTATTTTCAGTCTCCTGAGGGGGGAATAGGTTTTGTCGTGCCCTCTTCACAACTGTCTTGGTGTGCTTGGACCATGTTAGTTTGTTTGCGATGTGGACGCCAAGGAACTTGGAAGTTCTCAACCTACTCCACTACAGCCCCTCCTTTTCCTGTAGTCCACAATCATCTCCTTTGTCTTGATCACGTTGAGAGAGAGGTTGCTGTCCTTGCACCACGCGGTCAGGTCTCTAACCTCCTCACTATAGGCTGTCTCATTGTTATCGGTGATCAGGCCTACCACTGTTGTATGTGATCGGCAAACTTTATGATGGTGTTCGAGTCGTGCCTGGCCATGCAGTCATGAGTGAACAGGGAGTACAGGAGGGGACCGAGCACGCTTCCCTGAGGGGCCCCCGTGTTGAGGATCAGTGTGGTGTTGTTGTTACCTACCCTTACCACCTGGGGCGGGCTGTCAGGAAGTCCAGGATCCAGTTGCAGAGGGAGATGTTTAGTCCCAGGGTCCTTAGCTTAGTGATGAGCTTCGAGGGCACTATGGTGTTGAACGCTGAGCTGTAGTTAATGAATATCATTCTCACATAGGTGTTCCTTTTGTCCAGGTGTAAAAGGGCAGTGTGGAGTCCGGTATGCAAAATTGGAGTGAGTCTAGGGTTTCTGGGATAATGGTGTTGATGTGAGCCATGACCAGCCTTTCATGTCTATAGACGTGAGTGCTACAGGTCGGTAGTCATTTAGGCAGGTTACCTTAGTGGTCTTGGGCACAGTGACTATAGTGGTCTGCTTGAAACATGTTGGTATTACAGACTCAGACTTTTTGCTAACATATGCACATGATAGCATATTTCACGAGCATTCCTTGCCAATTAAAAATACAAGCTTTTCATTCCAGCAGTTGTGCCTGCATGTCACATTGTCAAAGTAGCAACATACCTTGGTGAACTACAAATTAGAAATAATTCCAGAAAAGCTAGAGTTTGGAGGATATAGTAGCACGGGTGTTGTTAGGCCCGAGACGAAGTCGAGTGCCGGCAAACCATGCCAATATATCTGCAAAACACCGGCTTCGTTGGCATTATCACTTTTATACAACAGGTTACAAACATATTCAAATAACGATTGACGTTTCAATTAAAAAAAAATATATTTTTATGAATTTATTCATACTATTTCATCCTTCCACAAGATATAGTCCCGCCACAAATCTAGGATTGCTACTAGAGGTCGGCCGATTATGATTTTAAATGCCGATGCCGATTATTGGGGGACCAAAAAAGCCGCGACCGATTAAATCGGCCGATGTTTTTTTATATATATTTGTAATAATGAATGAACACTTATTTTAACTTAATATAATACAACAATAAAATCAATTTAGCCTCAAATAAATAATGAAACATGTTAAATTTGGTTTAAATAATGCAAAAACAAAGTGTTGGAGAAGAAAGTAAAAGTGCAACATGTACCATGTAAAAAAAGCTAACGTTTAAGTTCCTTGCTCAGAACATGAGAACATACGAAAGCTGGTGGTTCCTTTTAACATGAATCTTCAATATTCCCAGGTAAGATGTTTTAGGTTGTAGTTATTATAGGAATTATAGGACTATTTCTCTCTATACGATTTGTATTTCATATACCTTTGCAATGCATTGCGAAGGGCTGTTTGAATTAATGCTGACGAGCCTGCTGCTGCCTACCATCGCTAAGTCAGACTGCTCTATCAAATCATAGACTTAATTATAACATAATAAACACACAGAAATACAAGCCTTAGGTCATTAATATGGTAGAATCCGGAAACTATCATCTCGAAAACAAAACGTTTTTCCTGTCAGTGAAATACGGAACCGTTCCGTATTTTATCTAACGGGTGGCATCCCTAAGTCTAAATATTCCTGTTACATTGCACAACCTTCAATGTTATGTCATAATTACGTAAAATTCTGGCAAATTAGTTCGCAACGAGCCAGGCGGCCCAAACTGTTGCATATACCCTGACTGCGTGCAATGAACGCAAAATGACACAATTTCACCTGGTTAATATTGCCTGCTAACCTGGATTTCTTTTAGCTAAATATGCAGGTTTAAAAATATATACTTCTGTGTATTGATTTTAAGAAAGGCATTGATGTTTATGGTTATGTACAGTCGAGCAACGATTGTGCTTTTTTCGCAAATGCGCTTTTGTTAAATCATCCCCCGTTTGGCGAAGTCAGCTGTCTTTGTTAGGAAGAAATAGTCTTCACAGTTCGCAACGAGCCAGGCGGCCCAAACTGCTGCATATACCCTGACTCTGTTTGCAAGAGAAGTGACACATTTTCCCTAGTTAAAAGAAATTCATTTACATTTTAGTAATTTAGCAGACGCTCTTATCCAGAACGACTTACAGTAAGTGAATGCATACATTTCATACATTTTTTCCCCGTACTGGTCCCCCGTGGGAATCGAACCCACAACCCTGGCGTTGCAAACACCATGCTCTACCAACTGAGCCACACGGGACCATGTTAGCAGGCAATATTAACTAAATATGCAGGTTTAAAAATATATACTTGTGTATTGATTTTAAGAAAGGCATTCATGTTTATGGTTGGAGCAACGTGTACCTAAGCGATTATATGCAACGCAGGACAGGCTAGATAAACTAGTAATATCATCAACCATGTGTAGTTAACTAGTGATTATGATTGATTGTTTTTTATAAGATAAGTTTAATGCTAGCTAGCAACTTACCTTGGCTTCTTACTGCATTCGCGTAACAGGCAGGCTCCTCGTGGAGTGGAATGTAAAGCAGGTGGTTAGAGCGTTGGACTAGTTAACCGTAAGGTTGCAAGATTGAATCCCGGAGCTGACAAGGTAAAAATCTGTCGTTCTGCCCCTGGACAAGGCAGTTAACCCATCGTTCCGAGGCCGTCATTGAAAATAAGAATGTGTTCTTAACTGACTTGCCTAGTTAAATAAAAGGTAAAAAAAAATATATAATAATAAATAAATTACAAATCGGCATCCACAATTTCCGATTGTTATGAAAACTTGAAATCGGCCCTAATTAATCGGGCATTCAGATTAATCGGTTGACCTCTACTTGCTACCCAAGTCGGCTGGTTGGTTGTTCTATCGGTTCAGTTGCCAGAGAAACGACCAAGTCGTTCAGTCTTTATGGACAAGATCTAGGCCGTTCGTTATAAAATGTTCCATTGTCATACTGGCTTGCTTGCTAGCTAGCCAACTACGGCTAACTTAGTCACGTCAAAAAGCCAGAATAATAGCTAAAGTAGCTACATTTGCTTAAACTGTTTTCTAGTGACATTTATTTGGATACATCCATAACAAAGAGCTAATGAGGCGTGATTTTGTCTTGCATAGAAAATGTGCCTAATTGTCTGTTGTTCAGAGGAGCTAGCCACAACACAGCTAACACAATCACTTCAAACTGAAGCTGGAAACACTGCAAACTAGCTGCACATTGTACCTTATTTCAACTGACATTTCTTTGTATTTATCCATAAAAATGATGCCAGCTGATTAATGATTTCAACTGGATGAGAAACGCTTCCTGCCTGTTTGTCTCGTACCAACTCCTTCATTACTATGGGACAGCTGGTGATCAAATTTGAATATTGAAACAATGTTACAAAGCTGACAATGTTACAAATGTCAGAGAGACAGACAAAGATTTATACAAATCTCCGCAGTTGAAAATGAAATGTGAGTCTAAAAGAAATGTTAGATAATGTCTAGAGGCTTTTTTTTTTTTATATAGTGGAGATCAAGTTTATAAATTGCTTGGCTAGACTGATGAGACAGTGGATTGCACATTCAGGTGTAAAAGAGTAAATAGGCATTTTATCGTCATAGATTTAGCCGGTGGTAACTTGTGGAAGAGACACCGGCTGCAATGCAGTTTTAACCAAACAGCATTCAGGATTAGACCCACCCGTTGTATAACAAGATAATTGATTTCATGTATCACCGCTTACATTTTATGCATTTTGTCTTATTTTACTGTAAAAAAAAAAATACAAAACAAAAAAACTGAAATATCACATTTACATAAGTATTCAGACCATTTACTCAGTACTTTGTTGAAGCACCTTCCTCATAAATCTACTCACAATGACAAAGCAAAAACAGGTTATCAGAAATGTTTGCGTATTTATTAAAAATTTAAAAACTGAAATACCTTATTTACATAAGTATTCAGACACATTGCTATGAGACTCAAAATTGAGCTCAGGTGCATTCTGTTTCCATTGATCATCCTTGAGATGTTTCTACAACTTTGAGTCCACCTGTAGTAAATTCAATTGATTAGACATGATTTGGAAAGGCACACACTTCCTTAAATTAGGTAAGAGAATATCATGTTACCGTTGGAGTATTAAAATTAGAGTCACCTATCCACTTAATAATCCCACCTCCTGAATCCAAGTGTTCGACATGGGGGAGGGGACCATTCATTTTATGATAAAACATTTTTTTTTCAATGTAGAAGCAGTCATTTGTTATACTTTGGTCATCATACTTTGATCTGGTTTCATCCAATTTCATGAAAAACAAGACTGACTGTTGATGACCTTTAAGCGAACAAAAAGATGTGGGCAGTATATTGCTGCATCCATACAGGTCTCTGTGTTTTTCCTTGAAAAGGAACATCTAACCATTAACGGAATCACTGAGGTTAACAAATATTTCCCATTCCCACTGTGAAAAAAAAATGGTCTCCACTCTCCATTCTGGCTTCCACAACATTGACATAGATTATGCAACAGGTTGGCTGCTCATGGGCTCCTCCACCTGCCAATCTGGTACGGTCCGGTCTGGTCTATTTCACTGGATCTCTTGAAAGGCCTGGATGAGACTGACTGACTGCTATCAGTGGTGATGCATGACTACTCTGACATGCAAAGCCCTTCTCTAGACAAGACTGGAGTTGGTACAGGAGCAAGCTTCAGCTTAGCACTGAGACTAGAGAGCATCTTAGTAACGCTAACAAATCTCCCCAGTGTACTTTCACCTAAGCCAGGAGGAATGTGCCTGGGCTTACCATGAATCCACCTGATTGCATAAAAAAAAAAATGGACAGGATTGTAACGTCTACTTCAATGTCAAGAGAAAAACAATAATTACTTGTAGGCATACAGAGTGAGGTCTATTTATTCTGACTGGAATGTCAATGTTACATGAGGTTTGCATGACTAAGTAAATCAAAACAAAAAGTTTCCATTTTTGAAGTAAGAATTTTCACGTTTTTTGTTGTTGCTCAAACCGAATAGGGAACATGTATACACCAGCCAGGCTAACAGCTAGCAGGAAACCTCATTCACCAGGGAAAATCAAAGTGCGGACTCTCAGCACTGATGTGAGCAAGGCTTGACATTAAGACTTGCCCGGGGAAAGTTAAACAATTGTGGGACAACCAGAATATAGATTTCAGTTGTCCGAATGGATAAGTAAAAAAATAAAAATCCCTACCAAACAAGTACTCTGATCAGAATTGGATCAGGCAGCGCACAGCAGGACAGTGCATAGTTAACATCGAGTAAATTGCCTATATTCCTATAGCCCATTTAAATAAATGTTATATTTACACAAAGCAAGAGAACAATGTAGACAGCTAGTCTCACCAAAGCAGCAAAAAATATCCAGTCAGAAAATGTTTTTTTCTCTCGCTCTCGAATGTCGGATGATCTAGGCCAATAGCCAAAGTCTATTTTTATAGCAGACACCAATGTTCCCTCAAAACAATTTCGGCACTGAGCAAATTTCTGGTCTGCTGAGTGCAAACTTCTGTGAAATTCCAACATGAGTTCACTGTGAACACTGAGGCTGTACCAGCTTTAAGTTAGTTTTAAAAGTGGCCAAGTTGGCTCTGTGGCTATTTGATCATAATGTAGGACTACCAGAGTGGCCTAACATCAAAAACAATGGGCAAAATGAATCCCATCACATTTTAACATGGAAAAAGCGGTTTGATCATTCAGCCTACAGTAGCAGCCAATGTGTGGCGTTCAATGTAGGCCTACATTCAATGAGACTTTTGAAAAAAACATGCAGGGCTTCACAGTAACCCGTTTATTCACTTGTCCTTCTGAACATGTTGTGTTGTTTGATGCAAGAAACCACTTTACAAAATAAAATGCCGTATTGATCAAATACCATTATTACATAGAACCAGAAATGATGCTACCCTCTGCCTATTGGTTACTTAGCTTCCAAAGTGGCACAGCGGTCTAAGGCACTGCGTCTCAGTGCTAGAGGCGTCACTACAGACCCTGGTTCGATTACAGGCTGTATCACAACCGGCCGTGATTGGGAGTCCCATAGGGCGGCGCACAATTGGCCCAGTGGCGTCCGGGTTAGGATTTGGCCGTCATTGTAAATAAGAATGTGTTCTTATCTGACTTGCCTAGTTAAATAAAGCTTACATTTTTAAAAATACAGCACGCATGGAGCTTGGAGGGAACATTGGCAGACACTCTGGTGTCTTACTGTTATTGAAGCCCACATTTTCTCTACATTTGATATGAATGTGACTTGGCCTATTAAGCCACTTTCAGTTTAATGCATGCTGGATTTCTCCCACCACACTATTTCATGATCAAACAATGAATGAATCTAATGGAGTTATAGGCTCTCAAAGTCAAGTTATTTTTAAATAACCCCAAAACATGGGAGGCCTAATGTAATAATGAGAGAGATAGAAGAAACAATAGCAAGATATAAAAATCGAATGAGAAATTTGAACAAACCGTAGTTGAGCAAAGCATTAGACAAATGTATGCATGCATGAGGCCAGAAAAACAAAATCCCTCCTTGGTGTTGTGAACCAAACAACCAAAAGCCTGATCCTACTAACTGAAACATCATAAAAGCATTAAAGTTATGAAGAGTATTCTGAAAACTATTCGATTAAAGTGTTTATTGCCCTAAAGTTGTCGCTTTTAAAAATGGAAATAATTATAAAATTCGGAGTCTATGCTATTCTCATTCACAGATTTATTTTGAATGAAAAATATATTTTAGGCCACAAGAAGTGAAATTGAGCAAACAATATCAAGATGACGAGTCCAAAGAAAAGTTAGGCTACAGCTGAAGAAAGCTTAAACTGGCCTAAACTAATTTACATATTATTAGAGCAATGTGCAACCTACCTAAAGTGAGGGGAAAAAAGTATTTGATCCCCTGCTGATTTTGCACGTTTGCCCACTGACAAAGAAATGATCAGTCTATAATTTTAAATGGCAGGTTTATTTGAACAGTGAGACAGAATAACAACAAAAAAATCCAGAAAAACGCATGTCAAAAATGTTATAAATTGATTTGCATTTTAATGAGGGAAATAAGTATTTGACCCCCTCTCAATCAGAAAGATTTATGGCTCCCAGGTGTCTTTTATACAGGTAACGAGCTGAGATTAGGAGCACACTCTTAAAGGGAGTGCTCCTAATCTCAGCTTGTTACCTGTATAAAAGATACCTGTCGACAGAAGCAATCAATCAATCAGATTACAAACTCTCCATCATGGCCAAGACCAAAGAGCTCTCCAAGGATGTCAAGGACAAGATTGTAGACCTACACAAGGCTGGAATGGGCTACAAGACCATCGCCAAGCAGCTTGGTGAGAAGGTGACAACAGTTGGTGCGATAATTCGCAAATGGAAGAAACACAAAAGAACTGTCAATCTCCCTCGGCCTGGGGCTCCATGCAAGATCTCACCTTGTGGAGTTGCAATAATGATCATGAGAACGGTGAAGAATCAGCCCAGAACTACACGGGAGGATCTTGTCAATGATCTCAAGGCAGCTGGGACCATAGTCACCAAGAAAACAATTGGTAACACACTACGCCGTGAAGGACTGAAATCCTGCAGCGCCCGCAAGGTCCCCCTGCTCAAGAAAGCACATATACATGCCCGTCTGAAGTTTGCCAATGAACATCTGAATGATTCAGAGAACAACTGGGTGAAAGTGTTGTGGTCAAATGAGACCAAAATGGAGATCTTTGGCATCAACTCGCTGTGTTTGGAGGAGTAGGAATGCTGCCTATGACCCCAAGAACACCATCCCCACCGTCAAACATGGAGGTGGAAACATTATGCTTTGGGGGTGTTTTTCTGCTAAGGGGAGAGGACAACTTCACCGCATCAAAGGGACGATGGACGGGGCCATGTACCGCCAAATCTTGGGTGAGAACATCCTTCCCTCAGCAAGGGCATTGAAAATGGGTCGTGGATGGGTATTCCAGCATGACAATGACCCAAAACACACGGCCAAGGCAACAAAGGGGTGGCTCAAGAAGAAGCACATTAAGGTCCTGGAGTGGCCTAGCCAGTCTCCAGACATTAATCCCAAAATCTTGTTGAGGGAGCTGAAGGTTCGAGTTGCCAAACGTCAGCCTCGAAACCTTAATGACTTGGAGAAGATCTGCAAAGAGGAGTGGGACAAAATCCCTTCTGAGATGTGTGCAAACCTGGTGGCCAACTACAAGAAACGTCTGACCTCTGATTGCCAACAAGGGTTTTGCCACAAAGTACTAAGTCATGTTTTGCAGAGGGGTCAAATACTTATTTCCCTCATTAAAATCCAAATCAATTTATAACATTTTTGACATGTGTTTTTCTGGATTTTTTAAAAGTTATTCTACCATTAAAATTATAGACTGATCATTTCTTTGTCAGTGGGCAAACGTACAAAATCAGCAGGGGATCAAATACTTTTTTCCCCTCACTGTACAACACGTAGCCCAGGCTAATAACAGGGATGAGGATGAGGCAAAAATACGAACCCGTTAATAATTATACAGTTCTGAGGACAGCAGAGTTGCTCTGCAGCCCATTATGATTTACAACCCATCACAAAACCCAGTCAGCTAGGCTCGTTGCCTGTGTCACTCGCTCCACCTGCACGATTCGGCACACACACACACACACACACACACACATCCAGATTGGCCTAGGCTACTATACATCTCGTTCGTGCCAGGCTATTTGAAAAGATTTGGGTCTTCTAAATATATTCTGTCAATGTCATGATACTTTTGACTGCTGAATACCAACTCTCAATCACTTAGATGTATTTTCAGGTTCTTGAAGCAACTGCTTTCTATACCTGTCGATCTGGTGTTCTCTCTGTCTCCCGTGTTTTGCGCTGCACAGACCGGTCAAGTTTAAGCGGGCGAGCAATGGGATTATGGTCATTGTAGTTAATTACCACATTTTCTGAACTGAACTAAGTAGAATATTGGCCTGTTGGAAACTACAACTCCTTATTACATTGCACAGTTCAGGCTTCAGATTTATCTCTACAGAAACTACTCATCTTGCTCACAGAATTTTTTTTTAATAAATGGAATTCAAATAACTGAACAGACAATAACAGATTTTTATTAAAAATCGCTCAGCACTACTCATCCCAAACTGAGGACTATGCCAAAGACGTGGACATTGAGTAACATAACCCACAAACTGGCCACATGTTTTTCTGTGAAAGCATTGAGTGCTAAATGTAACATAAAATCCATAGTGGGCTGTTGAGGAGAGAGAAAAAAAACTGAAATTGACAGAACTAGAACATACTGTATAACAGAGGAAGAAGAAATGTGTATCCACTTGGCATTAAAAAGGCAGAGTAGTTGAGCCTCCATGAGGGGAGAAGGGCATATGTGAACGTAAACAAATGTAAAAAATTATGCAGCAATCACATCTTTAAGAAATTGTGCTGATTTTGCTTGTTCTAACTAAATGGCTCAAGTAGTGCCTGGAATCTGTCAAAAAAATATGGGGACATTAGGGTCTTCGCAGGACAGTGGCATTCAGGAGGCGCCTCGCTCTCCTCGCTGTTGACCGTGGGACAAGAGCATCCTAATTTAAATAATTTAGTATGTCCAAGTAAACAAACAAATAAACAAACACGCAGGCGGGCAGGCCCCATTGGCCATGTGCTGGCAGGAGTACACTGATGAACTGTGGGAGGTTGCCTGGGCCTGTGAGACTACTGTTGCCCTGGATATTGACTTCCAGATCTCTCCAGACCCAGATAAGCAAATATTTGGTCACGATGAGTGAAATGATTTGTGCACAATGTTAACAGGCCCCATGTGAGTCAAGGACCCCCCCCCCCCCCCCAAGTCACCCTCGGAGGAGAGGAGGGTAGAGAAAGAGAGTAATGAGAGTGACAAAGAGAGATGGAACTCCCTAATGCAACCACAAAAGGAAGATGGGGACACCCAGCAGAGGGAGCGATAACACGCTGGACATAGCTGAGGATTCTCAGAGGTGGGTAGGAATGTCCCAATTAGTGGAGGCGGAAGGGGTTGAAACAAACTCTTGAATAAACAATCATTATGCATTTGTTGACACAGGAAATGCCAATATTAGCTCGGCACACTCCAGAAGAACATGCGTCCTGGGAACATGGGAAGATGTCTCAACTGTTGCTCCACTCCTGGGGTTCTTGTCAGTACGATAGGGCAACAGAACATTTCACAGTGCAAAATAACTATAAACGGTCAAACCTGTGCCGGCAGGTCAGCACTGGGAGAGGATTAACCAGGGGAATACTGCACAACCTGTACAAATGACACATTAACTCCAAAATGTTCAAGAAGAGCTACTAGAGAGGGCTCCCTTAGTGAACAGAGCGCTCCAACAGCATGATTGGTTGTAGCACCGTAGCTTAACAAGCCCATTTTCCATTGCAGACAAAATAACCACTAAAAATGGTGCTGACAGTCACAACAGGAAATTATGCAAACCTCTCTACATTTTTGTTCTGTCAGGCAGAGCCCCATGTGTCCATTAGGTCAACTCAAGTTCTGCGAAGAGAAACCAGAGCCATCTTCAACCTTGGCTTGCAGTATTAAACCCACAGCCTGAGGTAGGTAGGGAGGTTAATGTGGGGAAGCAAGCAACTCACTACCACTGCTATCTGATTCACTGATTCACACGAATTAGTCCGTGTTCTCTCAACACCGTCAGTCTCAGGAAAATGTTATGAACTCACCATCTCCAGCCCCTGGGGAAACGCTGTGCCCTCCCAGTCCTTTTTGGGGAAGCGCTGGATGATCTTCCCACATCCTTCTCCTGCACCTGGAAACCAAACAATGGCAATCAATGGCAGGGAAAACCCGGCATGGTACTGATCTGATGTCAATGTGTCCTCTACCTAAGGAGTACCCTGAATTACATGATCTACAATATTATGGAATTCATCTATAACAGCGCTCCAGGACCTATACCACCCACAGGAAGAGGGAAGATCCTCTAGTTAACAGACAGATGCATTGTGTGCGGTGAATGATGCATGGGTCAAGGTAATGTTCTGTGGAATGGACACTGTACACAAAAGAAGTCAGCTTTTCACATTGTTAAAAGGACATACTGGTTGTGAATGGACCTAATAAAAGTATTTTTCCAAACACTAGAGGTGAAGGGGGCATTCGAGGACACACAAATCATTGATGTATGATCCCATTTCCAGACTTCCTAATTGGCACAATCGGTTTGGAGCATTCTTACAGGTCCACTGTGATGATTCTCCTTACATTTTCCATCTTTCTCTTCATTCTGTGGGAACACTTTGAGCACAACTTACAAGAGGAAAGCACAGATGAGTAGCACTACAGGGTCATAACGGCAGAGCATTCATCCTGTGCTTCTCCAGAGGTACTATGTGAGGGATTGTGTTGCTCCTGAGTGCTAACAAATAACCCAAGATTGCCATGTTAAAGGGATACTTCTGGATTTTGGCAATAATGCCCTTTATCTACTTCCTCAGAGTCAGATGAACCCTTGGATACCATTTTTATACTTCTCTGTGTCCAGTATGAAGGAAGTTAGAGGTAGTTTTTCGAGCCAATGCTCAATAGCGTTAGCGCAATGACCGGAAGTCTACGGGTATCTGCTAGCATGCACATAGAGACATATAAAATGGTATCCACGAGTTGGTATTCGACTCCGGGTGAGTAGATATAAGGCCTCATTGCGAAAATCCCACAGTATACCTTTAAGTGTAAATGGTGAAGCAATCCTACAAGCCAATTGCCAACCCACTCTAAGGGGAAGACAAACAGATAGGCTAAGTTTGTTTCCATATTATTTGCATCTGCACTAGCAGATGCTGAAATAAATGAATAGGCATATTTCCAAATCAGTGAGCATGAGTCAAAGCCCTAATGTAGCCAAGTCGCCATTGAAAAATGCTCCATTCAAATCAAACTTGAGAGCATCCAGAACTAATGTGCAGGGTGTGTAAATGAGTTAATTGACAGTGAAATTGAATTCAAATGTGACATTACCATCGACGCAAGAAACAAACACGAATAGAGGTTAAAAGAATGAAGGCAAAATGCATCAACAGATCTGGAATCAGTCATGACCAATAAATAAATTACAGGGTTGGATTAAATCAAGATGTTTCACCGAGAATGTGGTCAAAGATTAAGTGCGAGAAAATGAACCCGGACAGCTAACACAAAGCAAATTCCAGAAGTGGGGAGGCCATCCATTTGGGAGTGATCCACTCTGACAGCATGATTCAGTGAGATGAGGATGAGCAGCGAAAAAAGGAAGGGAGAGAGCACCCTCCTCCTCCTCCTGCACAACATATCTGTCAGGTAGGTCACCAATCAGACAGCTCAGGGAAATATCAGCAAACAAGAGGTCAGATCAATAGATTGTGGTGGCACAGAGAGATGCAATACACGGCTGATCTGCTGAACACTGTCATCCCTTTATTATCAGTTCAGTATTCAATGCATGGACTGCACAGATTCAAAGTGTTGTCTGGTCTAATTTAAGAGCCAACTTATTATGAAAAAGAACACAGGGTCACTGTCACATATGGCTGACTTACAATTGTTTTAGGGAATTTCTTTAACAAATTGGATGTAATTACTCGTCAACAAAATGTAATGAGTTACAACAGACTGCAATCTATTTAAGGAGGTGATTGAAGAGGACTTGAAAGAACAATCTGGAAAGTTAAGAAATGGAAAAATAACTTAATTAAGAAACTTAAAAGAATAACTTTCTTCGGCATGCCAAGAACAGCATCTAGAAATGCTTTCCTTTCCAACGTGCCATTTGTCAAAGTATTGTCTGACACAATGACATCATTTACATGTTATTTTAAGCTCTCAGTCACGCATTCATTTAGCACACAGTTTTCCTTCCATCACTGTTGAGAAGAAACCCATCAATTGAACTCCGGTGCATCCTGTTTCCATTGATCATCCTTGTGATGTTTCTACAACTTGATTGGAGTCCATCTGTTGTAAATTCAATTGATTGGACATGATTTGGAAAGTCACACACCTGTCTATATAAGGTCCCACAGTTGACAGTGCATGTCAGAGCAAAAACCAAGCCCTGAGGTTGAAGGAATTGTCTGTAGAGCTCCAAGACAGGATTGTGTCCAGGCACAGATCTGGGGAAGGGTACCAAAATAAAAAAACAGTTTTGCTTTTTCATTATGGGGTATTGTGTGTAGATTGATACAGGCATTTTAGAATAGGTCTGTAACCTAACAAAATGTGGAAAAAGTCGAGGGGTCTGAATACTTTCCGAAGGCACTGTAAATACATTTGTGCACCAAATTTGAGAGAAATAAGCTTTTTGTGCGTATGGAGAGTTTTGAGATGTTTAATTTCAGCTCATTTTACATGTTGCGTTTTATATTTGTGTTCAGTATAATTCAACGGTGTTCAGTACAGTACACAACGTTACACTTCCCCTATGCTAAATCCTTCTTCTTTGTGTTTCCTGATTCTGCCTCTTCGATCCTACACTCTTCCATTTCAGCATCCTATGACTCACCTTTCATTCCGGCCGGCTCCGCCCTCCCCTCCTGCTCCGTGGCTGAGTGACTCATTGCGAGCTTTCAGAACAGGACTGCGGGCAGCTGAGCGAAAATGGAGGAAAACTAAACTTGGAGGACCTATCATCCTTTCACTCCCTCCTCTCTAATTTCTCTTCCACTGTATCTGCTGCTAAAGACACTTTCTAGCGTTACATTTCAGGCTTCTGCCTCTAACCCTAGGAAACTCTTTTCCCACCTTCTCCCTCCACCCCTCCCCCTGGACGACTTTGTCAACCATTCTCCCCGTTCTCTCCAAATGACATCCTGCAACTAGTGAGATCTGGCCGGCCAACAACCTGCCCGCTCGACGCCTCCTTCCTTTTCCAGACCAGCTTTGGAGACCTTCCTCACTTCCTTCATCAACTCATACCTGACCTGAGTCCCCTTTGACTTTAAAATGGCCCGAGATGCTCCCCTCCTCAAAAAAGATCTATAGTCAAAAACTATAGACCTGTATTCCTTCTTTCTTTACTTTCCAAAACACCTGAGCGTGCCGTTTCTGACCAACTTTCTCGTTGTCGCTCTCAGAACGATCTTCTTGACCCTAACCAGTCAACCTTCAAGACGGGTCACTCAACCGAGACTGCTCTCATCTGTGTCACGGAGGCTCTCATCACTGCCAAAGCTGACTGTCTCTCCTCTGTTCTCATCCTCCTAGATCTATCCGCTGCTTTTGAGAAGTGAACCATCAGATCCTCCTCTCCACCCTCTCACACTCCTGGATTGCATCCTATCTGGCAGGCCGCTCCTTCCAGGTGACGTGGAGAGGATCTGTGTCTGCACCATGTAATCTCACTACTGGTATCCAGAGGGCTCAGTTCCAGGCCCTCTCTTTTCTACATACGCCAAGTCACTCAGTTCCGTCATATCCTCACATGGTCTTTCCTATCATGGTTATGTGGATGACCCAACTACTCCCCCCCCCCCTCCCTTATGACACCCAGGTGGCGACACGCATCTCTGCATTTGTGGCAGATATCTCAACTTGGATGTCGGCCAACCACCTAAAGACAGAACTGTTCTTCCTCCCGGGAAAGGCCTGCCTGCTCAAAGACCTCTCCATCACGGTTGACAACTTCACAGTCGCCCTCCCAGAGGGCAAAGAACCTTGGCGTGACCCTTCACAACACCCTGTTGTTCTCCGCGAATATCAAAGCAGTGACCCGCTCCTGCAGGTTCATGATCTACAACATCCATACAGTACAAACGCACCTCACACAGGAAGTTGCGCAGGTTGAAATCCAGGCACTTGTTCTCTCCCGTCTGGACTACTGCAACTCGCTGTTGGCTGGACTCCCCGCTTACGCCATCAAATCCCTGCAACTTATCCAGAACACTGCAGCCTGCCTGGTTTTCAACCTTCAAGTTCTCTCATGTCACCCCCCACTCCTCCGCACACTCCACTGACTTCCAGTCAAAGCTGCAATCCACTACAAGACCATGGTACTTACCTACGGAACAGCAAGAGGAACTGCCCCTCCCTACCTTCAGGCTGTGCTCAAACCCTACACTCCAACCAGAGTACTCCGTTCTGCCACATCAGGTCTCTTGGCCCTCCAACCCCTACAGGACGGCAGCTCCCACTCAGCCCAGTCCAAGAACTTCTCTGTCCTGGCACAATGGTGGAACTAGCTTTCCCCTGATGCTAGGAGAGCAGAGTCCTTCCCTGCACATCTTCCGAAAACATCTGAAACCCTACCTCAATCAGCATCTTAAATAATCCTCCTCCCCACCTCGACCCCCCCTTGAAAAAAATCTAACCAGCACTTGCACTTGACCCCCCCTTCTTCTAGCTCTGACTCTACTAATAGCTATGTTGAGGAAAAATGTACTTTTTATGCCTGTGACGTGGTAGGCCCACCTAGATATCTTAAGATGAATGCACTAACTAAGTCGCTCTGGATAAGAGCGTCTGCTAAATGACTAAAATGTCAAATGTAGTAGCATCCTACCTTTGAGTAGCTTTAAACAGAGTAACCTCACTGACACCTGTTGACGTGTAAGAGTGACATTAAGAGAATTTGCTGACAAGACGGTCTACTGTATATCATGGCACAGTTTCCTTCAAAATAGACAGATCTCTTTCCACAAAACACTTTTTATCCCCACATTGACGTCGATTCTGCTTCCTGTAAACATGTCAGCCAACTGGAGGGCGGCAATGCCGAGTGTTTTCTCTCCAGATCTTAAAAAAAACTAACAGCAGAGAAGTTTCAGGAAACTGCTGGCTCACAGAACACGCTAATGGCTATGTTGGTCACTGAAATTGTAACCAGCAGTAAAACACTGTCACTAAACCTCTTATTACAAGAAAAATAAAATGACAGCCTAGCATTTTCTCTTACAGTACCTGAAGTACCATGAAGACTAGGCCTAAACTACTGTCTAAAACACACATCTTAAGTACCATAGTCTGTTGTGGAGCAGCGGTCCATGAGTCAGGCAGGTCATGTAGAGGGGAGAGAGCAGGAATCTAATAGGAGGGACTCAAGCCAGCTGCCCCTTAATACGCTGACCTCTGTCAGGGCTTTGGAGACAGGAGGGGGAGTTAATCTTCATGAGGGTTCTGGGCCTGTGTGGTGGGCAGAGTAGGGCCCTGAGGAGCCCGTCCCCTGTCCTGACCATGACATCGCATCAAGTGTCTGCAGTATGTGCCCCTTCCCTGATTGAGATCACATGCTTAGAATTTTTCAGCATTCCAAGCTCTACTTTCTACTCAAGGATGACAATAAATTACAGAATTCCTGACATTCAGTGAGGCTGCACTCTGTAAACAATTAAAAACAGTCCACACTGTCAGATATTACCCCCTAGACAACAATAAAGCAGCCAGACGGCTGTGTTTAATACAAGACAGGCCAGCCTAGAACAGGAACATGCTAATTTCAGGATCCTCTTGTAATAACAGACAGAGAGGAATTCCAAACAACTGGTAGATTTTCCACTCTCTTTTCACATTGTAAACCTGCTTGGGGGTCATGACAAAAAATAAACAAGTGACTAACATTTAGTTTAGTTTATAGAAGTGCCGAATATTGATCACTTTCTGAAGACCAAGTTCTTGGTCTGTTTAGTAATACCATGGGCCCAATCACTAGCCTACATGGAATTCACTCCATGTTTAACAAGGGTTGCAAAAAATTACTCAGTTTGTAGGACAGGCTTTGTCAAACAACATGATTCTGGCGCTGAAAGTGTTGATAGAACAGGGCCCTGAACTAACAGTAGCAATAAACAAGTTATTTAGGCCTGTGCCTAGTGTCTGAGACCACTTGATAAATCAATATTTTTCTTTTTTACATTAACAAAATATGTTATGTAGTATAAAAAGGTTAAAAGATATATTATTCAAAAATCTTGTAAAACTTACAGGCACAAAGCAAATGTCAAACCCACAGAGCCAAACTGTAAAATAAACCATTAAACAATGTTTTTCCCGAATACTCCACATAGGTCTCCTGTGTGTCCTAAAAGCCTGTTTTTAGTAGACTCAAGTGTTAATGAGTTGGCCAGGGTATTTCCACAGTAGAGTAATGACCAGAATAAGATAGAGGTTATCACTGGGTCTGCTGAGTGTTTACTACACATAGCCTGTTAGTGCAACACACGTTACCAGAGCTGGAGGTTCCTGCTGCATGCATTCCACAGCTAAAACTCATTTTTACAATTTTGGCCTGTAGTAAGACACAGAAAATGTGACTGTAGAGCAAATTTGGAACAAGAGACAAGTGTGCTGAGAGTAAGATGAGCAAATATTTGCATACACTTGCATCACAACAGCTTCAATAAAAACATGCTCAAATGAAAAACACCCAAAGAGACAAAAAAATAAAAAATAGAGGGCAAAGACAATGCCCTAGACATTCATCATTGACAGATTCTGTATCCAAAACAACCACAGGATGGTCGTTGGTGTCTCTTGCTATACTCGCACTTGAATAGCACAGGTGTTTCTTCGACTAGGAAAAGGTTAATCCATCTTCCTGGCCTTTGTCTTCCAGCAGAGCTGCTCCAGAAATCAGCTCTAGGAGGCCTGGGCAGGCCCGAGGCCGACTGCTAGCTTCCAGCTCTCGTCATCTCCACGTCAGCTCCTAACCTGCATCTGGCCCAGTGTGTGGACAGGTATGCCGGTCGGTCGTGGACAGGTTGGCAGGTGCTGCTAACTCTGTTTTCCTCCGTTCCACAAGAAGGGTTTTATTAAAATCCCCCACTGCTGCTCCACGTACTGAAACCCAGTTAGTGCCTAATGCTGTTTTTTAAGCTAGAGTTATTACGTAAAGCCCCTCATCACTCCAACAATCTGTCCAAAAGCTTTCCACCACCCCCATCCTAGAACTAAACACACTGGACTGGACGTTCCAAAGTGAAGATACGCAAAGGAATATGCCGTGGTTTGCATGGGAAAGGGTATCAAAGATGATCAAATTAATGATGTCATAGAGATCCAATTCCAGGAAGCATTCCAGTGTCTGAAAGCAGCTGCAGAACTAGGAAAATATTTGGAATGATAAGGCATCAGGGCATCACAGGAAAAGATGGACCAAAATGCACATCAACCATCAAAATAATATGGGTCAAATGAATTAAGAGCCGTGGAAGGTTAACCATACAGCTACTGACGTACCTAGCACACATCATTTGTGAACTTGTCCTTTATGGATGACATGTGGTGGCCATAACATTTGCCTAAGTAAGTGGTTTTGTTTGAGTTTCATTTCCCTAAAAGAGCAAGGCATAAGAATAAGAATAAAAGGTTTCATTGAGTTCAAACCTCTGGCATCCAATGCAACTAGTCCATAGCTATGATCTTTATGGGAACATTGACAGATATCTGATCACAGAGATTAGGCAGTTACTGATTAGGGAGTGGGACTTGCCATGGCTTCCTTTGCAATCCTTACTACAGTACCACGCGTGTGACAATCAGCATCCTACTATTCCTTTTCCATCATACAATACGCAAATGCTTTTCCTAACTGATTACTTGACTTACATAAGTACTTGACTGGAATGTTTATCTTTATGGAAAACAGAATCCCCACCTGGATAGCTGCTCTGAAGCAGTGTAGTCGGTGGTTTCCCTGGAAAAGCTTTGGCTATCACCCCTCCTGCACTCTCCACTCTCTGATGAAGAAAGGAAGGAACTCCTACATTGTGGGCCAGGATGCCTCACCACAAAGCGCAAAACCAAAATGGAAGCTGCCCAAAGTGCATCAGCCAATCAATGGAGGCAACAAATCCCTGGTGTTCAATAACATAGGATACATTTCCACATCTGACATCTTGTAAATTCTACAACCACCACAACCTGAGTATCTCTATAGGCCAAAAGCAGAAGTAGAATGAAAGCTACGGACTTACTCTTCTGAATTGGCGCATCACAAATTCCTATAAAATATGATTGAAATAATAGTAGGTAAAGATAGTGTTATGACTAAGGCCTTGCACAAGCTACTAGAACTGTAACAAAAAATTAGGGTTGGCACAATTACTGTATAACTGGTAAATTCATGGGATCACTTGCAATGACTGCCTGGGATACAATCATTTTCATGGTAATGTAGAATGTTCATTCAAATGATGTGGCTCTGGCAATGAAATGTATTTTTTGTAATGTCAGCTGAATCAACAAATCACAGCACATATTGATGGGTAAATTTCCTGCTTTTTCTTCCTGCTTTGCGCCTGTGGGTACACTGGCAATGGCCGCCAGTCTACCCATTAATAATAATAATAATAATAATAATCTATTCAACTTTTATAGCATTATTCATTCAAATAAAAAATCTAAGCGCTTAAAGCAACAACAAAAAATGACTCATTTAGAAAAACAACATTCATGAGAAGGGTGGCCACGAGAGGGTAAGGAAAATTAATAGCTTGAGGGGTCATCGGAGGAAGGTGGTCTTAAGGGGGAGAGCAAGCAAAGCTGGTCTGTGTCATCAAGGTGTCTTGCTGTCCCTGCCGTCTGTGTGGCTTCTCCATTGCAGGACTCAGATGATGTTTGAGCTCAGCCACTGCAGTTCATGGACTCCAGATTAGGTGTAGCTAGCTACTCCTTCACTCCTACCAAAATTAAGCTACAGGAGTCACGTGGCACCCAACACCTCTGCTGTGACGTCTTGCTTTCGAGGCTTCTCCATTCTCAACCTCCGGACACTGGCAGGCATTCGAATCAAAACAATAGCCAGCTATCATTAGCAAGCCAAACAAATTACTTGCCAGCTTCAGTCTTGAAAGTCTGTGGTGGAATCTAATCATATTAGTTAGCTATATTCCTTCTTAAGCAAAAAGTTTGCGCTGACTCAGTACATGTATTAGCTAGTTAGCCGCTAATCTCTAGTTAGCTAGCTAACAAGATTTAGACTAAATGCTAAATGACAAACTAGCTGTTTGCAGATGTAAGAAACAAACTAATAGTGTAATTACAGAACGCTAGTGGAATTATATTAAGAAGCAAAGTGAAAACAGCATGGTTGTCATCAACATTGTTGCATGTGCTGCATTGACCATGCAGACTGAACGCAAGTGTCTCGTGGTCCAGGAACAACAAACAGGGCGGGGCTAAATCTGTGTGGAAAGTGGCATCGAGAGAGCGGAGAGAGATGACTCAAGTAGCGAAGTAAACGGAAAGGCTCCAAGATGGCAGCTTGAACGCACGCTTCCTACCGAGTTCTGTATAACAACTTTTGAAAGATAGTGAAGTGTATTATTTTGAACTAATACTTTGCTTGCTAAAAACACCAGGTTATTGATGATTTAAGATTATATTTTCCAAAATGTCACAACGCGCTGACAGAAAGAGAAGTCGTACGGCTAACTCCTCAGCTAGCAATGCTCAGGCATCATCCAATGTTGTTACACAGGAGGCAAATGCTTTGACTGACAACTGCCACAACTATACTGGTCTGACAGACTATGACACTTAATGTGTCAGACGAGGATTTTCCTTCTTTGCCTATAACCTCAAGCAAACCTCCAGCTTCCAAGAAAGGCATGTTTGAACTTGGAGTAATAAGGCACACTCCAGACAATCACACATAGATTTTTGGCTGGTGTCTAAATGTTTTGATGAACAGGGTATTTCTGTTAACTTCCTGGCCACTCCCCTTGCTGATCATAGAGCTATTTATATTGACATTCAACTTTTTATCTCTAATAATGACCTTGGCAGAGCATCCTACTGGAAGCTTAATAGCTCTATATTAAAACATGAGTTGGTCAAGATGGAGATAAACAATTTAATTACACACTTTTGGAACAAAGCTATAAATGACAATTCATACAGTAATAACTGGGAGCTCTTTAAATATGAGGTTGGAAAAAATTTAAGAAAACATGGGAGTATTCGTGCCAAGCCAAAGAAAGCTGAAGAACAAAGTGTAATTTCAAAGATCACCTCTCTTGTTCAAAAGCCTGTTGAAAGTCTCTCAGAGGACAAATCTGTTCTGTTTGAGCTACAACACAAGTTGGATGATATGTATGAACTGAAAGCAGAGAGAGCCTTTGTCAGATCTAGGAAGAAGTGGCTAGAGGAGGGTGAACTAAATTCAGCTTATCTTTTCAGGTTAGAAAAATACCACTCTAAAAATAATACAATTCAACAATTAAATATTAAATGGTCTCATCACAGAGATGAATTTGGGATTATCTAACTTTAGTTGCAACTTCTACAGGAATTGATATAGTTCTAAGTATTGTGAGGTTTCCTCAACTCTTTTTTTTTTTTACTCTGGGGAACACCTTCAAAATAATATGTCTCCTGGGACTGATGGTATATCTGCTGAGTTTTACAAAACTTTCTCTCAACAGTTGGCCCCATTTCTGTTGGAGGTCTTTTCTGAAAGCATTGTAAATAATTCTCTCCCTCACAGTTTGACTCAAGGTCTGATTACATTCCTCCCTAAACCCAAGAAAGACTTGCTTCTACTCGATAATTGGCGTCCAAATCTGTCTGCTCATTAACGACTACAAAATACGAGCCTCTATATTTGCAAAAAGAATGAAGGCAGTAATTGGACTCAATTATAGAAGAGATCAAAATCTGGCTTCATGAGGAATAGACATATATCTAATAATATCTGACTGGTGTTAGACCTTATTGACTATTCTGCTTTAATCTTCGAAGATAGTTTTGTCTTCTTAGACTTTTATAAAGCCTTCGATACAGTGGAACATGAGTTTCTATTTCTCTCCCTTGAGAAATTTGGTTTTGGGGAATCATTTTGTAGAACTATTAAAACTCTTTATATGAAGGCAGTTATAGTCAATGAACTAATCACTGATCATAATCTTGATGTGATTGGCCTGACTGAAACATGGCTTAAGCCTGATGAATTTACTGTGTTAAATGAGGCCTCACCCCCTGGTTACACTAGTGACCATATCCCCCGCGCATCCCGCAAAGGCGGAGGTGTTGCTAACATTTATGTTAGCAAATTTAAATTTACCCCCCAAAAAACAACGACGTTTTCGTCTTTTGAGCTTCTAGTCATGAAATCTATGCAGCCTACTCAATCACTTTTTATAGCTACTGTTTACAGGCCTCCTGGGCCATATACAGCGTTCCTCACTGAGTTCCCTGAATTCCTATCGGACATTGTAGTCACAGCAGATAATATTCACATTTTTGGTGACTTTAATATTCACATGGAAAAGTCCACAGACCCACTCCAAAAGGCTTTCGGAGCCATCATTGACTCAGTGGGTTTTGTCCAACATGTATCTGGACCTACTCACTGCCACAGTCATACTCTGGACCTAGTTTTGTCCCGTGGAATAAATGTTGTGGATCTTAATGTTGTTCCTCATAATCCTGGACTATCGGACCACCATTTTATTACGTTTGCAATCGCAACAAATAATCTGCTCAGACCCCAACCAAGGAGCATCAAAAGTTGTGCAATAAATTCACAGACAACCCAAAGATTCCTTGATGCCCTTCCAGACTCCCTCTGCCTACCCAAGGACATCAGAGGACAAAAATCAGTTAACCACCTAACTGAGGAACTCAATTTAACTTTGTGCAATACCCTAGATGCAGTTGCACCCCTAAAAACATTTGTCATAAGAAACTAGCTCCCTGGTATACAGAAAATACACGAGCTCTGAAGTAAGCTTCCAGAAAATTGGAACGGATATGGCGCCACACCAAACTGGAAGTCTTCCGACTAGCTTGGAAAGACAGTACCGTGCAGTATCGAAGAGCCCTCACTGCTGCTCGATCATCCTATTTTTCCAACTTAATTGAGGAAAATAAGAACAATCCGAAATTTCTTGTTGATACTGTCGCAAAGCTAACTAAAAAGCAGCATTCCCCAAGAGAGGATGGCTTTCACTTCAGCAGTAATAAATTCATGAACTTCTTTGAGGAAAAGATCATGATCCCCTTGGGTTGTGCCGTGGCGGAGATCTTTGTGGGCTATACTCGGGCCTTGTCTCAGGATGGTACGTTTTTGGTTGAAGATATCCCTCTAGTGGTGTGGGGGCTGTGCTTTGGCAAAGTGGGTGGGGTTATATCCTTCCTGTTTGGCCCTGTCCGGGGGTATCTACGGATGGGGCCACAGTGTCTCCTGACCCCTCCTGTCTCAGCCTCCAGTATTTATGCTGCAGTAGTTTGTGTGTCGGGGGGCTAGGGTCAGTCTGTTATATCTGGAGTATTTCTCCTGTCTTATCCGGTGTCCTGTGTGAATTTAAGTATGCTCTCTCTAATTCTCTCTTTCTCTCTCTCTCTCTGAGGACCTGAGCCCTAGGACCATGCCTCAGGACTACCTGGCATGATGACTCCTTGCTGTCCCCAGTCCACCTGGCTGTGCTGCTGCTCCAGTTTCAACTCTTCTGCCTGCAACTATGGAACCCTGACCTGTTCACCGGACGTGCTACCTGTCCCAGACCTGCTGTTTTCAACTCTCTAGAGACAGCAGGAGCGGTAGAGATACTCTCAATGATCGGCTATGAAAAGCCAACTGACATTTACTCTTGAGGTGCTGACTCGTTGCACCCTCGACAACTACTGTGATTATTATTATTTGACCATGCTGGTCATTAATGAACATCTTGGCCATGTTCAGTTATAATCTCCACCCGGCACAGCCAGAAGAGGACTGGCCACCCCTCATAGCCTGGTTCCTCACTAGGTTTCTTCCTAGGTTTTGGCCTTTCTAGGGAGTTATTCCTAGCCACCGTGCTTCTACACCTGCATTGCTTGCTGTTTGGGGTTTTAGGCTGGGTTTCTGTACAGCACTTTGAGATATAAGAAGGGCTATATAAATACATTTGATTTAAATGAAAGCATGGCACTTCTCCTTGATTTAGATTTGAAAAGAGGAATTAGGCAAGGTTGCCCAATTTCGCCTTACCTCTTCCTGCTTGCAACCAAACTTCTTACAAGTTCTGTTAAATCCATTGATCTCTATTGCTGACAAAGATATCATAAGTCCACTTGCAGATGACACAACCCTTTTTTTGTAAGATGCTGACCAGATTCCTAGAGTAGTCTATGTGATAATTATATTTTCCAAGCATCTGGTCTTTGCCTAAACCTTAATAAGTGTGAATTGTTTGCTGTTAAAGACTATGTGATAACCTCTATATGCAATATTCCAGTCAAGGAAAAAGTAATATACCTTGGGATTATCATATCTAAGGAACAACAGGAAAGATGCTCATTAAATTTTATACCTATTATTGAAAAAAACGAAAAGAAGTTGAACCATTGGTTGCAAAGGGATTTATCCTTGAAAGGTTGAGTATTGCTTTCTAAAGCTGAAGGTATCTCCAGACTTACTTGTGCAGCCCAGTCCCTATATCTTGACAACAAAATAGGTAAAGCTTGGTACTGTATATTGTTAACATGGCGGTTGGAAACAAAAATCTAAATTTGGTTTCATCAGACCAAAGGACAGATTTCCACTGGTCTAATGTCCATTGCTCATGTCCCTTGGCCAAAGCAAGTCTCTTATTCATATTGGTGTCCTTTAGTAGTGGTTTCTTTGTAGCAATTCGACCAAGGCCTGATTCACGCAGTCTCCTCTGAACAGTTGATGTTGACATGTCTGTTACTTGAACTCTGTGAAGCATTTATTTGGGCTACAATCTGAGGTGCAGTTAACGCTAATGAACTTATCCTCTGCAGAAGAGGTAACTCGGTCTTCCTTTCCTGTGGCGGTCCTCATGAGAGCCAGTTTCATAATGCTTGATGGTTTTTGTGACTTCACTTGACTGACCTCCATGTCTTAAAGTAATAATGGACTGTTGTTTCGCTTTGCATATTTGAGCCATTTCTTGACATAATATGGACTTGTTTTTTTACCAAATAGGGCCATCTTCTGTATACCACCCCTACCTTGTCACAACACAACTGACTGGCTCAAACGCATTAAGGAAATAAATTCCACTAATGAACTTTTAACAAGGCACACCTGTTAATTGAAATTCATTCCAGGTGACTACCTTATTAAGCTGTTTGAGAGAATGCCAAGAGTGTGCAAAGCTGCCATCAATGCAAAGGGTGGCTACTTTGAAGAATCTCAAATACATTTTGATTTGTTTAACACTTTTTTGGTTACTACATGATTCCATGTGTTATTTCATAGTTTTGATGTCATCACTATTATTCTACAATGTAGAAAATAGTAAAAATAAAGAGAAAAAACCTGGAACGAGTATGTGTCCTAACTTTTGACTGGTACTGTATGTACGTACCGAAGGTACACAAAAGTATGTGGACACACCTTCAAATGAGTGAATTTGGATGTTTCAGCCACACCCGTTGCTGACAGGTGTATAAAATCAAGCACAATCAAATTTATTTATAAAGCCCTTTATACATCAGCCGATGTCACAAAGTGCTGTCCAGAAAACCAGCCTAAAACCACAAACAGCAAGCAATGCAGAAGCACGGTGGCTAGGAAAAACTCCCTAGAAAAGGTCATAACCTATGAAGAGACCTAGAGAGGAACCAGGCTCTGAGGGGTGGCCAGTCCTCTTCTGGCTGTGCCGGGTGGAGATTATAACAGAACATGGCCAAGATGTTCAAACGTTCACTGATGACCAGCAGGGTCAGATAATCACAGTGGTTGTAGAGGGTGCAACAGGTCAACACCTCAGGAGTAGATGTCGGTTGGCTTTTCATAGCCGATCATTCAGAGTTAGAGACAGAAGGTGCGGTAGAGAGAGAGTCCAAAACAGCAGGTCCGGGACAAGGTAGGACGTCCAGTGAGCAGGTCAGGGTTCCATAGCCGCAGGCAGACAGCCATGCAATCTCCATAGACAAACATTGCCAGTAGAATGGCCTTACTGAAGAGCTCAGTGACTTTCAACGTGGCAGCGTCATAGGATGCCACCTTTCCAACAAGTCAGTTCGTGAAATTTCTGCCCTGCTAGAGCTTCCCCGGTCCACTGTAAGTGCTGTTACTGTGAAGTGGAAATGTCTAGGAGCAACAATGCTCACAAGCTCACAGAACGGGACCGCCAATCATCTTGAAAGGGAAAGATGCACATCAAGTACATAAAGATGATGGGACATAGTTTGACATCACCCAAACCTAAACTGTACCTCCAGAGGTTGTACTAGTGCTTTGTTTCCCTGCCAAGTGTTGAAGCGGGTAAAATGTACTCCAAACTGCCTCTGGAAGCAACGTCAGCACAATAACTTTTAGTCAGGAGCTTCATGAAATGGGTTTTCATGGCCGAGCAGCATGCGCAATGGCAAGTGTCGGCTGGAGTGGTGTAAAGCTCACCGCCATTGGGCTCTGGAGCAGTGGAAACATGTTCTCTGGAGTGATGAATCACCCTTCACCATCTGGCAGTCCATTAGACAAATCTGGGTTTGGTGGATGCCAGGAGAACGCTACCTGCACGAATGCATAGTCCCAACTGTAACGTTTGGTGGAGGAGGAATAATGGTCTGGGGCTGTTTTTCATGGTTCGGGATAGGCCCATTAGTTACAGTTAGGGGAAATCTTAACGCTACAGCATACAATGACATTGTAGACAATTCTGTGCTTCCAACTTAAATGGCAACAGTTTGCGGAAGGCCCTTTCCTGTTTCAGCATGACAATGCCGCCGTGCACAAAGCGAGGTCCATACAGAAATGGTTTGTTGAGTTTGGTGTGGAAGAACTTGACTGGCCTGACCTCAACAAACACCTTTGGGATGAATTGAAACACTGACTGCGAGCCAGGCCTAATCGCCCAACATCAATGCGTGACCTGACAAACGCTCGTGGCTGAATGGAAGCAAGTCCCCGCAGCAATGTTCCAACATCTAGTGGAAAGCCTTCCCAGAAGAGTGTAGGCTGTTACAACAGCAAAGGGGGACCAACTCCATCTTAATGATTTTGGAATGAGATGCTTGACGAGCATGTGTTCACATCCTTTTGGTCATGTAGTGTACATTTTCAATAACCCAAAATATTGTATTTTCAGCTGGTGTACAAAACCGAAAGACACAAAAATGAAACTTAAAAACGGGAAACATAGAAATAGCACACATAGAAGTTACCTACCTTCAATGAGAAAGAAATATTATAGATTTGTCAATTATAATTTTTATACTTTTAACTTAAGTATAAGAAATCTTAGGTTTGTCAAATTATATCAAGATCAGGGCTCCAGCTATGCATTTGGATTGCTAAGTTGCAGCTAGATGTCAAGATCAAGCTTCTTGGTTACAGCAGAGACATTCACTCCTCTTCTGGATCAAGATCCCAGTTGCCTAAATTGTTTTGTACGTCATTTTTATTTTTTATTTGTAATAATATTATTTATTTTTGTAGAAATAGCGACCTTGTGCGCACATTCGGTAATGGAGTATATCCCGGTATGGTACAGAAACAGTATGAAAATCTGGATACCGCCCAACCCTAGTGTGTAAGTGAGTGTACATCACCTGGTTGATGCCTAGTGACAGTTGTTTAACAGTCTGCTGGCCTAGTAAAATAAGCAGTTTTTTAGGCTCTCGGTCTTTAACTGCTGCCGTTAGCCATAGCACCGGAGAAAATAAGTATGTTTACCTCTGCCATGTGCAATTACATTACTCTGATCGAGAGTAGATACCAAATTCCTTATTTTAATTACATGTATATATTTCGTCTGTCCGGATATCAGAATTGAAGAAAAAAAATGACATTCGAATAGTAAAATAATTTAAAATGCTTATCCCCACCATCATGGTAACTTAATGAAAGTATAAGACAATCATTTGTGGGGATTTCAACGACAAAAGCATTACACTACAGCAAAAAGGTTCGTGTGACAGGATCCTTCATTTGCGGTCAAACCTCTGCAATGTCAGAAAAGTATTATCGTTACCAATGCTACAGGGTTGTAATAAAAAAAATGTGGACAGTTAAGGAACAATATGTTTTTTAACATACCCCATTACAGTGTGTAGGCCTACAAGTCCTTGGCCAAGTGGATAATCTGGCCTGAGTCACTAGTCATAAAAGCAAAGTGTTTGATGTAATATGCCAACTCTTTTCCTATGTACTTTGAAAACAGCTGGTAAACATTTCCTCTACACCTTTGGATGTCCCTGGTAAAACAGTCAATAACACCCTCCAATGATTCATGATTTCAGCAATAACACCTGTCAACACCTGAGATGCATGTTTTGTACTAACACTACGTTTGACCAACAGGAAACATGGAATGCCAGTCTCTCAAACCATGTGTAAAAATATCCTGTGTGTACGTCTGCAGAGTGGAGCTTTATCTGATAACATACTACTGTACTGTATGCAGCAAAATGTTGATTTAATGTAGGCTACTAGGCTATTATGTCATCCCTGAGTAACTAGAGGAGGACTAATCAAAAGCAATAGCTAGTTCTTATCTCCCATCCTGCAGAAAAAATAACTTTCACCCTAAATAAATAAGTAAAGGATGAGGCGGCTCTAATCTCAGGACAATTTTTTAAGCCGTTGCTTGTTGCCAACACAGTTTAACTGAGGTGTGTGTGTGTGTGTGTGGGTGTGTTAGAAGCTACATTAAAATCTCCCTTTACTTATTGCATGATACAGCCTGGTCCGGAGATTCATTCAATACGGTCCAGGCAACAGCCTGTCTGACACTAACCAATCTCATGATTTTCCCCTAAGTGGATTACAGTATCTGATCCTGACTATTTATCGTATATGGCATCTGTGATATCAAATTATCCAATTCGATAAGAAATTAAAATGCAGGATCCGCCTCATATTTCTCTGAGGGTCTACCAGAGCACACTAATAAGGGAAATGGAAATCAGACCATTTAGTCACATTTTGAGACCCTTTAAAATTGCCTGCGTGAGTTGCATTTTTAATGTTTGCACTAGTTTGAGCTGCACATCTACCTGGTCACCTCAATCAAAACGTCCTATTTTTTGGAAGAATAAAACCATGCATTTGTTGAACGGTAAAGTGCATTACACTCATGATTCCTGTAATAAAAGTGTCTGCCGTGCCACTGTGCTTGCCTGTTTCGCTGAGGCGAAAGCCTCTCACGCTCTCCTCTCTCATGTGCCCCTCGTGATTGTATAGCATTTCAAAATGTATTTCATATGTCTCGAGTCACTACTTCACAGGAGAGCCATTTTAACTTAAAACTATTATTTCTTTTAAATCAAAATGCGTTTTTTGGGCAGAAATGCCTTCTGGAACATGTGAACTTTCATGTGCCTTAATAAACTTGCATGGCATCTGTAAATATAAATAAAATAGTTAAATTACGAGCCTAGTTGGTTTAGCCACGGAAGAAGACAGGAACCTTCCTGCTGCCATGATTGGCTGAAATGAATGGGTGGGCTGGACATGCCGAAAGATGAGTTCAGATTGGTCTGCCATGTAGCACACTTCTGTCTATAACATGAGCTGGTCAGTATGCGTAGGTAATCCTTTCTAAAGCAGATTTTTTGACAGATATCACGTAGTAGAACTGCAAAAAGTGTTGCTCTCCACTTTCTGGAGGACTGAGTTTTGAAATCAGTTGAGTGCCCGGTGGTATTAGAGTACGATAGGAGATGGAGACAATTCTGCCATTTGGTTGAAAAAAAAATGCAGAGGGAGTGGAAAAGAGAACACAGAAGGCTGTTGATAAAAAACCCATCTCCGGATTACATCTTCAAACTAAGGGCAACCATGGCATCTGCGACAGAGAGGGAGAAGCGTCCATCCATGTATACCGGTAAGATAGTCTAGCAAGCTACATTTTCAAATATTACACATTTCAAAATTGTCAGAAAGTTGTTTTCCTTTCAAGTTAAAGCGTACTGTTAGCCAGCCGGCTAACGTTACATGTATGATCTGTGTAGTAACATAATATCTACTTTTATCCTAGTCTCTACTTTTATCCAATGTAAAAAAAAAAAAAATGGCTTTGAAATACGGCGCACACGAAATTGCGCATCGGCCATCGCAAGCGCACTAGTCCTCAGTTTTTTTAGGACATTACATTTACTGTTAGATTAAAACACGGCTACAAGCAGTACGTTTTATATTTAGAGTTAGCTAATGTGTTTTGAGTTTCCACTTACAGTACAACAGCCAAAGCAAAGTCTGGAGAAACCATTCCCGAGTCATCCTACAGTAGACGCTGATAAAGACATAGACCTCTCGCATGCTTGCATCCCTAAAGGTGCACAGCTAATATGAAAACACAGCAACATGATAGAACCATCAGGCATCGGCATATGGAAGCAGTTTGTTCAGGCTCACAATGAATGCGAGGGTATTTTTTTCTTGCAGGTTTGAGTCACATTACATAAACCATTTCCTGTGTCCACAACCTTTAATACAAGGGTGCAAGGTCTGTCATAAAGCCAAGACAGGCCAGTAATGCCTCAGAAAACACATCCCTGTAGCTCTAATCGGAGGTGATCATTTCTGTCACATACACTGACAGTATGAGGCAAGCAGCAGGGCAAATTCCTCCGTTTCACTTTGCAAATTACGGTTTATGGTGCACAGTAAGCCAGAGAGCATTTACTACAGCTCCGACGCCAATAACCAGATGCAGTATCCCTCAGTAAGGAGAAAGACACACTGCTTATTCAAGTCTGCATCCAAGCACACTTTTTCTTTTACATTCCAGCTCAATGCAGCAATATAAATCCAAGGTTCATGGATCAAATGAGACATTAGCCCCCAGGGAAACAAAAGAACTAGTACAACCTCAGGAGGTACAGTTTAGGTTTGGGTGATGTCAAACTATGTCCCATCATCTTTATGTACTTGGGATGTGCATCTTTCCCTTTCAAGATGATTCGATACGTATCTAGATACATGGGCTCCGATACAATACAGGAACGATTATAGTTTGAAATGAGTCGGTGCTATTTGGTTTGACACATTCATTTTCCATTGTAAAATAAAAAGAGCCTGGCCTCCCTGAGCTGGATCCGTCTGAGCTAACTTCTGTGTGTGTGTGTGTGTAAAGGATGTAAAGTGCATTTGGAATGTATTCAGACACCTTGTCTTTTTCCACATTTTGTTAGTTACATTACAGCATTATTCTAAAATGTATTAAACAAAATAAAAATTCATCATCTACAAACAATACCGCATAATGACAAAGTGAAAACATGTTTTTATAAATGTTTGCGCATTTATAAAAATAAAAAACAGAAATACCTTGACATACAGTACCAGCCAAAAGTTTGGACACACCTACTCACTATATTTTTACTATTTTCTACATTGTAGAATAATAGAAGACATCAACACTATGAAATAACACATACGGAATCATGTAGTAACCAAAAAAAGTTCAACAAATCAACATATTTTATATTTTAGATTCTTCAAAGTAGCCACCCTTTGCATTGATGACAGCTTTGTACACTCTTGGCATTCACTCAAACAGCTTCATGACATAGTCACCTGGAATGCATTTCAATTAACAGGTGTGCCTTGTTAAAAGTTCATTAGTGGAATTTATTTCCTTAATGCGTTTGAGCCAATCAGTTGTGTTGTGAAAAGGTAGGGGTGGTATACAGAAGATGGCCCTATTTGGTAAAAAACCAAGTCCATATTATGGCAAGAACAGCTCAAATAAGCAAAGAGAAATGACAGTACATCATTACTTTAAGACATGGAAGTCAGTCAACATGGAAAATTCAAAAACTTTGAAAGTTTCTTCAAGTGCAGTCGCAAAAACCATCAAGTGCTATGATGAAACTGGCTCTCATGAGGACCGCCACAGGAAAGGAAGACCCAGAGTTACCTCTGCTGCAGAGGATAAGTTCATTAGAGTTAACTGTACCTCAGATTGCAGCCCAAATAAATGATTCAGAGAGTTCAAGTAACAGACACATCTCAACATCAACTGTTCTGAGGACAATGCGTGAATCAGGCCTTCATGGTCGAATTGCTGCAAAGAAACCACTACTAAAGGACACCAATAAGAAGAGACTTGCTTGTGCCAAGAAACATGAGCAATGAACATTAGACCAGTGGAAATGTGGTCTGATGTGTCCAAATTGGAGATTTTTGCTTCCAACCGCCGTGTCTTTGTGAGATGCAGAGTAGGTGAATGGATGATCTCTGCATGTGTGGTTCTCACCGTGAAGCATGGAGGAGGTGGGGTGATGGTGTGGGGGTGCTTTGCTGGTGACACTGTCTGCAATTTATTTAGAATTCAAGGCACACTTAACCAGCATGGCTACCACAGCATTCTGCAGCAATACGCCATCCCATCTGGTTTGCGCTTAGTCCAACTATCATTTCTTTTTTAACTGGACAATGACCCAACACACCTCCAGGCTGTGTAAGGGCTATTTGACCAAGGAGAGTGATGGAGTGCTACATCAGATGACCTGGCCTCCACAATCAGCCGACCTCAACCCAATTGAGATGGTTTGGGATGAGTTACATTTACATTTTAGTCATTTAGCAGACGCTCTTATCCAGAGCGACTTACAGTAGTGAATGCATACGTTTCATTTCATACATTTTTTTCTGTGCTGGCCCCCCGTGGGAGAAAGACACACTGCAGCAGCGTGAAGGAAAATCAGCCAACAAATGCTCAGCATATGTGGGAACTCCTTCAAGACTGTTGGAAAAGCCCAGGCTCTGTCGCAGCCGGCCGCGACCGGGAGGTCCATGGGGTGACGCACAAATTGGCCCAGCGTCGTCCGGGTTAGGGAGGGTTTGGCAGGCAGGGATATCCTTGTCTCAGCGCTAACCAGGTCGCCAGGTGTACGGTGTTTCCTCCGACGCATTGGTGCGGCTGGCTTCCGGGTTGGATGCGCATTGTGTCAAGAAGCAGTGCGGCAAGGTTGGGTTGTGTTTCGGAGGACGCATTGCTCTTGACCTTCGCCTCTCCTGAGTCCGTACAGGAGTTGCAGCGATAAGACAAGACTATAACTACTACCAATTGGATACCACGAAATTGGGGAGAAAAAAAGGTGAAAAAAAAAAAGACTGTTGGAAAAGCATTCCAGGGGAAGCTGGTTGAGAGAATGCCAAGAGTGTACAAAGCTGTAATCAAGGCAAAAGGCTGGCCACTTTGAAGAAAATCAAATATATTTTGATTTGTTTCAAATTTTTGGTTACTACATGTTTCCATGTGTGTTATTTTATAGTTGATGGCTTCACTATTATTCTACAATGTAGAAAATAGTAAAGATAAAGAAAAACCCTGGAATGAGTAGGTGTATTCAAAATTCTGACAGGTACTGTAAGTATTCAGACCTTTTGCTATGACTCTTGAAATTGAGCTCAGGTGCATCCGGTTTCCATTGATCAAACTTGAGATGTTTCTACAACTTGATTGGAGTCCACCTGTGGTAAATTCAATTGATTGGATATAATTTGGAAAGGCACACACCTGTCAATATAAGGTCCACAGTTGACAGTGCAAAAACCAAGCCATGAGGTTGAAGGAATTATCCGTAGAGTCCCGAGACAGAATTGTGTAGAGGCACAGATCTGGGGAAGGGTACCAAAAATATTGCAGCATTGAAAGTCCCCAAGAGCACAGTGGCCTCCATCCTTCTTACATGGAAGTTTGGAACCACAAAGGCTCTTACTAGAGCTGGGCGCCCTGTCAAACTGAGCAATCGGGGGAGAAGCGCCTTGGTCAGTGAGATAACAAAGAACCCGATGGTCACTCTGACAGAGCTCCAGAGTTCTTCTGGAAGGTTCTCCCATCTCCAGAGGGACAACCATCTCTGCAGCACTCCACCAATCAGGCCTTTATGGTAGAGTGGCCAGACGGAAGCCACTCCTCAGTAAAAGGCATGACAGCCCGCTTGGAGTTTGCCAAAAGGTACCTAAAGGACTCTCAGACCATGAGATACAAGATTATCTGGTCTGATGAAACAACTCTTCGGCCTGAATGCCAAGCGTCACGTCTGGAGGTAACCATCCCTACAGTGAAGCATGGTGGTGGCAGAAACTTGCTGTGGGGATGTTTTTCAGCAGCGGGGAGTGGAAGACTAGTCAGGATAAGATGAACGGAGCAAAGTACAGAGAGATCCTTGATGAAAACCTGCTCCAGAAGGTTCACCTTCCAACTGGACAACGACCCTAAGAACACAGCAAAGACAAGGCAGAATTTTCTTTTTTTTTACCTTTATTTAACTAGGCAAGTCAGTTAAGAACAAATTCTTATTTTCAATGACGACCTAGGAACAGTTGCTTAACTGCCTTGTTCAGGGGCAGAACGGCAGATTATTACCTTGTCAGATCAGGGATTAGATCTTGCAACCTTCCGGTTACTAGTCCAACACTCTAACCACTATGCTACCTGCCAAATGAGTCGGGGAAAATCTTAGAATGTCCTTGAGTGGCCCAGCCAGAGCTCAGACTTAAACCCGATCGAACATCTCTGGAGAGACCTGAAAAAATCTGTGCAACGACGCTCCCCATCCAACCTGATAGAGCTTGAAAGGATTTGCCGAGAAGAATTGGAGAAACTCCCCAAATACAGGTGTGCCAAGCTTGCAGCGTCATAGACTTGAGTCAAAAGGTGCTTCATCAAAAGTACTGAGTAAAGGGTCTGAAAACATACATACATACACACATACACACACATAGCCAAAAGTTGAGAATGACACAAATATTATCCTCAGTTTGTATGATGGCAATTTGCATATACTCCAGAATGTTATGAAGAGTGATCAGATGAATTGCAATTAATTGCAAAGTCCCTCTTTGCCATGCAAATGAACTGAATCCCCCCAAAACATTTCCACTGCATTTCAGCCCTGCCTTAAAAGGACCAGCTGACATCATGTCAGTGATTCTCTCGTTAACACAGGTGTGAGATGTAGATCACTCTGTCATGCTGACTGAGCTCGAATAATAGACTGAAAGCTTCAAAAGGAGGGTGGTGCTTGGAATCATTGTTCTTCCTTTGTCAACCATGGTTACCTGCAAGAAAACACATGCCGTCATCATTTCTTTGCACAAAAAGGGCTTCACAGGCAAGGATATTGCTGCCAGTAAGATTGCACCTAAATCAACAATTTACCAGATCATCAAGAAGTTCAAGGAGAGCGGTTCAATTGTTGTGAAGAAGGCTTCAGGGCACCCAAGAAAGTCCAGGAAGCTCCAGGACCATCTCCTGAAGTTGATTCAGCTGCGGGATCGGGGCACCACCAGTACAGAGCTTGCTCAGGAATGGCAGCAGGCAGGTGTGAGTGCATCTGCATGCACAGTGAGGCAAAGACTTTTGGAGGATGGCCTGGTGTCAAGAAGGGCAGCAAAGAAGCTACTTCTCTCCAGGAAAAACATCAGGGACAGGCTGATATTCTGCAAAAGGTACAGGGATTGGACTGCTGAGGACTGGGGTAAAGTCATTTTCTCTGATGAATCTCCTTTCCGATTGTTTGGGGCATCTGGGAAAAAGCTTGTCCGGAGAAGACAAGGTAAGCGCTACCATCAGTCCTGTGTCATGCCAACAGTAAAGCATCCTGAGACCATTCATGTGTGGGGTTGCTTCTCAGCCAAGGGAGTGCGCTCACTCACAATTTTGCCTAAGAACACAGCCATGAATAAAGAATGGTACCAACACATCCTCCGAGAGCAACTTCTCCCAACCACCCAGGAACAGTTTGGTGACGAACAATGCCTTTTCCAGCATGACGGAGCTCCTTGCCATAAGGCAAAAGTGATAACTAAGTGGCTCGGGGAACAAAACATCGATATTTTGGGTCCATGGCCAGGAAACTCCCCAGGCCTCAATCCCATTGAGAACTTGTGGTAAATCCTCAAGAGGCGGGTGGACAAATAAAAACCCACAAATTCTGACAAACTCCAAGCATTGATTATGCAAGAATGGGCTGCCATCAGTCAGGATGTGGCCCAGAAGTTAACTGACAGCATGCCAGGGCGGATTGCAGAGGTCTTGAAAAAGAAGGGTCAACACTGCAAATACTGACTCTTTGCATCAACTTCATGTAATTGTCAATAAAAGCCTTTGACACTTGTGAAATGCTTGTAATTATACTTCAGTATTCCATAGTAACATCTGACAAAAATATCTAAAGACACTGAAGCAGCAAACTTTGTGGAAATTAATGTGTGTCATTCACAAAACTTTTGGCCACAACTGTGTGTGTGATATATATATAAACCTGTTTATGCTTTGTCATTATTGGGTATTGTGTGTAGATTGATGGGGGGGGGGGGCAGGCAATTTAATCAATTTTAGAATAAGGCTGTAACATAACAAAATGTCAAAAAAGTTAACGGGTGTGAATCATTTCTGAATGCACTGTATATGTCTATGGTGTCTGTAGGCACCGGAGCTGAGCCATAAGGGATACTGGGCATCTACCACCACCCTATCATTTCAGGGGAGAACCGTTTGCTTTTTGATATGAAAACCACCGTCACCAACTAATTAATTGGTTATTTTTGCAGATTCATTATTTACAGAGAATCAGAAAAATGATGCTACTCTCTGCCTGTGGCTACTTAGCTTATTCAGGCCTGTCTCAAAATACAACACTGGCCCTTTAAGATAAATATGTCTGTCTAGAAATGTACACGTTTGTGCTCTTGTAAGAAGCAATTACTCACCTATTGCTGACTACGTAGTATCTAGAACTGTGCTAATAACTCACTAACTAGCAAAGGTTATGAACAAAATGTGCACACGGGGCTAGATCCAGCTCTTGCTTTGATCTCAAAAACAAGCTCAATTACTCACGACCACAGCTGTAAACAGTCCAGTTCAAAGCAAATGGCACAGATCCATATATAGCAATGGTCTATTTGCATATAGGCCTACTGCAGCTCTGATTGGTTATGCCGCACTGGTCTGTGTAGAGTTTGGGCTGAGTCGTGCACAACAGAATCTACTCCGATGCCTTCAACATTTCTTGCAGTTTGTTTTGTTTCGATATGTTGCATTGATTCGATCACAATTGCCACAGTAAAGGGAAACGTTGACAGTGTTAACTAACAGAGAAAACTCTAGAATGTTGAGTGAAGTTCAAGCTTGTGTTTCTCTCCTTGGGCTGATATTTATTCTGCACTCTGCGCTGGCAGTCCCAGTGAGCTGCGATGCAGTAGCCCGTTCACAGTTTAGAGGGAACATTGGTCATAGCCAATGAATATCTAGCACAACTTTGGATTTCACCTCACCCCAGTCTCATAATCTAATGTTTTAAACCGTTTGGGAGTTGACAGACTCGGAGTGAGCTTCTCGGGATGTCTTTGTCCCATCGTGCTCCACAACTCCTGTGGCGGGCCGGGCGCATGCACGCTTCCGGGTTAGGCGAGCAGTGTGTCATGAAGCAGTGCGGCTTGGCAGGGTCGTATGGCTCTCGACCTTCGCCTCTCCCGAGTCCGTAAGGGACTTGCAGCGATGGGACAAGACTAACTACCAATTGGATATCACAAAAAAAGTGATGAGAAAACGGGGTAAAAAGTACAAAAAAAACCCTCAAATAATGATATCTAATGTTAGCTCCGATCAGCATGTAGCCTACCTATAACCAGATGAGAGTTGTCTCCAGGGGTAGCTTAGCCTACTTTTATTCTGGTAAAACATCCTCTTCAACAGTGCATTTGATAACCTAGCAAATTACATTGGTTGTCACTCAACTAGTAAAGCTTAATATTGCGCAAGTCATTTACAAACATTTGAATGCTGAAGGTGAGAAAGCCAGGCATAAAATGATGAAGCGTAGCATTCAGTCATATAGCCAATCGTAGGAAAGAGAAGGAAATATAGGCTACGTTTCTTTAAAACAGATAAAACGCAAGATAGTTAAGTAGTGTCCGTTATAAAAAATAATGAATACATTTAGATTATAGCCTAAAACCCATGCATCTGTCCAAGGGGTGGGGAGGACAATACCCTAATACCCTACTCAACAAACTGGATGCAGTCTATCACAGTGCCATCAGTTTTGTCACCAAAGCCCCATATACTACCCACCACTGCGACCTGTACGCTCTCGTTGGCTGGCCTTCGCTTCATACTCGTCGCCAAACCCACTGGCTACAGGTTATCTACAAGTCTCTGCTAGGTAAAGCCCCGCCTTATCTCCGCTCACTGGTCAACATAGCAGCACCCACCTGTAGCACGCGCTCCAGCAGGTATATCTCTCTGGTCACCCCTAAAGCCAACTCCTCCTTTGGCCGTCTCTCTTTCCAGTTCTCCGCTGCCAATGACGAACGAACTACAAAAATCTCAAACTGGAAACACTTATCTCCTTCACTAGCTTTAAGCACCAGCTGTCAGAGCAGCTCACAGATCACTGCACCTGTACATAGCCCATCTATAATTTAGCCCAAACAACTACCCCTTCCCCTACTGTATTTATTTATTTTGCTCCTTTGCACCCCATTAACTCTATTTCTACTTTGCACTTTCTTCTACTACAAATCTACCATTCCAGTGTTTTACTTGCTATATTGTATTTACTTTGCCACCATGGACTTTTTTTTTTGCCTTTACCTCCCTTATCTCACCTCATTTGCTCACATTGTACATAGACTTATTTTTGTACTGTATTATTGACTGTATATTTGTTTTACTCCATGTGTAACTCTGTGTTGTTGTATGTGTTGAACTGCTTTGCTTTATCTTGGCCAGGTCGCAATTGTAAATGAGAACTTGTTCTCAACTTGCCTACCTGGTTAAATAAAGGTGAAATAAAAATAAAATAAAGGACATATTCTGACAGTAATTTTCAGCTCTGTCTGGCCTACATTCCTCTCTTACGTTATGTATAAAATATTGAAATAGGTCCTAGCAAATAGGAATAGGCAAATTACTCAGAATGTCACTTGTGTGCTGCCCTGCTGTGCTCTACCAGACTGTTCTATACTGTGGGGCGCCAGTCAAATTCAAACAGGCTTAACCGTCGTCTGTCACATGACAATGTCGTCAAACTCAACGTTTTGCTGTCAATCACTGTCTATAGACGACGCTATCGTAATATCATCCAACCCTAGTGGAGTTCTTTCATAAAATATCACTGCCTACTTCTATTCATTGTTATCCAAGTGACCACAGTGATGCAGAAAACAAAAAAATATTTCCACCAAAAGCTCCCTTAATCATCAAAGTTTCCTTTCCAAGTAGGGCCTACCTCTTACTCATGCTGTAGTCAATCTTAGTGGTATGACAACCTGAATGTAGTGGGTTGATGTTAGCTAGGTAAATGCTTCTATTAAGGTCTCCAAGGAATGTAAGCAACGGATCTGAAGAGTTTGTGTGCTTTTCTAGGTTGAAAATCCATGAAATGAAGCCTGGACAATATGTGGATTGTCCTGTTGGTTTTGTGTCTTCTCTGACCAATGAGTCTTTTCCCAATCTTCCTACGAGGGAGGCTCCCATAAGTAAAATATCACTGGAGTAGAAATAGCCTAAACTAGCTCATGCCATGGACTGGCTGGGCTGCTCTCTCAACAGATGACAACTAGTATCAACATGATTTTTTAGGAGTCACTGATTTTGGAACAGGAGCCACAATGAAGCAGATAAGTGATCATGACTTCTGTGTGGATCCCTGGTTGGACGAGCAAGGTGGAGAAAAAGCAGCTGCTGTCTGTCTACTGAGCCCACTGTCTACAATCCTGCTTTACTAAAGAAGGGCAAAGCAATTAAGTGAAATGCATCCTCAGGGAGACATGTTTTGTTGTTTGTTTTCTTTTTGCTAGAGTGTATCAACTCTAAAAAATAATTTCCGGTTTTCTAGTAGAGTAGAGAATGCAACTCCAGTTCACACAGAGGGACATCTATGCAGTACAACTGCTGATCCCCCCCAGTTCCAAACAGCCCTGGATGTACATAATCCCACACCTCAGTAACACATGAGAAGAGGATTGGAAAATAAACCTCACTATGGATGGACAGAGATACTTTTTCCCCCCGTCCCTACTACAGGCGTATTCAATCACCCGTGTCTGCAACAGAAACATCCTCTTATCAGGGAGATCCATCACTCTCGTAGTCCATTCATCACTATCCATCTCAGTCAGAACAGGAGTTTTTGTGAGGATGGCGGTCTGAATCCATCTAGGCTCCGGCGATGCCAGGAACATTTTGTTCCTACGGCACAAAAGTGGTTTGTCAGTTGAGTAACATTGGGGCCACTATTTACCTATTCATGTGTGTCTCTAGTAAGTGAGTGGATTCAGCTGGATTGGTTGGTTGTCTCCCTCAGACATGGGCCTGGAAAGATGTCACTGGACTTGGGATGTGTCTTTACTCCCTTACAGGTGGTCTACGTTCCTTCATCATTCTTCAAATGCAGGCCATACTTTGGGATAGAGGTCGACCGATTATGATTTTTCAACGCCGATACTGATTATTGGAGGGCCAAAAACCAGCCGATACCGATTAATCGGCCGATTTTTTTTTTTACATTTATTTATTTGTAATAATGACAATTACAACAATACTGAATGAACAGTTATTTTAACTTAATATAATACATCAATAAAATCAATTTAGCCTCAAATAAATAATGAAACATGTTCAATTTGATTTAAATAATGCAAAAACAAAGTGTTGGAGAAGAAAGTAAAAGTGCAATATGTGCCATGTAAAAAAGCTAACATTTAAGTTCCTTGCTCAGAACATATGAAAGCTGGTGGTTCCTTTTAACATGAGTCTTCAATATTCCCAGGTAAGATGTTTTAGGTTGTAGTTATTATAGGAATTATAGGACTATTTCTCTCTATACGATTTGTATTTCATATACCTTTGACTATTGGATGTTCTTATAGGCACTTTAGTATTGCCAGTGTAACAGTATAGCTTCCGTTCCTCTCCTCGCTCCTACCTGGGCTCAAACCAGGAACACATCGACAACAGCCACCCTCGAAGCAGCGTTACCCATGTAGAGCAAGTGACGTTTGAAACGCTATTAGCGCGCACCCCGCTAACTAGCTAGCCATTTCACATCGGTTACACCAGCCTCATCTTGGGAGTTGATAGGCTTGAAGTCATAAACAGCGCAATGCATTGCGAAGGGCTGCTGGCAAAACGCACGAAAGTGCTGTTTGAATGAATGCTTACGAGCCTGCTGGTGCCTACCATCACTCAGTCAGACTGTTCTATCAAATCATAGACTTAATTATAAGATAATAACACACAGAAACACGAGCCTTAGGTCATTAATATGGTCGAATCCGGAAACAAATTGTTATTCCTGTTACATTGCACAACCTTCAGTGTTATGTCATAATTATGTAAAATTCTGACAAATTACCCAAAGTGTTGCATTTACCCTGACTGCGTGCAATGAACGCAAAATGACAATTTCACCTGGTTAATATTGCCTGCTAACCTGGATTTCATTTAGCTAAATATGCAGGTTTAAAAATATATACTTCTGTGTATTGATTTTAAGAAAGGCATTGATGTTTATGTTGAGGTACAGTCGTGCAACGATTGTGCTTTTTTTCGCAAATGCGCTTTTGTTAAATCATCCCCGTTTGGCGAAGTCAGCTGTCTTTTTTTAGGAAGAATAGTCTTCACAGTTTTCACAGTTCGTAATGAGCCAGGCAGCCCAAACTGCTGCATATACCCTGACTCTGTTTGCAAGAGAAGTGACACATTTTCCCTAGTTAAATGAAATTCATGTTAGCAGGCAATATTAACTAAATATGCAGGTTTAAAGATATATACTTGTGTATTGATTTTAAGAAAGGCATTGATGTTTATGGTTGGAGCAACGTGTACCTAAGCGATTATATGCAACGGACAGGCTAGATAAACTAGTAATATCATCAACCATGTGTAGTTAACTAGTGATTATGATTGATTGATTGTTTTTTATAATATACGTTTAATGCTAGCTAGCAACTTACCTTGGCTTCTTACTGCATTCGCGTAACCTCGTGGAGTGCAATGTAAAGCAGGTGGTTAGAGCGTTGGACTAGTTAACCGTAAGGTTGCAAGATTGAATCCCTGAGCTGACAAGGTAAAAATCTTTCTGCCCCTGAACAAGGCAGTTAACCCACCGTTCCTAGGCCTTCATTGAAAATAAGAATGTGTTCTTAACTGACTTGCCTAGTTAAATAAAGGTCTTAAATCGGCCAAATCGGCACCCAAAAATACCGATTTCCTATTGTTATGAAAACTTGAAATCAGCCCTAATTAATCGGCCATTCTGATTAATCGGTCGACCTCTACTTTGGGATCAGTATAAACATCCTCTTTCTTGTTTGCGCTTCTTCAGTAGGTTCCTCTCTTTCAACCAAGCCCAATCAAAAGGAATGTTCCAACTGTAGGCCAAGTCATTTTATTACAAAAGTACAGTATAAAAATGGTTATAGCTGTATAATAGTGGATTAAATATTTTAAAAAAATAGCCATGTAGGAGAACTGTAGAACATCTTGGGTTGGAATTATAGCAGACCAGAGTGTGGGTCTGTTTGAGAACCTCAGTTCGGGGCCCCACTTTTGAGCCCTCCCGCAAAAAAAATAAAGCAATACCAAGTAATTGACCTCCCCTATCCCCAGCACATCTTGTAGGAACGTTGGATAAAACAATTTTGGGATAAGACAGTATGTTTGGATTTCTATTCGCATTCTGCCGGTGTCAAACAAAATGAGATATCCTACAGGTTGCAAATTATATGAGACTAAATGAATCACAGCAGCTCGCGACTAACGCAAACCTTACAGCAGAATGCAGTTTCCAAAATCATGATAGCAAAGCTGCTCCCGGTGCAAGCCACGCACGTCACGAATTACAATTCCAACGGCTGGATTTGTCACATCAACTAGACAGGATGTGACAGTTCGACTCAATGAAACTCCAATTTGTGGTTTAAATATCTACAACACACAGTCACCCCCCGTTGCATATATTTAAAAACCGTCGTATGTGCATCAGAAATTCTAAATCTACCTATAGTTCAACAATGAAACGCTGCAGACTGCTGCAAATCTCAGATATCAATGGCTAGCTACCTAGTTAGTCTATGCTAACCAGCTAGCATTATAAATACTGACGGCCTGGATAAACCCAAGCATTTGAAGCTCAATTTAGCATTCGTGTTCCAAGTGTTACATTCAAAAACTCACCGGTTTTGTCCTGATCTAATCCCACGACAATCAAATAATCAGCCAATCTCGCCATGTTTGCTGCTTTTTCCGAAATCTACCAACACAATTCAGCATTTTTCTTTCTTCGAAAGCACAGCCATGTTTGACAGAAGGAGTGATATTGCGCCTGCGTCTAAGAGTAGCGACATGCATGGGCGGGGGCGCTTGGTTTACAAATAGAAACTGTGTGGCTGCAACGGGGTCACACCCTGCCACACCGCTTGTTGGCCACCATGGAAAGCCATCTCATGACCACTAGAATCTCTTTTGCATGCACATAAAAAAAAAGTGACCTACCAATTATTGAGAAAAAACGGGGGGAAAAACTACAAACTAAAATAAATAAAAATAAGTTACCCAAATATATTTAAAAAAAATTAGTAGTCTCATTTTATTTGCAAGAATGTGGGTTATAATACAATAACATAAATTAAAAGTATTGCAGATTGTGGCATCCAGTGTTTCTTAAAAATATATTGAATTAATTGTATAGGATATTTAGTATGCTAGAAGCACTAAGCAGAGAGTGCTGGTGGAAAAATCAGTGTCAATAGCATGATTACAATTTTCCATAATCACAATGCTCCGTCAAACTTAAACATCCCCTCCCTCCCTCCCTCTCCCTCCCTCTCTCGCTCTCTCTTTCTCTCTCTCAGACACACGCTCACACCTTTAAATGTCTATGGCGCACACACACAAACAAACACACACACACACACACACACACACACACACACACACACACACACACACACACACACACACACAGGGGGGCGTTAGGGTCACTTACACACGACTTGGGGGCAAGGTCAGGCGAAATGTGAAAAAAGAGCGCACAACTCCACTCACTTCTGGAATGCTGTGGACAGTGAGTGACCTTTCCTGCCAATAAATAGGGGAGGGAGACGCTGCGGGGTGGAAAACACCGGTGCGCGGGAATTCTTCTTTTGCGCTGTTTTTGCCAACATCTCAACGACTTGGACTGAACATATTCCACAACGTCATGGTCCCTAGCATACTAGGGCAATTTGAGAGAGAATCTCTTCATTCACAAGTAGCCTATTATTAAGTTAATTTTGATGATTCCGCTCCGCCAACTATTATGCTTATGCTATCAGCATAAGGGGGGAAATTGTTCCTCATCAATGGGGTTCAAGGGAGCAGAATGAAAGAATGAATGACTATACAGGTGAAAACCCCACGAAGCTTCCAGGTCTATCAAATCACCATGACAACTTTGAGGAACATTTCCATAACATATCAATATCTAGGTATGTGTTCATCTATTCCTGTATATACCTTAGAAGACATAGCTTCCTAGCATACATTCCTTCCCACCTTACCTGTTAGATTAGCGTACCACAGCCGTGACTGAACAAATATCAGTCATGTTCTTGACACCTGTCGTACAAGAAGCTAACAAATGATTGCTCCATATAAGGAGCCACTGAACAATGATACTGTCATGGTTCCGCAATCTTCTTCTCTCCATATTAGGAGATTTAAATGACTTGAGTACTTGGGGATTACTTGTATGGCGGAGGTAATTATCATTGCAAAATGGTTACAAAATGTTTGCTGGTTTACAACACGTGTTTCACATTTATGTATTTACAGTAACACAAGTGACACCAGGTAAGCAAGGAAGCCGTAAGAATTATGAATAGAATGTTGCGTAATAGAATTTCTATTCAAGGCTGAAGGGAGATTTAGGTGACTTTCTGACTGAATTACTGCACGTGATATAGATACAGCTATGTTCTATTCAGCACATACAAGGTTCTTTATCAGTTGTTTGAGATACATTCTGAGCACTGAGAAAGCATTTCACATGTTGTTCCCAAAATACGTATGTATTTTCTATTAAGACATTACACATTGAAAGCCACAAATTGTGATTATCTGACCACATCAAGGCTTACATGTTTTTCAGAGTATTCTTGAGATTTAAGACTAAGTCTTGGGGACTACACAAGCGAATTTCAATCCACTGTTCCCTGTTCCCAGTCCCAGACATACCCTCACCAGACACCAGCTTTGGGTCAGCTGTGTGGTCGATTGGAATGAAAAACTCAAATTGTTGCACCCTGTGCTAATCCTGATGGCATCTTGTGCAGATATCTGTCCCCAGGGCCTGTAATCAACATCTGCCTTAAGACCCTCGCTGACATTGTTTTGACCCCGCTGCATATCTTGCTTTATTTCACTGCCCATACTTTGAAATATGTCTAACCATTCATTCTGGAATAGTTTAATTTGGCTAAGCACATATGGAATGTAAATGTACTTTTATTATGGTCAAAGAGCTAAAAGGGTTCAGTGCAATCACTGTACTTGAGATGGTTTGAGATGAAGTCATATAATCAGTGATTCTGAGGAACAGATATCAGTAACACTGGGATCTGAGTCACGGAGGCAGACAGACTTGCTGGCTCTTGTGACTCAACCTATTATCCTATTCATTTCTGGATCTCAGTTGTGATGTGTTGAGCATGAAGAAGTCATCCTAATTGTTTTTATACTATGTTAGTTGGAGATTATGTAAAGCCAACAGATATAATCTTAGGAAAAAGAACCCTCTTGATTTATTTGAGATAATTACTAAATTCCTCTAAACATTTGTCCAAAAAATATGAAAATAAATCACACATTTTGCAGTCAAATATTTGCCCTAATGTTTAAACAAATGCAGACATGGAGAATGTAGTGGTTATAATTTGACACACTTACTATTAATGAATAACTACTTAGTGTTCTTGTGTTATCTCAAGTCAAACCTACTAACCAACTTTTCCTCAAGCTGACTAAACTTGTAATCAGATATTGCCTTGAGAGGGCATTGTGTCAACATTGATGAAATTCTATATGACAAAAATGTGCCGGAATGCAGGTGGACAAAAATGAATAACCCCTTGACCTCAAAGTTCAGTTATGTCCAAAATGTTTAATTATGTCAGAGGACAAAATCATTTTGTTTAGAATGTTCTCTGCCTCCTCCCCAAATACCAAAGGAATGAGCACTCACCATTTTCTCTGTTGGGAGTGTCAATCATTATTTCTTAATGTGTTTGTGAAGACATAACAACAAACAAAAAAATATATACATATATATGTAATCTTTATAAATACATTTGATTAAAAGAAGGTAGGTAAAAATGTGAATTTCACATCACAAATAAAGATTCTGTCAATGAAAAACAGAGGTAACAACAACAACATTCTTTAACAAGTATTACAGTAAATCACTCTCATATGACCCAAATATTTATTGAATTACTTCTGGTTTATTTAAACTTTATTATTCTCCTGGGTTTGCTATGTTGTTGCATTATCCCACTGATAAAGCAGGCTTCCAGCAGTGCTGGGCTGTGTGAGGTGGAGTGGGGGGACTGGGATGAGAGTCTGTGTGTGTCAGTCAGTGAGCCCCTCCCACCTCCACTATAAAGGCTCATCGTCTGGTGTGTAGAGACTATTAGCACAGTGTCACAGCTGCCTTTCAGCACCAACAGCAACTTCAAGAAGCCTTTGGAATACTCTCTCCACATTGACTCTACCATAACTACTTTATCACCCAAGTGAATTATTGAAGGATTTCAGGTATGTACTTTCAATTGAAGCAAATATTGACTGTTGCTCTGTTTGCTAGAGATGGCTTTATCAGGAGCTCAAGTGCGGTAGACAAGGACAGGTTATCAATCTTATTATATAAGGAGTGCCAGTCTTCTTCTGCATGACTGTGGGGGGTGGTGGACGTCAGGCAAAAATACCAAATAAGGCTTATCTCTCTCTATCCAACCTTAAGTTTACCGGTTCTTTTTGGGTTATGGATTTAATTGACTGAATGGGATTGACTTTGCTCAGGGAAGGTTAAAGCTTACTCTAGTTGAGGAAACTCAGTCTTCTATAGACCGTGTCCTGCTTTTCACTGGCCAGGGCCTGCAACTTGGTTGTAAGTTTACGTAAGAGAACAAAATGTGACCTTAGTGTGACATTTTAAATAAATGAATGATAAGTGCAAATAACTTGGCTTTTGGACTCTTGTGTAAGCAACAGCAAGAGGTTGGTGGGGGGGGCTCACATGTAATGATATGAGGTAACTAAGTAAGTTATCGTTAATAAGTAAATAACTAACAAGTTTTTTCCCACTTTCCCCACAGGTGCCAGTCAAAATGAAACTGATCCTGCAGTCTTTCCTCTACGGCTGTCTGCTGGCCACCATTGCACAGAGCGTGGCTGGATTCAAACTTGAAATTAGCCCAGAGCTCAAAAAGAGGTGAGCTAATTGATGAGCTATTTGTCAAGATTAGTCTGCAACAATGCATAGTGACCATAATATCAGCACATACTGTTGTGTATTTTGTGGACTTCTTTGAACAGTTTTTAATGAGTTGGATTTCTTCTTTCCCAGGTTGAGCATATGGATGCAGGGCAGATCGAGACGAGATCTAAACAGTTTTTCTGCAGAGAGGATAGCAGAGTCTGTACAGTTTGTCAGCCCAGAAGACTTCAGGAACACCCTGATTCCTCATTCCAGGTAAAGACCATACATTTACATAACTCAATGTGCATGGTGCTATTTCGTTATCCTTGTGAAATCAAGATTTCAAATGGAATTAAGAGATTAATCACTATTGTCAAACAAGGCTCATTAAAGTAAGCAAGCTGTGGAGTGGATCTCTGAGCCAAGTTGTGTCTGCTCAGGAATGCAAGGCATTAATTTAAGGTCCTCTCCCTCCTCTCTCTTCCAGCACTGACATCAGCGTCCGAACCAAGAGGTCCAAAAATCTAGTGAACCAGGCCTGGAGACCGGGCTGCTCTCTGGGCACCTGCGCGGTGCACGACCTAGCCCACCGCATCCACCAGCTCAACAACAAATTAAAGATTGGTAGTGCACCCATCGACAAGATCAGCCCACAAGGCTACGGCCGGAGGCGTCGTTCCCTCCCTGAGCGCAGGGCCACACTGAGGCTGGAGGGGGGCAGGCTGAGACCTGTGTGGGGCAACGCAGACTCACATGTTCACAAGCTGGAGGAGCTGCTCAGACGGACATGAGCTGCACTTGTACGGAGGAGGAACAGGGGAGGAGAGCAGCAGCCGAGGCTTAGTGTCTCTGCCCTGTTCTAAAATTCTCCAAATGCCTCAGACTTTTTCCAAAAGTTCTCCAGTGCATTCTTTCCAGACGCGAGTACTGAGCGATAGCTGCAGCGGCTCTGGAAGCTGGACTCAGCAGAGGCATTGGCGATGCAGAGCGCCAAAACAACAGCTGGTCTACAGGCACTGGATGGCACCGTGAAGAGAGAGAGGGAGAGATGCTGAGGATGGTGCTGTCTCTGCCCAGCTGTGGGAGAGGAGCAAGGTTAATACAGCGGTACAGACTCAGAGAAGAGTCCACTGCGTAAATACTGGGACTCTATAAACCTGTTATGCAGACCCTGAACTTTGAGTTTTACCCTGTGGATTACAGGAGCCAATTTCACCAAACCCTCTATACTCATCTGCACTTTTCAGTCCCAGCCTTCTCAGTCAGACATCCATGCGGACCTAAAAGACATCTAAAGACATCTGGTCCATGCCAAACAGGGAGATAAGACATAAGGAGATGGACTTATAATACAGAGCTATGAAGCTGAAGTTTTTGGACACTGTACGAGGGAAATGCCTTAGAGATTGTATGAAATATCTGTGCCAGTCCACAATGGATGGAACTATACTTGAATATGTTTTGTATAAACACATGTGCAATCTATGTATGTATATTTTTATTTGGCAGTTTGTATATAAGATATTTCAGATATCATTATTTAAATATTATATAGGTTAGATTCAACTACTTATGGAGATAGAACTATTTTTGTACAGGAAGAAAATATAAGGGCATTGTAACTATTTGTTGTTTCCACTATTGTTTGCATCATGGATGTTATATGTTTCAAACTCTGGTAATAGGATAAATGGTTTTATAGCTATGGTATAATATATTTGTAAATGTGGTCTATTTTATTTGTGTCGAAGCAATTAACATTGTCATACAATAAACATTTTGCATATAAAAATTGACTCTGTCCAGACTTTTTATTTTTCCACAGGAAATTACTGTTGTAAATTGAAAGTGGCATTCTATTGTCTGCCCAGCTCTAGTGAAACACGCAGCACCTGGTCTGGGTTAAGTGATTTCAGGGTCTCATTAAATCAACCCCCCTTCCACTCTCCCTGTGACCCCCTAGAGGGCAGACGGGAGTGCCAGGCGCATTCCTGCATAGTACAGTGCATATTTGCTGGCTCGCTCCACACCGCAGCGTGGCTCTTGAGCCATTATGGGAGGCTGAGAGACCCAGCTCCATCTGCACACAATGGTAGATGGTCTGGACATCAGGATGCAGGGGGGGTCTGTGTAACATTCCTGAGAGGCACGCAGAGAGCATCGTAAAAACAGCCCTGGCGAAGCATGCTCATGAGCTGTGCAGACAGACAGACAGACAGACAGACAGACAGACAGACCACATCTGACTGGACAGGACAGAGAGGCTGCTGACTTCTCCCTCCATCCTCAGGGAATGTGAACCTCAGAGTATCTAATTGTTGTACATGTACTACTCAGAAACTGGAAATTCCCACAGCGGTATTCATTCATACAAGATACCAACATCACTACCATGCCAAGAGGTTGACGCATTGTCATGTTCATTGTCATGAGTTGTTTGCATGGAGTAGCATAGGCTACAGCAAATCCAAGCTCCTTGGTTCACAGTCTATTATGATCAATAGGTAGGGAACATAAAGCTAAGGGTTTGATCATTTAACCCAGGCTCCAGGTTCCTCTGTCTGCATCTGGTATGGATTATTAATGTGGCTTTGACACGACTTTCCATGCTAGAACACTCCTAACCACAAAAGTCATTGCTATTAATCAACCACAGGAAGGTTACATTCACTCCATGGAGGTTTGAAATATCAAAGCCTGTAAAAGATTGTCTGTTTATTAAATGTGCCCATTAATTATCAAGCAATTATTAATGCCAGTTAACAAAATTCAATTTGTTCTCATTAAACTTTACTCTTCCACAGGCAAATTCAAAACTAGACTTTGAATAACATTTAAGGGTTTCCAACAACTGTATGTGGTATACCCTACCTATTTTGGTTTGCTTGCTGACCAAATCTATTGAACATGTTGCTGCACAGGCAAGTGAAGTGTATACCAGAACTCTATTTGATTGGTATGCCAGATACAGTTTGGATGAATGTATGGTTCAAGAAGAGGCCGTTGCACTTCCTTCCTGTCTTAGTCAAAACATGTTCATTAGTAACTCCACTGGGCCAGAGAGAGGTTATGGATTGTCTTGGGTCATTGTAAAAGTCAAGGATAGGAGCCAATGGAATTGCAATGCAGATGATTATTATCTGATTGTATAAGAAGGCATGTGCTACAAGACAGCTTGCCAGAGACATGTTTAATTACATTGTTTTGGCTCTAATGCCATCTAGTGACATAACATGGCACCATTTTGACAAAGTGATTGCTTTGGCCACCTAAACAAAAGCACACTTTTTAAATGGTACTAACGGAAAATGCATATGTCACCTATTTAATCTCCAGAAATGTTTTTTGAAATCACTAAAGAGTAGTGATACATCCTGGGCCTGTTACAGTTAGACCACAGCAGCGCTGAAATCCAGACAGGCAGCATTGAGGACAGTAGCTATCTATTTATTTTTAGTTAATTAACCTTTATTTAACTAGGCAAGTCAGTTAAGAACAAATTCTTATTTACAATGACAGCCTAGGAACAGTGGGTTAACAGCCTTGTTCAGTGGCAGAACAAGAGATTTTTACCTTGTCAGCTCGGGGATTCAATCCACCAACCTTTCGGTTACTGGCCCAACACTCTAACCACTAGGTTACCTGCCGTAAGGTGACATATGCGCTAAATGATGAGTATACTCAAGTAAATGTCTCCCTGACCAGTGTTTGGACACCTCATCATCAATACTCCTTCCTCCAGGGGACAACTGGTCAGTTGGACACATGGCAATCCTATAAGCCTGGGGGCCATGCATCTCAAGTTCATTACTTTCCTTCACGTAAGGAATGGAATTTTTAAGTATGAGAACCGAAAAGCAGTGGAAATATTCCGAGAGGCTAAAGCATGCAGGGACATTTCCATCTTCAAAGCCTCTGACAGTAATAATTAGAGTTGAAGAGTGAGAATCTCTTTGATTTTGAACAGGGTGATCTGGCCACAAATATCACAGGGCAGACGGTGCAGTACAAAAAAAAATCTAAAAAAAATGCATGAAATGAAAATGAAATGTATGTATTCACTACTGTAAGTCGCTCTGGATAAGAGCGTCTGCTAAATGACTAAAATGTAAACGTAAAATGCAGTACACCTTAGATAAGGCATTATGTATACAGGTCAAGAGTGATCAATAGAAATGTGAGAGTTGTCCAATACTAATCAATCACATTTTTATTGTGAAGTGATTTTAACAAATTCCACCATGGGTCACCAAGAAGGCCCTGCTTGCCTAAAGTTCAAGGCTTTTCCTGGAACTATGCAGACCGAGCAAACACAATACTATGACTTCTGGACAAGTGAGACAACAAACTACCTAAAAACTACCCAACCCCAAAAGCTGCAAGCTATATCAACAGTTTCCAGGAAAATAATCCAGAAAAAAAGTAGCTAGCCAAGTAGAAGTTCAGCTTATGTAAAACAATCAAGCCCAGATAGTTGTCCATAAAGGCAAAGCCAAGAAGTTACCCATCACACAGTAAGACGGCACAGTACTAATCCCTTAGGGCTGTTATTAATCAGATAACTGTACTGTACATCAGAAAGGAATAACACGTCTCATACTGTACTGTAGAATATAGAATATACATGACAATAAGCACATGTTCATATTAGCTCACACTTTGGGTTTTATTTCAACAGTATCAGGCCTTAGGCTCCGCTCTATCCATAGACGTATGTAAATGACACTACAGTACTACGCTCTTCTTTCTTGGCGACTCTGCCACCTGGTGGTGGGTACAGTATCTGACGCGTGCCATACGCTGCCCTACAGTCAGTTGAATGGCTGCTCACATAGGAAAATTGTTAATTGTTCTGTTACAAATCTGAGAAGAAAATGAAATAGATAGATTTGCTTTGCCACAGGGACACAAGGAGTCATCCAGCGGTGTGATAGCGTCTACAAACTGACTAGTGCAGGTCTCCAATCAGTCAAAACGAATAACTCCCCCAGGCCCTCCTAGATGCTTGATAAGAGCCTGTGGATTTGTAGGAGGTGGGATTCTTGTGTTCCTCTTAGACAGTTATCACAAAGTCACAAGAGGGCCATTCTTTCCATCACAATGTCATCGAAGATACTGTATCTCAACCACTAAATGTCATTAGATATCAATGCATAATTGAATAATCCAAATGAATGTAATCAATTTGTCAGCTCAGCACGGCATGTGTGATATAACAACAGTCTGAAGCTGTCAGGGAAGCCAAACATCAGTATTCAATAAGATCACATACCAACACTGTTTATGGACGCAGCCAGATCACTTCCACAGTCATATCAGTGGGACGCCATCTCCTTTCCTATGCTTCACATGGAGACATGATGCAGTTTTCCATTCTGGTTATGGAGAAAGTGAAGCCTCTGGCCAACTGTGACATGCTGTTCTCTACACCAGGCGGACAGCTATAGGAGCCCAGGGCAGATTCATACAGTAAAGCCCATATCCTTCTGTCCTGCTGTCTGTCAGTCATTCAGGAGCAGCAGACCGATGACTGTGAGTGAGTCTTCTCCAGCCAACTCTAAAAGTTCCCTGATAACTGGAGCAGGGGAGGATTAGTGTTGTAATCTAGCACAGTGCCAGGCTAAATCAAGCACCATGGGGCCTGTGGCGGAAAAGGGCACAGTGGCGAAGCTGGATCTCCTCCTAGGCCCTGTGGTGAGCCACACCACTGTCTCATGCTAGCTAATACACTCTCTGATCATATATGACATACATGTGGTAAGATGCACATGTGTGTTAAAGATTGCCTCAGAGTGGGGATATTATCCAAAAACTTCTACAATTCATGAGGTTGTAGTTAGAGTTATAGGAAGGTTGACATCTTGGCAACATCAGTGGTCAGATGAAGCAGATGCTAAGCTACAGGACTGTTTTGCTAGCACAGACTGGAATATGTTCCGGGATTCTTCCGATGGCATTGAGAAGCACACCACATCAGTCACTGGCTTCATCAATAAGTGAATCGATGATGTTGTCCCCACAGAGACTGTATGTACATACCCCAACCAGAAGCCATGGATTACAGGCAACATCCGCACTGAGCTAAAGGGTAGAGCTGCCGCTTTCAAGGAGCGAGAAGCTTATAAGAAATCACACTATGCCCTCCAACGAGTCATCAGACAGGCAAAGCGTCAATACAGGACTAAGATCAAATCGTACTACACCGCCACCGACGCTCATCGGATGTTGCAGGGCTTGCAAGCTATTAGAGACTACAAAGGGAAGCACAGCCGAGAGCTGCCCAGTGACATGAGCCTACCAGACAAGCTAAATTACTTCTGTGCTCGCTTCGAGGCAAGTAACACTGAAACATGCATGAGAGCATCAGCTGTTCCGGACGACTGTGTGATCACGCTCTCCGCAGCCGATGTGAGTAAGACCTTTAACAAACAGGTCAACATTCACAAGGCCAGATGGATTACCAGGACGTATACTCCGCGCATGCGCTGACCAACTGGCAAGTGTCTTCACTGACATTTTCAACCTCTCCCTGTCTGAGTCTGTAATACCAACATGTTTTAAGCAGACCACCATAGTCCCTGTGCCCAAGAGCACTAAGGTAACCTATTTTTCTGCTGCTCTTTAATAATTGGTTACTTTTATTTCTTATTTTTTGGGTTATTTTTATTAAACTGCATTGTTGGTTAAGGGTCTGTAAGTAAGCATTTTACTGTAAGGTTGTATACGGCGCATGTGACAAACACAATTTGATTTGATTTGATCATCTCTTACCCTAGCCTGGGTACCAGTCTGTTCGTGCCATCATGCCACTCGTTGCCACTCCTTGTCATGCCATGGAGTTGACATGATACCAGATCTGGGACCAGTCTAATCTCACCCTAAAATCCTGAAATAACAAATCTTCAACGTGAGGGCCCTCTGCGTCTACTGCTGAAACAGGACTCTTTACAAAGTACTAATGCTTAACAATATGGTCTTTGCAAAATGTCAGCACCTCTTTTTCAGTTTGTCTCATTGCTAAACTGAGGGGCAGCAGTAGAATACACAGAGAGGGACGGTGAAAGGACAACAATGGTATAAGCTGTGTGAGTTATGACCAACTCATACTCATTTGCATTCTGGGTAAGCAGTAAGAATGAACACTTTACTTTATGTCATTTGCTATGCAGCGGCAGTGAAAGAGTTAAGGATGGTGTCTTGTGCACTGGAGGGCGATGAGTGAGTTATCTCCTTACCACCACAGGAGCAGAAAATGACAGAGGGTTTTCTCTGAGGGAACTTCCAGAGTTCATATAGTCTGTCTGACTGCAGAAGGTACGGAGGCACGGAGACAGAGGTGAGTGAAGAGCTATGGTCTAAAGATGTTATTGTATCTCACAAAGACTCAAATGATGGATCATTGACATGTGTTGGTGATATGCTACATATTAAATGTGCATTGTGTTTCTTACATAGTCTTACTGATTCAGCAACTTGCTCTCTTCTCCAGTTTCTCTGTCTAAGATCATATCAAAGTGATAAATTACTTTTATGTTTATGAGCATCAATCTGTCAATGCTATGAGACTAATGTAAATGCATTAAGGGCCCATCCAATTGTGTCTGAGGAACACTGGGTAAAGCTGCGTTGTATGACTGCACTGTTTTGTTTTTCTCTCCCAGGCCCAAACACTGTGAGGAAGTTGAGGAGAGAAGACATCCCTCTGCTAAAGCAGCAGTCAAGCCCCTGTTTGGGAAATGGTAAGCTTGCTCTCACCCTCCTCCCCCTCTCTCCTTTTCTCTCCCTCTCTCAGGCTTATTCATTCACTCGATCTCTCATATGCTCTCTCACTCATACATGTAGACCCTCATAGATGTAGACATCAGCTCTATAAATAAAACAACTAGCACTCCAACCAGTGCTCATAAACATTGATCTACTGTACTGTACTCTCTTAAATTATCTTTAGCCAGGGTGATGAGTGTCTTTCTCATACACAGACTCACAGAGATGTAGTTGACCTTCTCTTATAGAGGTGTTTTTGACAGAAGGTGTCACGTCCTGACCAGTAAAAGGGGTTATTTGTTATTGTAGTTTGGTCAGGGCGTGGCCGGGGGTGTTTGTTTTGTGTGTTTCAGGGTTTTTGGTTTATGTTCTATGTTTTCATTTTCTATGTGGGTTTTCTAGTTTTTCTATTTCTATGTTAGTTTTGGGAACGACCTCCAATTAGAAGCAGCTGGTTGTCGTTGCTTCTAATTGGAGGCCATATTTAAGTGGGGTTATTTTCTCTTGTGTTTGTGGGTGGTTGTTCCATGTATAGTATATGTACCTTACAGGACTGGTGGTTGTCGTGTTTTTTTTGTTCAGTGTTCATTTCTTTAATAAATCAAGAAGATGACTCACATCCCCGCTGCAGTTTGGTCCGATCATTACGACGCTTATGACAGAAGGTACAGTAATTCAGGACTGGACCCCCACCAGTGACAGCAGACTGGTGTCTGAGAGAGCCCAGAGAGGACATGATAAAAACAGTGTGACAGCTATGTCTGAGGCAAGAGAATTACTACTGGCTGGAGTGATCGCTGAACGTTTCTGCACAGGGACAGCGGGTGCTACAGTAAATGATCCAACATAGACAGGAAGATAGCAGGGATACAATGACCAGACCATTAGGAAACAACCCATCCAGGAGAAGCTCAAATTCCTTTTTGCCCCAACGTGCTAACATCATTGTATCAAAATGCCCCTTGCAGACTCACAGGAGCTTCCTGGAACGTACAGAGGCTTAGAACAAATGTATTTATTTTATTTATTTCTATTTTATTTCACCTTTATTTAACCAGGTAGGCAAGTTGAGAACAAGTTCTCATTTACAATTGCGACCTGGCCAAGAATAAGCAAAGCAGTTCGACAACATACAAAAACACAGAGTTACACATGGAGTAAAACAACATACAATCAATGATACAGTAGACAAAAATAAGACTATATACAATGTGAGCAAATGATGTGAGATAAGGGAGGTAAAGGCAAAAAAGGCCATGGTGGCAAAGTAAATAAAGTATAGCAAGTAAAACACTGGAATGGTAGATTTGTAATTTGAAGAAAGTTCAAAGTTAAAATATAAATAATATGGTGCAAAGGAGCAAAATAATAAATAAAATAAATAAATACAGTAGGGGAAGAGGTAGTAGTTTGGGCTAAATTATAGATGGGCTATGTACAGGTGCAGTGATCCGGGAGCTGCTCTGATAGCTGGTGCTTAAAGCTAGTGAGGGAGAAGTGTTTCCGGTTTCAGAGATTTTTGTAGTTCGTTCCAGTCATTGGCAGCAGAGAACTGGAAGGAGAGATGGCCAAAGGAGGAATTGGCTTTGGGGGTGACCAGAGAGATATACCTGCTGGAGCGCGTGCTACAGGTGGGTGCTGCTATGGTGACCAGTGAGCGGAGATAAGGGGGGACTTTACCTAGCAGGGTCTTGTAGATGACCTGGAGCCAATGTGTTTGGCAACGATTATGAAGCGAAGGCCAGCCAACGAGAGCGTACAGGTCGCAGTGGTGGGTAGTATATGGGGCTTTGGTGACAAAACGGATGGCACTGTGATAGACTGCATCCAGCTTGTTGAGTAGGGTATTGGAGGCTATTTTGTAAATGACATTGCCGAAGTCGAGGATTGGTAGGATGGTCAGTTTTACGAGGGTATGTTTGGCAGCATGACTGAAGGATGCTTTGTTGCGAAATAGGAAGCCAATTCTAGATTTAACTTTGGATTGGAGATGATTGATGTGAGTCTGGAAGGAGAGTTTACAGTCTAACCAGACACCTAGATATTTGTAGTTGTCCACATATTCTAAGTCAGAACCGTCCAGAGAAGTGATGCTGGACAGGCGGGCAGGTGCAGGCAGCGATCGGTTGAAGAGCATGCATTTAGTTTTACTTGTATTTAGGAGCAGTTGGAGACCACGGAAGGAGAGTTGTATGGCATTGAAGCTCGTCTGGAGGGTTGTTAACACAGTGTCCAAAGAAGGGCCAGAAGTATACAGAATGGTGTCAGCTGCGTAGAGGTGGATCAGAGATTCACCAGCAGCAAGAGCGACATCATTGATGTATACAGAGAAAAGAGTTGGCCCAAGAATTGAACCCTGTGGTACCCCCATAGAGACTGCCAGAGGTCCGGACAGCAGGCCCTCCGATTTGACACACTGAACTCTATCAGAGAAGTAGTTGGTGAACCAGGCGACGCAATCGTTTGAGAAACCAAGGCTACTGAGTCTGCCGATGAGGATGTGGTGATTAACAGAGTCAAAAGCTTTGGCCAGGTCAATGAATACGGCAGCACAGTATTGTTTCTTATCGATGGCGGTTACGATGTCGTTTAGGACCTTGAGTGTGGCTGAGGTGCACCCATGACCAGCTCTGAAACCAGATTGCATAGCGGAGAGGGTGCGGTGGGATTCGAAATGGTCAGTAATCTGTTTGTTGACTTGGCTTTCGAAGACCTTAGAAAGGCAGGGTAGGATGGATATAGGTCTGTAGCAATTTGGGTCAAGAGTGTCACCTCCTTTGAAGAGGGGGATGACAGCAGCTGCTTTCCAATCTATGGGAATCTCAGACGACACAAAAGAGAGATTGAACAGGCTAGTAATAAGGGTTGCAATAATTTCGGCAGATAATTTTAGAAAGAAAGGGTCCAGATTGTCAAGCCCAGCTGATTTGTAGGGGTCCAGATTTTGCAGCTCTTTCAGAACATCAGCTGAATGGATTTGGGAGAAGGAGAAATGGGGGAGGCTTGGGCGAGTAGCTGTGGGGGGTGCAGTGCTGTTGAATGCAGTAGGGGTAGTTAGGTGGAAAGCATGGCCAGCTGTAGAAAAATGCTTATTGAAATTCTCAATTATAGTGGGCTTATCGGTGGTGACAGAGTTTCCTATCCTCAGTGCAGTGGGCAGTTGGGAGGAGGTGTTCTTATTCTCCATGGACTTTACAATGTCCCAGAACTTTTTAGAGTTTGAGTTGCAGGAAGCAAATTTCTGTTTGAAAAAGCTAGCCTTGGCGTTTCTAACTGCCTGTGGGTATTGGTTTCTAACTTCCCTGAAAAGTTGCATATCGCGGGGGCAGTTCGATGCTAAGGGCAGTCAGGTCTGGGGAGAACCAAGGGCTATATCTGTTCCTGGTTCTAAATTTCTTGAAAGGGGCATGCTTATTTAAGATGGAGAGGAAGGCATTTAAAAAAAATAACCAGGCATCCTCTACTGACGGGATGAGGTCAATATCCTTCCAGGATACCAGGGCCAGGTCGATTAGAAAGGCTTGCTCGTTGAAATGTTTCAGGGAGCGTTTGACAGTGTACAACTGATATATACAACTGATCATGGCTCAGTTCTCTCTCATTCTCTCTGTCTCTCAGTCCCCACATCCCACTATCATAAGTACATCAGTGCAGAGTGGGAACCATTGAGATCAGACTGTGTCTGTGCCTACATTCATCTCCTGCAATGCTCTCTATGTAGCTGCAGGAGAAATCCCCTCAGTCACATGATTTAATGCTCCCAAAACCAGATGTGCAGATCAATAATAGGAAGTCAGCGCCAATGCAGAAGAACATTATTTCTCCATGTAATGAAGCTCTGAATGAAATATAGAGCAAGCTGAATGACATTGTTGCTGTCCAAAGATAAATCATTCTGCTGTGAGGCATTTAGACAGTCAACCTCAACACGCCAGGTAAGAATTAACATGGATTGTTAACATTGTGACCTGCAGGTTGGAGTGTGTGTGAGTGTGTCTGAGCAGAGGGGGTTGGACAGGCAGCTGGGATGTGAGTTGTAGCCATGTGGGGTTAATCAGAGCTGCAGCAGTTGTCCATTGGGGGAACAACAGGACCTTATCGACAACACTGAGTTTAATCTGCCCGACATCTCTCTTTCTGGAGCTCTACTAGGAAACGCTGAACAACACCAGTACCAGGTAGAACATTTAGTCCTATGTCATGTGTTTACAGCATACACTACAAGCTATGTGAGTGTCTCTGCCGAAGCCAGTGTCAGATAGGATCAGCCTGGACTGAAATCACACAGATCAGGGTAGAGGGTCCTATAAGGTTTCAAATTGGCAGCTTTGAGCATGATCATGAAGGACAGTGTGTGCATGGGTAAACATGGGTTTGTGGGTCACTGTTTTGTCATCACCTATTCGAATGTGTGAGGTAGTCTGATCCTTTACTGAGGATGATTCCCCATCCGCTGACTGACATGATGCCAGAGAACTACAGCAGGATTATTCATTCTAACACTACGCACCTAAACCAAGGTCAGTCAGAGCTGAGATTATGTGTGCGGGTGGGTCTGTCGAGGCTCTGAGGCAAAGCAGTGATGCATGGCTGCGCAGCGGCAGTCCTCTCAATCAGGGCTGCCTGGGTAATGTTTACAATAAATGCGACAGCTGCATAGCTTGCTATCTGGCTCCTTAAAGAGGAAGGCTGTGGCTACCAGCTTGTGATTCATCACTGTCCCAAAGGTGGAGAGGAGTGTATGAGGAGTGTTTGTGTGTGAGTGTGTGTGAGCCCAGCCAGCAGAGGGGAGCGCCGGTGGCTCGGCTCTGGGCTCTCTCTTTGTTGACAGCCAGTTGTGACATATCCCAAGGATCAGTGGCTCTGTCGACATGATGCCATTAGCTTCTTAAAATAGATAGAGAAGGACACTCAAAGAAAACAGAACCGCGGTCGTGAACCACGGCAGGTTCAGAGTGGGACCGACCCACATCGCAGCCAGCCCATCAGAGTCAGGCGACCATCCTGTTAGCCAGTCTCTAGCCCAGAGAGCCTGTACAGAGACACTGTGATTCTAGCTGAGATTTCTGTCATCTGGACTCCCAGTGGAGACTGTACAGCACAGAGAGATGGCTGTGAACAGACCGGAAGGTAAGGCACATAGCAGATAACGAGTTAAGGTATACTGCATACTGTTCTAGCAGCTAGAGCCTTGGAAACTATTGTGTTGCTGTTTGAGAGAATGTGATTAAGTTCATAATGTGTGATGGAAATGAGATGGCTATTACTCTGGGAGGAATACTGAGGGCTGTTTGGTGTCTCTGACTAAGAAAATTGGGTATAACTGATGCTGAGGCAGCAGTATAAGCAGAGAGAATGAGAATGAGAGAGATAGAGAGGGAGACAGTGTGTGCGTGTGTGTGTGTGTGTGAGAGTGAGGCAGCACTCCAATTCATTGAGAGGAAGAAGCGGTGCTAAATTATTTATGAGAACCCATCTATTAATCAATGCTGCTGGTGCTTCACAGTAACCCTCTCAGCTTTCAGTGTTCACCTGTGGTCTTTGCTGTAATGTGCTGCTCTCTCTGTCGGTCTGCAGTGCAGTGGGCAGTGGACAGGCGCTAGTTTGATCCACAAAGCTGTTCTTGGAAGTGGCTTAGGGTGAGCAGTGGGGTGTTTGGGGCACAGCATTTTGTCAGGAATGGCAACCCTCTTGGAAAGGCTTGCAGAATGGAGCATTGACATTACTCTGCCGCTGATGACACTAGAGCTTTTCTCTCAGGGGCACGAGGTCTGTATGGCCACAGTGGTGCCTGGGTGGATTGGGTTTCATATCATTGGGGGTATCAACAAACCCCTCGTGGTTCGGTCACTTGATCTGTGGGTGTAGACCTGTCCCTAAATGGGACAACTGTTTGGTTACTGGACCAGTGACTGACAATCAGACACTGGGCTCTAAAGTTTAGAGTACTACCATTACTGTCACACAGGTGATTATGATTAGGACCATAAACCTTAAAGGAATAGAGCTGGTATGTGTCTGGAGACAAATCAAAATGGCAGTCATACTGTATTTCCAAAATCACATTTTAGTCATTTAGCAGACACTCTTATCCAGAGTGACTTACAGTAGTGAATGCATCCATTTCATCAATTTTTTTGTTGTACTGGCCCCCCGTGGGAATTGAACCCACAACCCTGACGTTGCACACACCATGCTGGCATTGCAAACACCATGCTCTACCAACTGAGCCACAGGGAAGGCCACATTGAGCCACTTAAGACAGCAGATTTTTTTCAGTGTAATCTGCCAGCTCAAGATTTGTGTCCCTAGCCTCATCTTGATACATGACAAACAAACATGTCCATGAAACAGTATAAACAACATCGTTGCAGCCTGAATGTAAAACTGCAGATACTCTGGTCTTCAGAAAATGAAGAGAATGATGAAGCAGCTGGGAATTAAAACTTAATTAAATCCCAGGGGTAATGAGATGATCTCTGACAGTACAATTCACTCAGCAGACAGTCTCTGCATTAGATAAACACTAACCTGATGTCATTCTATACCCTGTCTCTATGTTGTCCTCAGAGAGGACAGTACAGGTCCTGGCGTTGACCCTAAAGGTCATAAGTGAAAATAGCATATTGTCTCAGAGGCAATGTAACGTGATCAGTTGTCAGTATTTATGTCGGTCAGAAGTGCTCAAGGATCTGCTTACCAGAGTAATTTCAGAAGGAGATTGCAGTACAAGTGCAGCAAAATATGTCAATCTGTCATGGTGGTTGTTTTGCCTCACCTCGAGGTAACTCTGCTAAGCAAATAAATGAATATATTCTAATAGATCTAATATTAGCTAACACTTTGTGCTAATAGCTCTCTGTTAATACTAGGTGAATATGAAAAGCAATGCTTATAGCAGAGGCATGTCATGACAGTGAGGTGTCGTGATGAACAAAGAAGATATGAGTTCTGAGTGGATAGAAATGCTGGAAATGGCAGCGATTTTTGGGGACGAATTAGCTCCACCTCCTACAATAACAAAACTCCAATCTAACGCTTCCAAAACTCCTAAGTGTATACGTACATACTGTATCTGTACAGTGTTTATACTAGCTGCTACACTACTGCTGGTGTTTTTACAGACATGCCGAGACAATTCCCTAAGATCACGCTGAGTGAGGTGGATGAGGAGACACGTCTGCTGGCTGAGAAGGTGTACGCATCAGCGCTGAAGGAGGAGGACACTAAGGATGCCCTGTCCATGTTCACCGTCCCTGAGGACTGTCCCATCGGCTTGCACCAGGCCAAGGAGAGGGAGCTGCTCAAAGAGCTGGCAGAGCAGCATTCAGAAGAGAGTGCCAAGAGGTGAGTCTGGCCCTCAACAGTACAGGACCTCATGGAATCGAACCTAGCTGATCAATTCAGTACTGGAGTGTCGGGAATTCATAAGAATGTTTGGTTTCCAGGAAGAAGAGTTTCAAGATGATCCGTTCACAGTCTGCGTCCTTGCAGGGCCTGCAGATCCCTGTGACTGCAGAGTGGGCCCGTTCTGTGGTGACCCCATTCCTCTCACCCTCCTCCACCTGCTCCTCACTTCCAGAGACCTGCCCCGAGTACCAGAGGGTCACCATCAGTGGAGACTACTGTGCTGGTGTAAGTTCTCTAAGCAGGTGGCATACAGTTCATACTCAACTCATACAGTATTTCACTGCATACTGGAAGTTCACTGCATACTGGAAGTTCACTGCATACTGGCTTATCGTGTATTGATGTGTATATTGATGTGTATATTTATGTTTTTGGTTCGTCTGTAAAAGAGAACTTGGACTCAGCATGACTCCCTGTCAAAATAAAAGTTAGATAAACAATTTAAATAATAAAAGTGGTACTTTGGTATGACTTTACATTTCCAGGTGGTTAAGAATAATCTTGTGTGTTGTCACGATCACTGTCCTCAAAGTCCCTGTCATGAATAAGCCAAGGCGCAGCGTGCCGGTAATTCCACATCCTTTATTTTGAAGTGAAACTGAAACAAAACAATGAACAGGATAAACAGAAAGAAATGTGACGTTCTGGGGCTGCTCAAAGGCAGCTGCACAAAAACAAGATCCCACAACTCAAGGAGGGAAAAATGGCTGCCTAAGTATGGTTCCCAATCAGAGACAACAATAGACAGCTGCCTCTGATTGGAAACCGTACCTGGCCAAAACATAGAAATAAAATACATTGAATGCCCACCCCATATCACAACCTGACCTAACTAAACAGAGAAAAACGGCTCTCTCAGGTCAGGGCGTGACATGTGTTGAGAGTCCACAGGGTGAAATGGAAAGCCATGTGATAAGACTAGTAATGACAGCTTTCTCCTCTCCCCAGATCACAGTAGAGGACTATGAACAGGCAGCAAAAACCCTGATGAAAGCCCTGTTCATTAGGGAGAAGTACTCCAGACTGGCCTACCATCGCTTTCCCCGGACCGTTGCCCAGTTTCTGCGCAGCGCTGAGAACCAGACGTGGAAGGAAGAGGACGGGGTTTTACCAGGTATATACTGAGTGTACAAAATATTAAGAACACCTTCCTAATATTGAGTTGCACCCCCCTTTTGCCCTCAGAACAGCCTCCATTTGTCAGGGCATGGGCTCCACAAGGTGTTGAAAGTGTTCAACAGGGGTGCTGGGCAATGTTGACTCCAATGCTTCCCACAGTTGTGACAAGTTGGCTGGATGTCCCTTGGGTGGTGATGCACACATGACACTGTTGAGGGTGAAAAACCCAGCAGCGTTGCAGTTCTTGACACAAACCAATGCGCCTGGCACCTATGACCATACCCCGTTCAAAGTCACTTAAATATTTTCTCTTGCCCTTTCACCCTCTGAATAGCACACATACTGTACACAATCAATGTCTCAATTGTCTCAAGGCTTAAAAATCCTTCTTTAACTTATCTCCTCCCCTTCATCAACACTGATTGAAGTGGATTTAACAAGTGACATCGGTAAGGGATCATAACTTTCACCTGGATTCACCTGGTCAGTCTATGTCATGGAAAGAGTAGGTGTTCATAATGTTTTGAACACTCAGTGTATACTCAAACAGTGCCCATAAATTAACTATGTGTACATAATGTGTTCTTAACGTCCTGTACAAGTATAGTCCATTGTATTAGAGTCTATGTCAGTCATACTGGTCTCCCCACAGATGTCTGCCCTTGCCCCAGGGAGGGGGAGGACCCTTACAACATTGAGAATATCCCAGACAACCTTAGCTATGAGCTGCAGACGAAAGATGGCATAGTGTATGTGTATGAGAACGCAGAGGCTCTAAGTCAGAACAGGCCCCGCAGCCTTCCCTACCCTGACCTGGAGACCTTCGCCATAGACCTCAGCCATGTGCTGGCCATGATCATTGATGGACCCACGTGAGTCACCACCACTTCCTGAACTCACCACTGTGTAATGGAGCTTTATTTTTGTCTCTGCATAACTAACGTGCTTTACAGGAAGACCTATTGTCACAGACGCCTGAACTTCCTGGGCTCAAAGTTCTACCTGCATGAAATGCTCAATGAGATGGCTGAGCTGAAGGAACTTAAGGGTGTTCCACACAGAGACTTCTACAATGTCAGAAAGGCAAGTTCCCAGCACTTGAAGGTGAAAGCTAAATTTGTAATGTGAAGGGAAAGTCCACCGTTTAGATCTGATGTGGCTACTTTCCCAGAGGCTTTGTGATAAAAAGCCACAATCAAACTGTCACGTCTCTCTTTCCCCAGGTGGACACACACATCCATGCAGCCGCCTGCATGTCCCAGAAGCACCTTCTGAACTTCATCCAGACCACCTACAAGACGGAGGCAGACCGTGTGGTGCTGGAGAAGGGCGGGCGGAAGCTGACCCTCAGAGAGGTGTTTGAACACCTCAACATGGACCCCTATGACCTCACTGTGGACTCCCTGGATGTACACGCTGTAAGACCCTCCCTCTCTCTATCTATTTCTCCTGCCATCATGCAATACCCTTACAAAGAAAAACAAATGAAAAAATCATGGGGAAAAACTTCGTTTTCAGACACGTGGGAAGTTCCACATCTTATTTTCCATGTATTTTTCCCTCATGTGAAAATGTATAACACTATTACTCTACTAGGTGTTTAAAGCGGCAATCCTTAATTGAAACATGAACAAAGGGTTCTCCCCACCACCGTCTCAGTAAAATGCTACGGTTTGGGGCTGGAGAAAAGCAAACACTCTCAAATCCCTACACTACGCTACGGATGCAAGGACTGTCCATCCATGATACACTACATGACCAAAAGTATGTGAACATCTCATTCCAAAATCATGGGCAGTAATGTGGAGTTGGTCCTCCCTTTGCTGCTATAACAGCCTCCACTCTTCTGGGAAGGCTTTCCACTAGATGTTGGAACATTGAATCGTCTACAATGTCATTGTATGCTGTACCATTAAGCTTTCCCTTCACTGGAACTAAGGGGCCTAGCCCGAACCATGAAAAACAGCCCCAGACCATTATTCCTCCTTCACCAAACCTATGCATTAGGGCAGTTAGCATTCTCCTGGCATCCGCCAAACCCAGATTCGTCCGCCGGACTGTCAGATGGTGAAGCGTGATTCATCACTCCAGAGAACTAATTTCCACTGCTCCAGAGTCCAATGGCAGCGAGCTATACACCACTCCAGCCGACGCTTTACATTGCGCATGATGATCTTAGGCTTGTGTGCGGCTGCTCGGCCATGCAAACCCATTTCATGAAGCTCCCGACGAACAGTTCTTGTGCTGAACGTTGTTTTCTGAGGCAGTTTGGAACTCGGTAGTTGCAACTGAGGACAGACGATTTTTAAGCGCTACGCACTTCAGCACTCGGCGGTCATGAGGCAAAATATTTTATATTCTTCAAGAATCAATTGGTATATATCATTAATTTATAAGTCCAAAAATGGATGTGGTCACTAAGGATTGCCCCTTTAATAACAGGCAGTGACTTTCATACAGCAGAACTACACTGAGTGTTGTCATGACGTTGGCCTGTGGGTAAGGTTTATGACCCCCCCCCATAAATACCTTTCCCCCTTCCCCTCTCTTACTGACCCTACTGAAGGACTGCTGTCCTGTTAAATATAGAGAGTCTGGGAACATCAAACAAATGTGGAAAGGTACCACATATTTTGTTAATAAAACCAGTTGGAAATATGCTTGGGAACGTAATGAGTATATATGTCAGTTCGGTTGTCATCTGAGACATTATGACTGATGACAGGACGACATAAACTGTATCTGAGAAAATATACACCCTCTAGTTATCAGAGTCACATGGAATTGTTATGCAATTGAAATGTTTGATATTGAAAATGTTTGTTAGGAGATGAAATGTAATTTTAGCTTCCAAACGAGAGAATTGGGTTTTCATAAGGAAAGTGCCCTGCTCGATCAGTGGCCCAACCCTGTGAAGAGACATGGGTTATAAACGATGAAACACCTCCCTCCCCCTCTCCACTATATAATCCTTTGACGAAAAGATAACCAGGTTGTTCCAGTACGGGAGGGCTGCAGCCTCCACGTTAGAAGGAGACACACATATCAAGGACAGAACTATGCCAACCTCGGCGTGAGCTTTGATGGCGAATGGTATGAGCTTTGAGCTTATTCACTACAGAAGTGATACTTCCTAGCCGTTGAGTTAGCAGCTGCCGCTGTCGACGTGGGCTAGGAAAGGACGGACGACGGATCCAGTCTAACAGACGGACGAAGATACCACCACGTATCCAATTTACCACCAGAGACATTGTTCCGAGTACAGGAAGATCTGTTGGCCAACCCGGCCAGCATCTACGACCAATCTACCGAAGCGCAGCTCAGAGTAAATATTTATTGTATTTTCCTTTTCCAAATGGGCGGTAATTTAGAATGCATAAGATAATGTATTTACGATAGCATAGCTGCTGTTTCTTTGTTCCTAAATCTTCCCGCTCTTTCATTCAAGCCCAACCCCCTTTCCTTTGTGTAACCAGCCATGATACAGGTTCCGTCCACCAGGACGTTTTCTGTATAACGTCATTGTATTCTGTGTATTTGTAATTCTGTGTGATTAGTTAGGTATTTAGTAAATAAATAATTAAACCCAATTTTGTATTGCTGATTCAACTTGTTAGCCAGGGTTCGTGAAGATAGCCAAGAATTTACAACTTTCATTATGAGACTGAAAATAAGGTGAGGATTGAGATGACGGCTATCGATGTAAAATATTACTAAGTATTTTAAGAGTTTATTCGGAAGATAACAGCTCTATAAACGTTCTTCCGTGGTGCCCCGACTTTCTAGTTAATTACATTTACATGATTAGCTTAATCAGGTAATATTAATTACAGAGAAATCATTTTATAAATTAGCCTGTCATATCACTTAATCCGGCATAGCCAAAGACACGACAGTGTACAAAACATTAAGAACACCTACTCTTTCCATGACATAGACTGACCAGGTGAATCCAGGTGAAAGTTATGATCCCTTATTGATGTTACTTGTTAAATCCACTTCAATCAGTGTAGATGAAGGGGAGGAGATAAGTTAAAGAAGGATTTTTAAGCCTTGAGACAATTGAGACATTGATTGTGTACAGTATGTGTGCTATTCAGAGGGTGAAAGAGCAAGACAAAAGATTTAAGTGACTTTGAACGGGGTATGGTCATAGGTGCCAGGCGCACTGGTTTGTGTCAAGAACTGCAATGCTGCTGGGTTTTTCACGCTCAACAGTGTCCCGTGTGTATCAAGAATGGTCAAACACTCAAAGGACATCCAGCCAACTGTGGGAAGCATTGGAGTCAACATTGGCCAACATCCCTGTGGAACACTTACAACACCTTGTAGAGTTCATGCCCCGATGAATTGAGGCTGTTTTCAGGGCAAAAGGGGGTTGCAACTCAATATTAGGAAGGTGTTCTTAATGTTTTGTACACTCAGTGTATGTCGCCGCCATTTGAACATGAACCATTAACATGCCCGAAAAGAGAAATAATTTTGTCCACTGTTCTGTGAATGTCCCGCATGATTTCTCCCTTGTAAAGAATTTAGGATTTTTAGATGCTGTCACCCTAATTCCATAGGTGGAAACATTGCTTCTGCAACATGTTAACAGAATAACATTATTTCAACCACACATGTGAATTGTATTTATTTGTCATTTTTATCATGTGGAAGTTTTCACATACAGTGCCTTCGGAAAATATTCAGACCCCTTTACTTTTTTCATATTTTGTTACGTTACAGCTTTATTCTAAAATTGATTAAATAGTTTTTTTCCTCATCAATCTACACACAATACCCCATAATGACAAACCAAAAACATGTACTTATGTGAAATATCACATTTACATAAGTATTCAGACCCTTTACTTAGTACTTTGTTGAAGCACCTTTGGCAGCAATTACAGTATTGAGTCTTCTTGGGTAGGACACTACAAGCTTACACCTGTATTTGGGGAGTTTCTCCCATTCTTCTCTGCAGATCCTCTCAAGCTCTGTTGGTTTGGATGGGGAAGACAACAACCCTAAGCACACAGCCAAGACAATGCAGGAGTGGCTTCGGGGCAAGTCTCTCCAGAGATGTTCGATCGGGTTCAAGTCCAGGCTCTGGCTGGGCCACTCAAGGACATTCAGAGACTTGTCCCGAAGCCACTCCTGCATTGTCTTGGCTGTGTGCTTAGGGTCGTTGTCCTGTTGGAAGGTGAACCTTCGCCCCAGTCTGAGGTTGAGTGCTCTGGAGAAGGTTTTCATCAAGGATCTCTCTATACTTTGCTCCGTTCACCTTTCCCTCAATCCTGACTAGTCTACTAGTCCCTGCCGCTGAAAAACATCGCCACAGCATGATGCTGCCACCACCATGCATCACCGTAGGTATTGGTATTGGCCAGGTGATGAGCGGTGCCTGGTTTCCTCCAGACGTGATGCTTGGCCTTCAGGCCAAAGAGTTCAATCTTGGTTTCATCAGACCAGAGAATTTTGTATCTCATGGTCTGAGAGTCTTTAAGTGCCTTTTGGAAAACTCCAAGTGGGCTGAGTCTGGCCACTCTACCATAAAGGTCTGATTGGTGGAGTGCTGCAGAGATGGTTGTCCTTCTGGAAAGTTCTCCCATCTCCACAGAGGAACTCTAGAGCTCTGTCAGAGTGACCATCAGGTTCTTGGTCACCACCTTGACCAAGGCCTTTTGTCCCCCGATTGCTCAGTTTGGCCGGGCGGCCAGCTCTTGGAAGAGTCTTGGTGGTTCCAAACTTCCATGTAAGAATGATGGAGGCCACTGTGTTCTTGGGGACCTTCAATGCTGCAGAAATGTTTTGGTACCCTTCCCCAGATCCCGTGCCTCGACACAATCCTGTCTCGGAGCTCTACGGACAATTCCTTCGACCTCATGGCTTGGTTTTTGCTCTGACATGCACTGTCAACTGTGGAACCTTATATTGACAGGTGTGTGCCTTTCAAAGTCATGTCCAATCAATTGAATTTCCCACAGGTAGACTCCAATCAAGTTGTAGAAATATCTCAAGGATGATCAATGGAAACAGAATGCACCTGAGCTCAACTTCGAGTCTTATAGGCAAAAGGTCTGAATACTTATGTAAATATATTTTTACAAAATAATATACATTTGCAAAAAATATATATTTTTTAAAACAATTCTTTGCCATTATGGGGTATTCTGTGTAGATTGTTGAGTTTTTAACATTTTATTTAATCCATTTTAGAATTAGGCTGTAATGTAACAAAATAAGGGAAAAATTAAGGGGTCTGAATACTTTCCGAAGACACTGTATGAAACTACAAATGTGATTTTCACATGATTGAGTTTCACATGTGAACTTGCATTTCCACATGGGAAAGTGAGCTTTTCACATGTGAATGTTTTTCACATGTGGAACTGCATATTCGATTTTCACCTGGAAATTTCACAAGTGAAACCGCAATTACTCTCCTCACGTGTTATAAGGTGGTGTTGACTTGTGCTCTTAATTGAATACATGTGAAAATATGGTTTCACATGTGAAATTTAAGTTCAACATGTGAAAACAGAAAATGCTTGTTAGACATGTGTTTTTTCTTGTAAGAGTATATCATCCATACTGTACAGGAACAGCTGTTATGCCCTAAAACACATATTTATTGTGTAACCATAGCTGTTCAGTTATATCTATAGCTAGAGACACATTTCAGTTTTGGAGATCTGTTAGCGCCATCCAGAAGCTAATATTAGATCTGTGTGTGTGTCTCACCCCACAGGGCAGACAAACCTTTCACAGATTCGATAAGTTCAACTCCAAGTACAACCCAGTGGGGGCCAGTGAACTCCGAGAAATCTACCTGAAAACAGACAACCTCATAGATGGAGAGTACTTTGCACGCATTATCAAGGTATAGGTCATTCATACTGAAAACATCCTGATTCTCTCAAATTGATAACACATATTATGTTGCATAAGCTTTTGTTATTTTGCAACAACAACATGTGCAGCAACACATTTGAGGATGTGTTACTCTGATGGATGGGAGGTGACAGAGACCCAGAATAATGATGTTGTTTGGAGATGAGAGAACTTCACAATTATTTGATCTTTCTACCACGTCTTGCCCTTGACAGGAAGTGTCCCATGACCTAGAGGAGAGTAAGTACCAGCATGCTGAGCCTCGTCTGTCCATCTACGGACGCTCTGCAGACGAATGGGACAGCCTCTCCAAGTGGTTCATCCAGCACAAAGTGCACTCTACCAACATGCAGTGGATCATCCAAGTCCCCAGGATCTAGTAAGTGCTGCTGCCTGAGTGAGAGCTGAAGGCAAAGAGCTACATTTAACTTTCAACTGGAGAAGGTATGTAACATGGCTACTATAAAAGATAGAACTCTTTTTATGAGATGTTTGTCATGCTTAAAAATGTTTCACTTCTTTCAGTGATATTTTCAAGTCAAAAAAGTTGATCACTAACTTTTCCAAGATGTTGGAGAACATATTCCTTCCTCTGTTTGAGGCTACAGTCAATCCACAGAACCATAAAGAGCTACATGTATTTCTCAAATATGTGAGTATAATTCATTTTGATGTTCCTGCAAAATCTATCCTGATAGTGTCAACCATTCGCTGTTCAACCTCTATTCTTCCTGTGCAGGTGACAGGCTTCGACAGTGTGGATGATGAGTCCAAGCACAGTGACCACATGTTCTCCTACAAGAGCCCCAAGCCTGAGCAGTGGACCGCAGATGAAAACCCTCCTTACAGCTACTACCTCTTCCACATGTACGCCAACATCATGGTGCTCAACAATCTGAGGAAGTACGTACCTGTTGATATCTGCCCCTCTCAGGCCTCTGGTAATGGACCCAACCCATTACATCTCATTCAAGAGAAACAGAGAGTTCCAACTGTCCTTCTGCTGATGTTGCTGAGGGGGAAATGGAGGTGTTACACCCATTGTTCAGTTGCTATTATTCATTGAATTTACAGTAAGGCACTTCAGAATGTCCTGAGGGCAACCAAGGGGTGCAGAACAGGTGTCTGATTACAGTCATGCTACATTACTGCACAGTGTAGTGCACCAAGGCATCTATAAATAAATTCCCTATGATAATACAAAGGAATAGAATTACAGACGAATTACTGGCACATATGGTCAAGGAGCTCCTCCAAGGTCACTGAAGATGCTACTGTAGGCCTACATAATGCACTTGTGTGTGTGTGTGTGTGTGTGTGTGTGAGTGTGTGTGTGTGTGCGCGAATATGACCACTGAATATTTCCCTGGGTCTCTTCCAGAGAGCGAGGCTTGAGCACCTTCCAGTTCCGTCCACACTGCGGGGAGGCTGGATCCATCACCCACCTGGTCTCTGCTTTCCTCACCGCTGACAACATCTCCCACGGCCTCAACCTTAAGAAGGTCCTTTACTACTAGACTGAATCCTGCATCAGCTGTCCTCAACACACTCCAGCCTACACACATTTATTTGCCATCAATGGACTAATATAATTGCTCAACTCTCCAGCATGTTTGAATGAATGCTCTCATGCTGATCTCCTGTGTGATTCAGTAGGTGCTACTCACATGAATAGTGGATATCATGAGATGACCCTAAAGAAATGCAAAGCTATCTAATATTCTCACATGAAAGCACGCTGTATAAATGCAAGCCATTGTACTGAAATACAGTAACAGTGTTAAGCTCTTCAGGGCTTCCTGTTTGCTTCATTTTCCATTTTCCTGCCACTGAAAATTACCGAGCCAGCCACAGGGACAGGAGCTAGCTTTCAGCTTTTGACACATTTTAACGTCTGCTGAACAGTAAGCAGAAACCCTGTACGCTGAGCAGGTGACAGCGAGGTGTGTGTGAGTCTGTGTGTATGTACTGAGTGTGTCTGTCTTTCTCTGCCACAGAGCCCTGTCCTACAGTACCTGTACTACCTGGCCCAGGTGCCCATTGCCATGTCTCCTCTGAGCAATAACAGCTTGTTCCTGGAATATTCCAAAAACCCTCTCAGGGAGTTCCTACACAAGGGGCTGTGCGTGTCTCTATCAACAGATGATCCTATGCAGTTCCACTATACCAAGGTAAACTATTGGAGAAAATAGTAGCTCAAATCAGCTCCAGCTGAGTGTTCCATAGCTGTTTTGTAGGACAGTACTTGATGACAGTGTGTCCTGTCTGTAGGAGGCACTGATGGAGGAGTATGCCATCGCGGCCCAGCTGTGGAAGCTCAGCACCTGTGATGTGTGTGAGATTGCCAGGAACAGTGTGCTGCAGAGTGGCCTGTCTCACCAGGTAGAGCTCTGGGCACTGATATCTACACTCTTAGAAAAAAGGGTTCCAAAAGGGCTCTTCGCTGTCCTCACAGGAGAACCCTTTTTGTTCCAGGTAGAATACTTTTTGGTTCCAGGTAGAAACCCAGAAGTGTTCTACCAGGAACCAAAAAAGGTACTTCAAAGGCTTCTCCTATGGTGACAGCCAATGAACCCTTTTACGTTCTAGATAGCACCTTTTTTATAGAGTGTATAATAGCATGAATGCAAAATAACATGAAATATCCTTCCCCTGTCCCCCATCTAATGGAGTGGTTAGACTTAAGGAGCTTACATGATATACAATCTCTGGTAATACTGTATAACTAATTTTGTGCAGGAGAAGAAGCACTTTATTGGGGCCAACTACTTGAAGGATGGACCTGAGGGGAACGACATTCGGCGGACCAATGTGGCTCAGATCCGCATGGCCTACCGCCACGAGACCCTGTGCAATGAGCTCAGCTTCCTAGTGGATGCAGTGAAGACTGAAGCGGCCATTGGCACACAACCAGAGTGACCACAACAACATGGGACTTAGCTCAATCCATGCATGTAAGCTCTCAACCATCACGATATCTCTTGCATTCATGGGAGAAAAAACCCAATGGTTTGAATGGATAAGTGTGTCTCTTGTATCTCTGGCTGCATGTGTGCTACTGTGAAAGCTGATAACAAGGGGTGCCATTGCAGTTAAAGAGATTCTCCAGTACTTTTGTATATTTTTTGCCAGTAGTTCTGAAAGTACACTGCTCAAAAAAATAAAGGGAACACTTAAACAACACAATGTAACTCCAAGTCAATCACACTTCTGTGAAATCAAACTGTCCACTTAGGAAGCAACACTGATTGACAATAAATTTCACATGCTGTTGTGCAAATGGAATAGATAACAAGTGGAAATTATAGGCAATTAGCAAGACACCCCCAATAAAGGAGTGATTCTGCAGGTGGGGACCACAGACCACTTCTCAGTTCCTATGCTTCCTGGCTGATGTTTTGGTCACTTTTGAATGCTGGCGGTGCTTTCACTCTAGTGGTAGCATGAGACGGAGTCTACAACCCACACAAGTGGCTCAGGTAGTGCAGCTCATCCAGGATGGCACATCAATGCGAGCTGTGGCAAGAAGGTTTGCTGTGTCTGTCAGCATAGTGTCCAGAGCATGGAGGCGCTACCAGGAGACAGGCCAGTACATCAAGTGACGTGGAGGAGGCCGTAGGAGGGCAACAACCCAGCAGCAGGACCGCTACCTCCGCCTTCGTGCAAGGAGGAGCAGGAGAAGCACTGCCAGAGCCCTGCAAAATGACCTCCAGCAGGCCACAAATGTGCATGTGTCTGCTCAAACGGTCAGAAACAGACTCCATGAGGGTGGTATGAGGGCCCGACATCCACAGGTGGGGGTTGTGCTTACAGCCCAACACCGTGCAGGACGTTTGGCATTTGCCAGAGAACACCAAGATTGGAAAATTCGCCACTGGCGCCCTGTGCTCTTCACAGATGAAAGCAGGTTCACACTGAGCACATGTGACAGACGTGACAGAGTCTGGAGACGCCGTGGAGAACGTTCTGCTGCCTGCAACATCCTCCAGCATGACCGGTTTGGCGGTGGGTCAGTCATGGTGTGGGGTGGCATTTCTTTGGGGGGCTGCACAGCCCTCCATGTGCTCGCCAGAGGTAGCCTGACTGCCATTAGGTACCGAGATGAGATCCTCAGACCCCTTGTGAGACCATATGCTGGTGCGGTTGGCCCTGGGTTCCTCCTAATGCAAGACAATGCTAGACCTCATGTGGCTGGAGTGTGTCAGCAGTTCCTGCAAGAGGAAGGCATTGATGCTATGGACTGGCCCGCCCGTTCCCCAGACCTGAATCCAATTGAGCACATCTGGGACATCATGTCTCGCTCCATCCACCAACGCCACGTTGCACCACAGACTGTCCAGGAGTTGGAGGATGCTTTAGTCCAGGTCTGGGAGGAGATCCCTCAGGAGACCATCCGCCACCTCATCAGGAGCATGCCCAGGTGTTGTAGGGAGGTCATACAGGCACGTGGAGGCCACACACACTACTGAGCCTCATTTTGACTTGTTTTAAGGACATTACATCAAAGTTGGATCAGCCTGTAGTGTGGTTTTCCACTTTAATTTTGAGTGTGACTCCAAATCCAGACCTCCATGGGTTGATAAATTGGATTTCCATTGATTATTTTTGTGTGATTTTGTAGTCAGCACATTCAACTATGTAAAGAAAAAAGTATTTAATAAGATTATTTCATTCATTCAGATCTAGGATGTGTTATTTTAGTGTTCCCTTTATTTTTTTGAGCAGTATAGTTCTCAAGAGCCAAAAGTGGTCCCCGAAAATGGTGTACTATGTCACATACTATATGTGCAGATATACGCACCATGCCATTGCTCTCTCTCTCGCTCTGCTGTGGGTGCACCATGTGCATGTTGCTAGCTGTCATATGTCGAGGGGCTGAAGCTCATTGGTTGAATTCGAATCCTAAGGGGCAGGCCCACATGGAGGAATATGTAGGCCAAGCACAGCTTCCAGAAAAGTAGTTGCTTTCAAACTAGGCATTTCATGTATAACTGAGGTAAGGTAGATTATGCATGTATGAACTACACATTAACACATCCAAAGCGGGATGTTTAATAAATACTTATTAGTCGCCAAAGTTCCGGAGCATGTCTTTAACAGTATAAAAATAGTTTGGAAAGGTAGCAGTAAGAGCCAACTACATCTTAGTGTCTAAATTATGTAGGTCCACAATACAAGGGTTTCCTTCTGCAGTGCAGCAACATCCTCTGCACTAAGGCCGGCTCACTCTGCAGAGCACTTACTCACAGTTCAGTAATGTTACAAGATATTTGTGGTTTCAAGTGCAATGTCTGGGAGAAAAAACACTGGCCACTTCTATTTTGATGTCCAACACTCACTATATCATGCCCTAGTGATTGGCGGTCCCAGCTGTTGACAGAACCTGACAGTGTTTATCTCTGGAGCTGGAACACTGCTTTAGCTGTGATGAATGAAGTCTGGTACATTTCCACTGTCCCTTTCCATGTGTGCTTGTTTTTACAGGATGTCATGCAGTAGTTTCCAAGGAAGACACTGAAGTCAGTTGTGGGACACTGTCGGTACAATACATTGTACTTGTATGCACTGTATGATATTTGCTTGAAATATTTGTGTGAATGTTTTGTTTCAATTTAAATGAAAACAGGCATTTATATTGGTCAGAGTATGCTATATTTAATTTGAATGTATTGTATCTATAATGTACTGTACTGTATCTATAAAGCAACATTGAGTCAATTGAATTGTGAGAGTTTGGACAAGAGAGAAGTTGCACTGAGATTCAAGATGTCCAAAGATGTTATACTGCTCTATCTTGCCTCTTGCTCGTTAATGGTTGACAGAATGCTGTAGAATAGCCTGTTTTTAATTGTTACTTTTGTTATCAATAAAGATATTTAAACATGGATTATTTCGTTTTTTGTTGTTGTCATACAGCAATTAAAAAATGTGAGATGATGGAAAACATTGTTTATTAGAACATTAGAACAACCCAAATCTCATGGCATTAGTCTGCCACATTTCCAAAAAAGGCTAAGAAGTAACTGCAAGGCAGGTGATACAAAAAGTTTGAATTTATTGCATCAGTTCAAGATTGGCATTAGTTTAAAAACATGATTTAAAATGCAGTAGTTAGCAGTGGCCCTGGCATACTGACTAACGTTTTCTGATGTTGTCAAACAATTATATGTATAGCAGAAAATATGAAACTATTTTCAATTCGGCTACTATACTATTCCTAGTCTCAACTCATCCACTTAGCAGCAATAATTGCCTTGATGACATTGCCATCTAGTGGTTAAAATATAGGACGCTCTCTAGAACAATCTATTTTGAACATGAACAAGAAAAAACAAGGAGACATGAAATTACTTTTTAAAGCAAAATTGGAAAGGCATCCCACGCTATAAATAAATGCATTTGAATAACATTAATGCACACTTTATACAAACTACTGAACAACATAACTTCCATAAGCAGGAACATCACTTTAAAAAAGGAACACAACTTTAAAAAAGCAGCCAGACCTTATCTTTGGTCTTACATAATCTAAAGCATCAAGGTTCTGTCTCTGATGCTGAATCTGCGTTGGTCTCATCACTGATGTTCACACTGATGTCATTGGCTGTGTCTTTGCACACATCCTCCTCAGGCTCAGCCTTAGCTTCACCCTCAGTCTGGGCTTCCTTTGTGTCCTTCAAACAGGTGTGTGCTGCACAATCCTCTGTCTCAATGTACTCTTTCTGCTGCTCCCCATCCCAGCAGGGGAGAATAGTCTTGAGCCCATTGTTCCTTTTTAAAGAGGAAAAATAAAATGTGACTTGCAGGCTGAACATTAGTTAACACAGCATCAACTTACATCCCTAAAGTCACTCTGCCTCTGCTACAAAATCAAATGTATGCATGACCATGTCAACAGGTATATGTTATAGTAATTGTGCTTAATGAATTACCTTGATCTAAATAATGGTTTTCAATTCAAGGGATCTTACATAGAGTTTTTTCCCTTTTACAAAAAAAAAAGGTAGTAAAAACACTTACGTTCTAAAGTACAAGAGAATGGCCATTGCGATCAGAAGAAGAACAATGGTGGAGGTGATAAGTATTGCGCTGCTCATGGACTGGGGTAGTTCTACCTCTAACTCCTCTGGGCTATCAGAAAAACTACTGAGAGAGAGAAGGGAGGAGTGAGAATGAGAGGTGGGCCGGGCGGACTGTGTGGAGGGGACAAGATGAATGATGGCTGGAGAGAGGGAGTTAGAGGGGGATGAGGCCGCTCCTGAAGGAGAAGGATGTGCTCCCTCCTGTTGCTTCGGTGTGGTCAAAGCGGTATCAGCTGTGGTATCCTCCAATTGTATCACTGTGGTAAGTAAACGAGAGTAAGTTAGCAATCTATTCACATTCAATTAAATGAATAAATTGATATCCAGCATTAACATCACAGTAGCTGTTTGCCAAACATTTTAATTTCACTCAATTCCTAAAAGTTGGTCACACCACCCCAGGGACAGTTCAGGAAGTTAATGTAGGATGTTTTTCACACTCAAATGTTCCCTTTTTCTCTCACGTTCATACAATTGTTAGTCTCACAAAGGAAATGAAAGTATGTGATTTGACTTTCTGAAAAAATCCCAATTACCTCAGAGTTTAGGGTCAACAGAAAGGCACAGAGCAATTAGCCTATGTATTCATGAATCATTATACCATAACATTTCTCTACTGGATTCATTGATCCAGTGACACGAGCCTACCAGACGAGCAAAACTACCTCTATGCTCGCTTCGAGGCAAATAAAACTGAAACACGCTTGAGAGCACCAGCTGTTCCGGAAGACTGTGTGATCACGTTCTCCGCTCCGGTTCTACAGCTGCACCATTGAGAGCATCCTGACAGGTTGCATCACTGCCTGGTATGGCAACTGCTTGGCCTCCGACCGCAAGGCGCTACAGAGGGTAGTGCATACGGCCCAGTACATCACTGTGGCCAAGTTTCCTGCCATCCAGGACCTCTATACCAGGCAGTGTCAGAGGAAGGCCCTAAAAATTGCCAAAGACTCCAGTCACCCTAGTCATAGACTGTTCTCTCTGCTACCGCACGGCAAGCGGTACCGGAGCGCCAAGTCTAGGTCCAAGAGGATTCTAAACAGCTTCTACCCCAAGCCATAAGACTCCTGAACATCTAATCAAATGGCTACCCAGACTATTTGCATTGCCCCCCCTCCCCCTCTTTACACCACTTCTACTCTCTGTTGTCATCTATGCATAGTCACTTTAATAACTCTGTCTGCATGTTCTTATTACTTCAACTAACTGGTGCCCCCGCACATTGACTCTATCGGTTCCCACCTGTATATAGTCTCGCTATTGTTATTTTACTGCTGCTCTTTAATTACTTGTTACTTTTATCTCTTATTCTTATCCGTATTTTTTTGAAACTGCATTGTTGGTTAGGGGCTCGTAAGTAAGTGTTTCACCTTTTATATTTGGTGCATGTGACTAATACAATTAGATTTGATTTGATTTGCATTGAGATTAAGATTTTTTTTAATCCTTTACTGTACCTGAAGCATTGAAGCAGAACACATCAAAAAGTTTGGTGACAGAGGCTCTCCATTTGATGACACCGGTCTGATTTTTACCACAGGTTTTACTGGCCTCAATACGAGGGATCACTGCAAAATGTTCATCAATCCACCCAAACCTAGAGACAAAGCCGATTTAAAATGGATTCATTAATTCTCAGAGGTTATCTATTATGAAAAGGATCACTAGCATACAAAGCAGAATCTAATCTAAAAGCCATTTTACCTGCATGTTTCCAAGCCCATTCTCTGAGCCTCCTCAACATGGGAATTGGAGGCCATGGTTGCACCCAGAGACCAGCACACCTCCCTGGCCTCAGAGGCATTGAAGGCATAGGTTAACTGGTTGAGGTCATTTGTGTAGCTGACCAGAAACACCCCAGCTATTTGTCTCTCTGGGAAAGCTGGTGATAAGGGAATTGAAGATAAGTTTATGTGCATGTTTGCTGGTTTTAAAACATTATCAATATTTCACTGGTCTTGTTTCTAATTAGTCAAGTTTATCAATTTGAAAATCCAATAAAACATCAGAATATTTAAAACTAATGATTTTTTTTTATTTTAGATCATTTAGTGAAAGTATCATTTGCATGCCTTGTAATATTTAATATATATTTATATCAATGTTCATCAGTAATCATTAATGAAGATAACAAAATCACTTCAAAATGATGTTCAAAATAATTCTCCAAAAGCACAATGCATATTTGAGGACTGATTTTGATTAGTGAAAGAAGGCAACATCTTTGAGCTTTGAGGCACATGCAGTATAAAAATAATAAATAAAAAAAGAATCATCTTACCATTGATTTTGCTAGGATCAACATGTAGACCACAGAATGACAGTGTGAGCAGTAGTGAGAGGATCCAAACCTGCATCATGGTTACCAACGGTCAGAGACACAGGACTGGGAGCTACTGGGATGTGTACCACTGGTGTTCCACTGTGTGTCTGTGAGCCAAATAAAGGGGTTAGTGAGAGGTGATTCTCTTCAGATCAGAAGGGTGGGTTCATGAAGTGTAAAAGGCTGTTGCATAAATGACCAGTCAGACGAGGTGGTGACAAGGCCACGGAACCACCGGGAGCAGGAAGCAGGAAGTACGTTGTACAGCCCATTCAGTATGAGCACTTTAGGATCCAACCAGGTCCAAGAATAAGATAAATGTAGCAAGACGTTAACATAACATGGTGCAGAAGCATCGGAAGTGTGGCATAAACTGCTGAAGTAGTGGTAATATTTTTTAAGAGGTTAATTAATTGAGAATAAGATGAACAGCTCTTACTCATAATACTGTGTAATAACACATTATGCTTGAAAAGACAGATGGAGGATTCCATCCAAACTGATCTTCAGGACTCCTTTACCGACTTCAGGAAAACATTTCTGAGATGATCATTTCTGATTTGACCTCAAGAATCGCTTCTGTTAAAACAACTAACATTAAAACATTGAACCTTAGTAAAATTTGTTTTAATAGATAGGCATGTCAGATTGGGAGTCTGCCTAAAAAAAACATATGGATACAGAATAAGCATAAATCAAACTAGCTAGTCCTTAAATTGTATTCTTTCGAGAGAGTACAGGAGGAGTGTTTGGCACAGATAGATGTTGGGAAAATGGTTTCTTTTTTATTGACTTTGGCACCTCACACAATGATTTCCTCCCTCTGCCCATTGCTCAGTCATTAACAAGCCCGTGATCCCTGGCATCCTCTGATGTGACTCTGACACACAGCAAAATCCCACTTCCAGCAAAACACCTCACCCCAACCTAGTACAGCAGGAAATGACGCAGGCACAACGGAAAAATAAGCAAAAGTAGTTGTTTGCCGTATGAGAAGAGTCAGTGACATTTAAATGTCCCAAAAGAATGGACATCTAAAGAGGACATCTATATTTTCTTTTGTGACATTAATTTAATATGAAAATAGAGAGAATCACTCAAGCAGCCTTGACACACTGCAGCTACAGCTTAATGCAGCCAATTAGATTACATAAGTGGTTTCCTGAGAGATATGAAAGGTCCATAAGATCTTTCATTTTCATAAGTGTAGGGCGGAAGGGAACAAGCACTGTGTTGAAAAATACAATTACTGTATGACTCATTCCACCGAGGTTAACATGAGAATTCTGCCAATACACCTGTTTGCTTCATGTATCACGCCCTGACCATAGAGAGCCATTGTTTCTCTATGGTGAATGGTCTTCCTCGGCGCTGATGCCAGTCCAGACACGGCGTCCAGTCCCCCTCCATGGCAGGAGCCTTCCTCGACATCGAGATCCAGGCACAGTGTTCAGCCTGGGTCCATGGCTGGATCCACGGGATGAATGGTTTCTTCGGCCCGCACCAGAGCCACCACCAAAGATGGTGGATCCGCGAGCTGAGAGGGTTCTTCGTCCCCCACCAGAGCCACCCCCCATGCTGGCGGATCCGCGGGATGAGCGGGTACTTCGTCCCGCACCAGAGCCACCACCGACACTAATCACCCCCCTACCCTCCCTATTTGGTTTCAGGTTTTGCGGCCGGAGTCCGCACCTTTGGGGGGGTACTGTCACGCCCTGACCATAGAGAGCCATTGTTTCTCTATGGTGAAGTAGGTCAGGGCGTGACTGGGGGGTATTCTAATTTATTATTTCTATGTGGGGTTCTAGGTTACTTTCTATGTTGGTGATTTGCATGATTCCCAATTAGAGGCAGCTGGTAATCGTTTTCTCTAATTGGGGATCATATTTAAGTAGTTATTTTTCCCACCTGTGTTTGTGGGATCTTGTTTTTGTGTAGATGCCTATTTGCACTTCACTGTCTTCACGTTTCGTTTGTTCATTTATTGTTTTTGTATTTTGCTAAGTTTCACATTTTAATAAAGATGTGGAACGCTACTCACGCTGCGCCTTGGTCCAATTATTACGACAATCGTGACAGAAGATCCCACCACAAAAGGACCAAGCAGCGTGTCCAGGAGGAGAAGGCATCCTGGACTTGGGAGGAAATCCTGGCAGGACAGGATCGCCTTCCTTGGCGGCAGACGCAGGGAGAGAAGGGAGGACAGCGACAGCGCTGTGGTTCGCGGCCACAAAGACAGCCCAATTTTTTTTGGGGGGGGGGGGGGGGGGGGGCACACGGGGTGGTCGGCGGAGCTGAGGAATGAGCCAGCGACAACCTGGGAGGAGATAGAGAGATGGTCGGTCGACCCAAGGAGAGTACCAGAGCCCGCCTGGGAGTCAATGGAACAGTGCGAGGAAGGATACCGGAGAATGGAGTTGGCTAAGAGTATGCGGCAACGCAGGCTTTTGGAGGAGCGTATCACCAGTCCGGTGCAACTTGTGCCGGTCCCACGCATCAGGCCTCCAGTGCGCCTCCCCAGTCCGGTGCGTCCTGTGTCCCCTCCTCGCACTCGCCCTAAAATGCGTGTCCCCAGTCCGGTGCGTCCTATGCCAGCTCCTCACACCACCGTGCGAGGTGTGTCATCGAACCGGTACCATTGATGCCGGTTCTATGCACCAGGTCTCCAGTGCGCCTCCACAGCCCAGTGCGTCCTGTGCCAGCTCCCCGCACTTGCCGTGCGAGGTGTCATCGAACCGGTACCATTGATGCCAGCTCCACGCACCAGTCCTCCAGTGTGCCTTCACAGTCCAGAGCTTCCGGCGACGGTTCCCAGTCCGGAGCCTCCGGTGTCACGGTCCGGAACCTCTGGCGACGGTGTCATGGTCCGGAACCCCCGGCGACGGTGTCACGGTCCGGAACCTCTGACGACGGTCCACGGTGTGAAACCTCTGACGACGGTCCACGGTCCGAAACCTCCGACGACGGTCCACGGTCCGGAACCTTCAGCGGGGGTCAACGGTCCGGAGCTTCCAGGCAAGGCGTCCAGTCCTGCTCCAGGGCAGGGGCCTCCCTCTGCGCCGATGCCCAGTCCAGGCACGGTGTTCAGTCCAGCTCCAAGGCCGGAGCCTTCCCCTGCGCCGATGCCCAGTCCAAGCATGGCGTCCGGTCCTGCTCCATGGCCGGGGTCTTCCTCGGCGCCGATGCCCAGTCCAGACACAGCGTCCAGTCCCATTCCATGGCAGGAGTCTTCCTCAGCACCGATGTCCGAGCCGGTGTCCAGTCCCCCTCCATGGCAGGAGCCTTCCTCGGCATCGAGATCCAGGCACAGTGTTCAGCCTGGGTCCATGGCTGGATCCACGGGATGAATGGTTTCTTCGGCCCGCACCAGAGCCACCACCAAAGATGGTGGATCCGTGAGCTGAGAGGGTTCTTCGTCCCCCACCAGAGCCACCCCCCGATGCTGGCGGATCCGCGGAATGAGTGGGTACTTCGTCCCGCACCAGAGCCACCACCGACACTAATCACCCCCCCTACCCTCCCTATTTGGTTTCAGGTTTTGCGGCCGGAGTCCGCACCTTTGGGGGGGTACTGTCACGCCCTGGCCATAGAGAACCATTGTTTCTCTATGGTGAAGTAGGTCAGGGCGTGACTGGGGGTTATTCTAATTTATTATTTTTATGTGGGGTTCTAGGTTACTTTCTATATTGGTGATTTGTATGATTCCCAATTAGAGGCAGCTGGTAATCGTTGTCTCTAATTGGGGATCATATTTAAGTAGTTATTTTGTTCTTGTTTTTGTGTAGGTGCCTATTTGCACTTCACTGTCTTCACGTTTCGTTTGTTCATTTATTGTTTTTGTTTTTGTAAAAGTTTCACATTTTAATAAAGATGTGGAACGCTACTCACGCTGCGCCTTGGTCCAATTATTACGACGATCGTGACATCATGTAAACTGCACCTGTTTGTCTGACATACATTATTCACTATGGAAATGAATGCTGGGAGTTTTAAGGCACCTTTATTTCAAGGCGAAGATGACACAACAGAAAATCCTGGCACACAAGTGCGAAGAAGATAAAACATTTCTCATGCTGTCTAAAAGTGCTCTCGTACATGAAGGAAATCTTTCAGTGCTCGGAGGACGCAAACCATAACAGTAACGATACATACAAACAAGAACCATCAGCTGCTAAATATTGCACTTGAGGAACTACTTTGGAATGTGCTTATATTATAGATTTTCCAAAAAAGTATCTGCTTAAATACCACAAATATAGATATTTTACTTAAAAAACAAAACAAAAAAAACATCTCTTTAAATATCTCTGTAAATCTCTTCAGGGGATGTCCGCTTACTGGACCTGAGAGAATGAACATAAAAGTAACAGAGTGGTAGATGAATGTACATTAGTCTACTGTGACATTTGTCTTAGGGAACTCATCATGAATCATCCATTTTCGCCCAAGGGGCCACATTCAGTCCTCCAGGATGACATTCAGAGTAGGACAAGGAAAAATAACAACACATTGTGAATATACACAGTGAGGTCCAAAAGTATTTGCACAATGACAAATATATATTTTTGGGGGGCTCTGTACTTCAGCACTTTGGATTTCAAATGATAAAGACTATAAAGTGCAAACTGTCAGCTTTAGTTTGAGGGTATTTTCATCCATATCGGGTGAATCGTTTAAAAATTACAGGACTTTTTGTGCAAGGTCCCCCCATTTTAGGGAACCAAAACTATTTGGACAAATTCACTTCTATGTGTATTAAAGTAGCCAAAAGTGTAGTATATGGTCCCATATTTATAGCATGCAATGATTACATCAAACTTGTGAATACAAACTTGTTGAATGCATTTGCAGTTTGTGTGTCAGATTATTTTGTGCCGAAGAGAAATGAATGGTAAATAATGTATTCTGTATTTTGGAGTCACTTTTATTGTAAATAAGAGTAGAACATGTTTCTAAACCATATTTAAATTCATGTGGATGCTACCATGATAATTATGAATGATACGGGAACAATGATTCATTCCCCTCCAAAATGCTAACCCTCCCTGTTCATTCTGTTCATTGTGTCATTCAGGATTATCTGTAATCATGGTAGCATCCACATTAAAGTAGAAGTGTTCAGAAAAAGATTATATTCTTATTTACAACTCCAAAATGACACAATACATTATTTACCATTCACAACCAAAACAAACTGTGAATGCATCCAACAGGTTGGTAGAGTCACAAGGCAAATATTACATTTTGAACTTCTTTAATAGACATATAAGTGAATCTGTTCAAATACTTTTGGCTCCCTGAAATGGGGAGACTACGTACAAAAAGTGCTGTATTTTCTAAACAGTTCACCTGATATGGATAGAAAGGCCCTCATATTAAAGCTGACAGTCTGCATTTTCACCTAATAGTCATTGTATCATTTCAAATCCGAATCCGAAGTCACTGTAGATAAGAACATATTTCATCACACTATTATACTTGGCCCCCTAAGCAACAATCATATATCACCATCAGAAACACTCAGGCAGCTTTCCTAACACAACATAAATATGCCTTGATAAAGTTTATGATCATTAGAAGGCTTATCCTCTGAAACCAATAAAAAACTAAATAAACGCTCCCAAAGATACATCCCCCAAACCCTAGATCTTCAAAACCCTATATTCAAGTTCAGCTCTTGATGTATCATGGGAAAAAAGAGTCTATGGACTGAGAGAAGTATGAGACATGCTCTTTGTTATTCTGCAGTGGGATTCTTTGGCTGTACTCCTACATTCAGTCCAAAGATCTTCTTCTTGCCCTGGACCATGGCTTTTTCTGCCGACATGTCCCCATGGTTGTTATAGCGATCACTAAAGTATGTGAAAACACTGACGGCCAGAAACGTGACCAGGAACAACGTCAAAACAATCCAGAGAAGTCGGTTACGACGGAAAATCTTGGGGCAAAGCCGGTCAAGGACAACTAGGACCTCTTCAACCTTACTGTAAAGGCGAAATTGAGAGGTGATTCAGAACAATTCAAGGTATACACCCAGTCATTATACAGTGGCTAGTATAACTACATCATCATTTATTTACAATTGATCTACATAAAGTGAAAATTACCTGTTGAACTTTTCTTTTCTGCTGACTTCTTTTCTTTCATCCTTCTTTTCTGGCTTTTCCTCTACCTTCTCCTCCTCCTCTTCCTCCTCCTCCTCCACCTCTTTGACTTCTTTACTTCTCTTCAGTCCCTCTTGGTAGCTGTATTTGGAACATTACACTTGTTTTCTCATCAAAGGCACATGAGCTGAACGTAGAGGAAGTAGCATAAGGCAGCAGAGGCACATTACATATAAAATACTTCACTTTATTGCAATGCTGACTGTACTGAATGTACTGTAATATTTTGTTGATTCTTCATAGTATTATGTACTGACACTATTCTGTCAGTGTGCACAGGGTGTGTGACTATGGGTATGTGTGTGGGTGGTCAGGGTGAGCAGGTACATAGAAAAGGGCCTCACCCTTTATTGTAGGCCTCCTCCTCGATCTTTGCCTTGATCTCTGATCTGATCTCCTCTAGGTTGACGGAGGGCTTGGCTGGGGCAGATGGCTCAGCTTCCTGCTCTGCCACACTCTTTCCACTGCATTGTTTCATAGCGGAAAGAACACATAGAACATTTTACCAACAGATATTATGATGAGAAAGAGGAGTGCATCATGGTCATTAGGCTTTCCATCATAACACTGTGGCCTTGTGTTAATGGACAGGCTGGAACGCAGTTGAATGGCAGCGTGCGTGGATGGCACCATCACTGCCAGGCAAGCTTGCATAAACACCAAAAGTACAAAGGCAGAATGTGTACATGGGGACTCTTAAAACGTCCCTGGCTTTTACTGAGCAGGCACTTGATACAATTGTTATTGTCTCTCTCGCTCCGAGAGATCCTGAGATTTTGGCATGGGGCGAACTAAGAAAGCACACCACTTGAATGGTCTCTCTCTCTCAGACTCCCCTTATTACTAAACCATGGCTGGAGTCTCTGGCCTGGCTTTTGTCAAACTCCCCAGCCCAAATGTTTAGATTACATCTCAGAATATCCCATCAGCCAGTTGCAGTTGGGTTTTTATGGAATGTTGCACAGTTATTTTGGGTGCATAGACAATCTGGGAGTTGCATAAGGGTAGTGCAGTTATCTGCTGTATATGGCCCCTGGTATCCGGATGGCAATGATTAATCAAGCTACTTCCTGAAGGTCAAGTACACAAGGCAAAGATTCTGATACAGCACAAGATGTCTTCTGATAAGGGTGTACATATATTAAGGCCCCGCATCGCCCATTGTGGGTATGCATTAGGTGAAAATTATGACAGAGGATGGAGGAACATACCTCTCAGCTATAGCTGGCTGTGTGGGCTCAGTGGGAAAGTTGCTTTTCATACTGTTGGCTTCACACTGTAATTAACAAGATCAAACAATATGCATGTAGACGAAGCAGACTGATAATATCCTGTCTATTTAAGTTTACCTCTTAATCATTTGGTCAGGTTGACAGGCTGAGAAGGCTGTGATTGGGTAGAAAACATACCAGGACAGGAAGTGCTTGGCCCATGGTGGGTTGGGGGCTGGGTCCCATGGCAACGCTGGGGCCGGGTCCTGCCATGACCGGGGTCTGACCAGGGATGTTCAGGAGGTTAAATTTGGGGACCACCGCAACACTGACCCTCCGTCTGGGCAAAGCCTGATAAGGAACAATTGGAAAGGAGAGAGAGAGGGTGAGAGAAAGAGGGGAGAAGAAAAGAGAGGGAGAGTTCAGTTGGGGGGGGATTATCCTTAAAGATATATGGTCTATCACATTGAGAACTGTCACCCTGATGTAACCAGTCAAATCCAGTGCATACTGTCAACAACAAACCCAGTGGAAACACTCTGTTCAACACTACAGCACCAACCTTTCCCAGGGTCAGGGACATGGATCTGGATGGCCGTGGGACTCCATCATCTAACCAAAGAACACAGGAGAACACAGTTTAAGTCAATCAACATTTTGCAACAACTCGCCCTTCATGCACTGGAGATAAAGGCTTTGTGCAGGTGTACCTCCAGTGTCTATGGATCCTCCATAGCAGCGACTGGAGTTCTGGTTGGCCAGCTTCTTGAACTCCATCAGCTCAGCGTGGTCCTTCTCATAGGTCCTCTTCAGATTCTCCACGTACTGCATCATCACCTCTGTGGCCTTGTTCATACGTTTCTCCTGTCACACACAGGGTTCCAAAAGGGTTCTTCGGCTGTCCCCATAGGAGAACCCTTTTGGGTTCCATGTAGAACCCTCTGTGGAAAGGGTTTTACTTGGAACACAAAAGGGTTCTACCTGGAACCTAAAAGGGTTCTTTAAAGGGTTCTCCTATAGGGACAGACAAAGAACCCTTTTAGGTTCTAGATAGCACCTTTTGTTCTAAGAGTGCAGCAACAGCAGGGTCATTACTGTCTATGGGCAGGAGAGTTAACCATACAGCCACAGCAGAGAGAGAGAGAGAATATCATTTTGAGAGGGACTCCAACACTGTGGAAAGCCATCATCATGTCAGGTCTGGGGTCAGGTCTCGAACAGCAGCAATGTGTTGTTAGTCTATAAATCACAAAGGACATACCCCTGAGTCCTTCCCTAGTCATTTATTGGAGTTGGCTTTGGTGTGACCTGAGGGAAAGCATAACAGACTAAATCTTTCACAAACATATCTTATTTGAAAAAAACTAAAAACATACCCATGCCCCTGAAAGTCTTTTTCTCATGACAGTGGAGCATGGAAAAGTTTTTTCACTTTCACTCAATGTTTTCTTCTCTCATTCAGGGGTTTCCTCGAATCATTAGTGTACCCTGTGGATGGCCCATCCTATCCTATCCTATGCCTGCGTTCCAGTACCTGTCTGACTGCTCCAACCATCTCAGCTCTGCTGGAGAGCCTGGTGGCCAGACGGTGCAGTACTGCTACTGTCTCTATGAGGCACTGGTAGGACTCCCGCTGCTCCATGTTACTCCACTGTGGTGCCGTGCACTGAGGAGGCAACAGCAACAAAACAAAGGGCCTTGATAAATGAAAGTGAATCACAACTAATTTCATATCCTGTATTATCATGGCCTACTAAATGCTGACCTTCAGAGAGCCTTTGAATTCTTCTAGTTCCTTCTCCGTGTTTTCCTCGGTCAGGGTCCGCTCCCGCTCCGCCTGTTTCAGCCGTGTCTCCAGAGTGTAGTTGTCATTCCGGAACGCCAGCGACAGTTGAACAAACGCGTTCTGTGGGGAGGATATGACTGTGTTTAATGTTCATGAAAGGGTCACCAGGGACACATTAGATTCCATTATTAAGGACTGAGACACTCACTGGACCACCACACAAAGTAGATCAGAGGGGGCAGGTCAATTAATGTGCTGCCCAAGAAAACATGAATACGGTATGGGACTGAATAAACACATGTGACACTGAAGATCCTTGATAACATGTTAACATAACATAACTGTTATGATAGCAATGTACAGTATGTGGTAATGTAAAGCACAACTACACCAGCTGGCTACCCAGCTGCCATATAGAACTACATCAGCTGGCTACCCAGCAACTAGCCAGTATGTTGACAGTGCTGCTTGCTACCAGGCCTGAGATGAGCCTATAACATGCAGCGATGCTGACAGATGAACTCCTGGTGCCATGCTGTCATGATCGAAGGGTCTCTGCTGCAGCATTCCAAACATTGTCCCAGAGTACTGAGGCAAGTGTTGAGAGGTAATCAGTGACCTCGACTGTCCTAGTGCACAACATGTATCCCCCTGGGAGGGACAGGCGTCTGGGCAGGCGGGGCTAAAGCCTAGTCCAAGTGCTCTGCAGTCAAACAACACAGCCATGTTTGCATTTTCTCCTTAGAGTCAGGAAATTGAGGCTCCCATTAGTCTCAATCATTGGTAGAGACTAGGGGCTTCCTGTACTTTACATTCATGAGGCCACAGACAGAGGGAGAACATGCACTATAAAACTGGTTACTACTGTATAATACCCTTTCCAGAGGAGATACTCACCTCAACTTCTTTTTCGGTGAGTGGAGGTGCACTGCAATAGAATCAAAGAGGAAATATAGGTTCAGTATGTAAGTAGAAAGACCAAAATATATGGTAAAAGGTCATTCCATGTCAGTCTAAATACTGTGATACCCACCAGCCTGGTAGCCCCCTGTGCAGTTTGAGTTTCCTCAGCATGATGTCTGAGATGTTGGGCATGGCATCTGACTTCTCTTTAGCCTCCTCATCAGTAGGAGACCCTGCAGTGGGCAGAAGAGAGGGACCTGGCCACACACACAGACACACACACAGAAGACCATTAGATAGTGACAACGTGGCTATCTGGTCTCTAAGGGAAAACCTAATTTATTTAAATAATCAGATTACTATTTTGATAATCGACCTACTTCTGAACAACATTGTACTGCAATATTCTTAGATCACAAACTATTTCACTGATGTCTTTTCAATGTTTTGGCAAACCAATATTAGCTGACCGGGTTCTCTCATGTTAGCTGACCGGGTTCTCTCACTCACACCATCTGCTGGTGCAAACTTAAAATAACATTTCAGGTTGCCAATAAATTGCAGCTCTGTGCCAAACTTAGAACAGAACATGCCCTCAGTTCTAAGGAAAATCTCTCGGGGTCAGTAAGGACTAGCATCCTGTGACATTGCTGGGAGCCTTAACTCCTTTCCCCCTCACTAGATAAAAGTCTACTGTCCACTCCAATGGTCTGTTACACAGCACTACACACAGCACTGTGTCCTCTCCAATGGTCTGTTACACAGCACTACACACAGCACTGTGTCCTCTCCAATGGTCTGTTACACAGCACTACACACAGCACTGTGTCCTCTTCAGGCCAGACACGGGGTAACACAGTACCTCTTTCCTGTTCAGCTGTTTCACTCAAGTCTGCCAACTTTGACCCCACAATGCTTTGGTTCCGCATCAGCTTGTGCTCCTGTATACAGAAGAACAGTGCAAATTTAGATTTTTAAGAGCTTTCATGTTGTAATAACTGTGTCGTACAAAGATGTTTACGAGACCAAAATATTACAAGAACAAAACATTCTCTCTCATGATTTTAGCATTTGCCAAAAGGCTCTTAAATTCCCAAAACATGCAATAAATGTCACATTAATGCTATCAGGTGAAACTCAAGGGATGAGCCCCAGTAGTTAAAAGGCTCCCATTGTACCTCTCTTATTTTGGACAGTTTCTGCACATTGACAGGCTGTACAGGGAAGTCCTTGTACCCAGAGGACTTGAGCAGGGCATCCCGGGTCTTGTCTTGAAAGGAGAAGGTTTCCTCGTTTGTAGAGGGGAGACTTGGTGCCCCATTTCTGGCGTTGAGAGTTCCAACAGTGTCCCAGGACACAGCTCTCATGAGGGGAGGAAAGGCCCCGATGGTCTTGATCTCTGCCGTGCAGGGGGCCTGCTGAGTGGGGGGCCGAGGGACAGGCTTGGCCACCCCAGTAGCAGGGGCCTGGTTGGGGGCTCGAACCAGACCCTCCTCTGGCTTATTGACTAGTACTGGTGCTGGGCAATTCTTAGCTGTTACCCGGGGGTCAAAGTTCTCCTTCTGGCCCCCACTGGGCTCCCTGGGGGGTGGGGGAACAGAGTAGCGGGGAGCCAGGGTGCCTGAGGACACCTTACGCTTCTCATTGGGCTTCCAGTCCACCAACCTCCTGGTGCTCTAAAAACAGCAACATCACAATTCTTTAAACACTGTCAATTCAGGAGAAACAAATTGGATTTTCTTGGAGAGGGGGCGCAAGAATGTCAACATTTACAATTTTCTACCGTAAATGAATTATTGTATCCAACATAGCTATGAGCATAGGTATTCTGCAGTGTAAACTCATGAGGGTTTTACTAACTACGTATTGCATTTTCATGTATGACTAACTGTTCCAGGGTGCCACTTGAGAATGAGAGTGGTGGTGAGAGTGCTGTGCTACCTCATGCTCCGGTGTACTGGTATCAGCCTGCTCCCTCGCAGACAGAACCTCCAATCGCTGCCAGAGAGGAACACAAAACAACACACATCAACATACTGTTAAAACACCACTACTGAGTGCATCAGAAAAATAGAATTCCAATTGGTCTTACCAGGCTGACAGGCGACGAGGGGGCATAGGTCACCTCTGTGGCTACATCTGAAAGAAAAAGGTTAACAAAAAAAGATGTATAATTGAATGTATTTTTATGCAGGGCTTTTCATGCTCTCCAGCAAAGAGAGTGAATATTCTCTAACTGACAGAAAGATGGACGTACCTATTTGAGGGGCTGTGATAAGAGAGCTGCTTCTGGACGGTACAGGTGAGGAGGATGGTGTGTGGTTAGGAGAAAGACCTGTGGATAAAACATACACATGTGTTTTATGTTTGGACAATGAAAGTACAGTATACTGCATCAGCATCGCATTCCAGATAACAGCGCAACATAAAAACTATAGTTATTGGGACATTTGATATCTGCTACTGTAGTCTGTTACGTGAGGGAAGACTGGACTTATCTGGCGTGCATTCAGAATGCTGCAAGACGAAGGCATGAGGGCACGTACGTGATGTTCAGATAACTCCGGAAGTCAAGATAGAAACATACAGCAATTACAATGACTCACTTACGCAATTCAGCTAGCAGACCTGAGGGTTTGTTGGCTGCTCATTGTATTTCATAACCAGTGTTAAGAGTCAAAATATTGTTAAACCAAATCTGCACTCCACCAGCTGATTAAATCTCTTCTGTGTAAATAGTGTTCTTAAACTGAATAGCTTAATACTTACATACTGTATACTGTACAGTAAGACTTAGCGTAAAGTACTTTTATATTTCCCTGTTTCACTTGTATACCAGTTTGTAAACCAGTGAGTGTCTCTCACCTGTGGGGGATTCAGAGAGGCTGCAGGTGGACTTTCGGCCCCTGCGGCTCAGGAAGCGGTCGCTGACTTTCTTGGCCTCCTGCAGTAGCACCAGGTTCTTCTGACGGTCCTCCTCCGAGAGCTGCAGCTCAGGAAGATGGTCTTTCACCAGGTCTATCACATTGCCTGTACTGTCTGAGAAGGACACACACACACACACACACACACACACACACACACACACACACACACACACACACACACACACACACACACACACACACACACACACACACACACACACACACACACACACACACACACACACACACACACACACACACACACACACACCAGAGTTGTAATTAAAACACAAACAGAGACAATAAGAGACAAATGGCAACAACCAATAGTATTCTCTCTGAGCTCAGCACAGAGCAACAAGCCAACATCAATAGTAATCAAAGCAGAAGCATCCCGGGGCTGAGAGCTTTGGCTCTGCTTTTCTAAGGACAAAGAGCTCCAGTTCTCTATGTTGTCAGACACTGATGACCAAACTGATACATTTCAATAGTTGGAATTAAATTAGCCATACAATGTTATGAAGAAAAAAATCAGAATGGAACTTTTTGAATAATGGACTTATGTAAGTTTTGTTAACATGAGGCTATATTTAGCCTTTAAGTATTTGACTGTACCCACCGACTGTAGTGATGGGTCCTCCCGGGACGTTTCGGGACAAGCGAGGTCTGGGACTGTGTGGTCTGGGAAAGAGAAACGTTTCAAATTAACAGACGCTGTGTTCTTACGACGCAGTCTTTATTTACATTTAGCTACTCTAAACACTTGAAGAAGGATGGATTTTCTTTTCTAGAAATATCTCGATGCTGGCTTGGTTAAAGTGGCACATTTTTCAAGAGGTGGATTGCTCTCAATCCTTCTTGACATGAACAGTCCTGTTGTCAGGATGAAATAACACATGTACCTGGTCTGTTCCAGAGGACGACCGTCTGCTTGAACCACGGTCACGGTCGCTTGCTTTGGGAAGACAATGGTGGGAGCAGGCATCGCCACGGTAACTGCTCTACTTTCAACTGGTGTATACTAGATGGAAAAATATGTGAGAAACAAAAGGTTTAAAATAAGTTAGGAGAGGTATAACTTTAGTTATGCAGCAAGACCAGAACTAGACTGCATGAAAAAGGTTTTGAGTGGACTTTTGAGGGACCTGGATAACAGAAATGGGATCCTGCCATAGACAATCTAATATTGTCTCTCAAATAGAAGGCAAATTCATAGATATGGATATTGTTACTGCAATGACGTAAATTGGGGGACATTTTCATTTAAATCATTCGAAACAGAAAAGCATGGAAAACAAAGATTACAGAGACATTTGAGTAAACATGTCACCAAATGGCTTGTGTCACTGCAAAGGCATCAACACGTTCTCATGCTCTACCCTTTAACCTTCCTGCTTATGTACACATCTATAAAATCTTGTGTACACACTTTCACAGAGATGTTTGGTGACTTGGTTCCCCAAACTGGAGACTTGCTGTTTTCGTAAACTTGTAATGTTGATATTAATGTGAAGACAGAGCCAAACATACACCTTAATATCTCTCTAGACCCTCCCTGATGTTCACCATGGCTGGGACTGTATGGGGAACATGGTGGAATCAGCAGGGGAAAAAGACACTTCAACTTCAAGGCACAACCATTTCAAAGCACTTTTAAGGGAAAAAATAAATAAACTTGTGGTCCTCTGTTATCGGTGGGTATTTCGGTGAGGCACTTAGCTCTGTTGACTAGCAGGTGGTCCCTGGTTTCCAGCAGCAGCATTTTTAGCTCAGCAGCACAATGTCAACAGCCTGAACATCAGAAACTCTAGACAACGTCCCTCTGGACTAAACACATCCAGAACTCACTGGACCTCAGTATCCCAGGAGAGTGGAAGGACAGAATGAACACTTACTTGAACCATGTGATCTGTAACTAAGTCAACCATGTTAAGTATATTTCCAACATTAAAGGTCAGGCTTATATACCTCGTAAATGTTTTATTTATATCCTAGTATCTAGTTCTATCCTGAGAGAAAAGTATGCAAATAAACAGGGAGGCATTAAATGATACTTCACTGAGACCTTTGACCTGGAAGAGAATGCTAATAAATTATATCCCTATAACAGACTAAAACTGCTGAAAGGCCAGGGCTATTGTTTAATAAAGGAGGATCATTTTATACGGTTGCCATACCCCCAGGTTAGATTACAGAGGCTCATTGCATTCCTCAGTGAAGTCTTATCTAGGCCGTGTTTATGACTGACTGGAACGGATGACAGTGTACTCCTAGGAGGAGTAACTCAGTGGTTCTGGTGAGACAGCCATCCGCTCAACACAAATCTGTTGTGTCGCTACAGTGTAAACCAAACAGCTGTGTATAGCTCCTGACTGTACACAGGCAGCTTTCAGAAAACCTCGACTTTTTGTCTCAAAGAGTTTCAATGGCATGTTTTCTGGGAGACGTACTGGCCTAGGCAAAGCCACATTCAGAGACTCATAAAACATCCAATCTATCCACTGCTCTGTGCAAGTCTACTCAACTAAATAAACATTAGGGTGGGGAGTCACACAGGATCTGAACAGGTGACAGAATAAAACAACGAGAGACAGTTCAGTCTTCAGAGTAGAGCCTAGATCTGGAGTGGTCCATACACACTGTGCTAACCTGTCTTGACCACTAGTGCAGCGCAAATTATCTCATCAACACAACAAACAGGGTAATAAGAAGCACTGAAAAAAAGTTTGTGATCTGGAGAGAAGAGGAAAGAACATCCCGCTCATGATTTTGCTGGGATTAATGACATATTTTCACTGCTGAGCAAAGCTTTGTTCCTGAGTCAAAAATAGAAGTGGGTGAAAAGCAGGGAATCATTGTTACTAAAGATACACACATCCATAACACACTAACATGTATTAGCAATGAATATGTGAGCAACACTATGAGCATAGATATGAGTTAAGCCTAATGCTCATATTGCTCATATGCTATTGTTGCTCACATATTCATTGCAAATCTGTATAGCTTGCCAATACTGAACCTTAGGTTCTAGGTTCAGTATTAATGAGCTAGTGCTATGTATAGCTCTGAGTGCAACATACCACAGCTTTAGAGTGAAGGTTTAATGTAATGCATAGGTACTCACTGTGCTGGGTGAGCTGGAGGAACTATCGAGCTCCTCAGGGGAATCCTCCTCTTCTTCAGGGAGGACGGGCATAACGGGGGGCTGTGGGGCACGGGGTCGTGTCAGGGGGAAAAAAAAGGGGCTCTCAGCTGGAATGGGTTGGGTAGGGGATTCCTCTAACTGCTGTTCAGTCTGAACCCAGGGAAAGCAGTACAACTCGTGGCCCCCTCCTTCCTGGAACCAGAATGATATGCATGCAAGCAGGAAGTCACACAGGAACAAGTGAGAATACACAGCCTCTGATAGCTTTTAACTATTAGGGAAACCACAAAGAAGCATGACGCTTCCTCAAATAGGATAAGTGTATAGAACATTTGCCTATGAATGGGTGTGCCAACTGGTGGTGGCTCTGTCTGTTTGAATGTTGATGTTGGAAGACAAAACCTATGATATCATAAGGAAAGGGCCTTGTAGACATACATTCAAAGTCTGTAAATAGTATTGCAGTTGCACTACTCTGGTCATCTCCATGTTAAAGGACCAACATGTGAAGTTTATAGGAGCATATCACATTTGATGTCAAATGAAAGCTAAGTCTATATTTTTGGGACATGAAGGCATAGATTTTTCAATCATTTTCCATTCTAAAAATGTGGCATAAGTAAGGTTTTGATTTGTGGATAAACAGATGGAAAAGGGGTCTTAGAAATCATCTACCAGAAAAGTCTTAAAAGGTATCGGAAATACATCAAAAACACAATAATGTTGATGTAAAGACCCCTGCTAAGTAATATCAATACTTATATTTAGTTTTGGAGAAATGATTTGCCTTCTGTAAGTTTAAGAAATATTGCCTAGTGTCTTGTCATTATGTTACCAAAAACCCACATATCTATAAGATATTTTCTAATTTCTCTCCCTTATGAGGGAGGATAATGACATTTCACAGAAATAACAAGTAAAGGTAGACCTAGCAATTAGTTATAGTGTTTCTACTGATAAAAATGTTGTTTAAGAATTATTAAGTGATTAAAATGCATCACTCTGTTACCAAATTGGTAACAGAGTGATTGAAAAATCTGCAACATAATGACTGCAATTGAATTCGCCACAATGGAAAATCATAGTAGTCACAAACCACAGTTGCAGTACAGCACAGTAAAGTACAGTAGAGCACAGTAGAGTAGAGTACATTATAATGTACTGTGCTCTACTGAACTATACTTTACTCTATTTGTATTTTCTTTACTGTACTGTACTGTACTATACTGAATTCTACTCTACTGTGCTGTACGATGTCCAAACTTGTGAAACATAGACGTCTATGATTGGTACAGAGTTGGTCCGGTCTGGACCAATAATAGCCAGTGTGTAGAATAATAGCAAAACATGCAAAGGAGGATATTACATTTTTCTACCTTTGTGTACCTATTCAGGATGTATCACCATGAATATAAATGACATTCATAATTGCATTTCTGTATAGTCCAGATCAAGCACCCATGATGTGATTAGTGTTAGTGTTACCATCATTCTATTACCGGATGTTGATCCATTACTGGGTGTTGATCCAACCAAATATACTGAACAAAAATATAAACGTAACAGGTAAAGTGTTGGTCCCATGTTTCTTGAGCTGAAATAAAAGATCCCAGAAATGTTCCATACAAAAATGGTATTTCTCTCAAATTTTGTGCACAAATGTGTTTACATCCCTGTTAGTGAGCATTTCTCCTTTACCAAGATAATTCATCCACCTGACAGATGTGTCATATCAAGAAGCTGATTAAACAGCATGATCATTACACAGGTGCACCTTGTGCTGGGAACAATAAATGTACAGTTTTGTCACACAACACAATGCCACAGATGTCTCATGTTTTGAGGGAGCGTGCAAAAGGATGCATGCTGACTGCAGGAATGTCCACCAGAGCTGTTGCTAGAGAATTGCATGTTAATTTCTCTACCATAAGCCACCTCTAACGTTGTTTTAGAGAATTTGGTAGTACGTCCAATCGGCCTCACAACCGCAGACCACATGCCAGTCCAGGACATCCACATCTGGCTTCTTCACCTGCGGGATTGTCTGAGAGCAGCCACCCAGACAGCTGAGGAAATTGTGGGTTTGTATAACCAAAGAATTTCTGCACAAACTGTCAGAAACCGTCTCAGGGAAGTTCATCTGCTTGTGTGTTGTCCTCACCAGGCTGTTGCCATGATCGTATCCGACTTCAGTGGGCAAATGTTCACCTTCGATGACCACTGGCACACTGAAGAAGTGTGCTCTTCACAGATGAATCCCGGTTTCAACTGTACCGGGCAGATGGCAGACAACGTGTATGGCGTCATGTGGGCAAGCGGTTTGCTGAACAGAGTGCCCCATGGTGGCGGTGGGGTTATTGTATGGGCAGGCATACGCTACGGGCAACAAACATAATTGAATTTTATCGACGGCAATTTTAATGCAAAGCGATACCATGACGAGATCTTGAGGCCCATTGTCGTGCCATTCATCCGCCGCCATCACCTCATGTTTCAGCATGATAATGCATCGCCCCATGTCGCAAGGATCTGACCACAATTCTTGGAAGCTGAAAATGTCCCAGCTCTTCCATGGCCTGCATACTCACCAGACATGTCACCCATTGAGCATATTTGACATGCTCTGGATCGATGTGTACGACAGCATGTTCAAGTTCCCGCCAATATCGAGCAACTTCACACAGCCATTGAATTGGAGTGGGACAACATTCCACAGGCCACAATCAACAGCCTGATTAAGTCTGTGCGAAGGAAATGTGTCGCGCTGCATGAGGCAAATGGTGGTCACACCAGATACTGACTGGTTTTCTGATCCACGCCACTACCTTTTTTTTTTAAGGTATCTGTGATGACAGATACATATCTGTATTCCCAGTCATTTTAAATCCATAGATTAGAGCAGTGTTTCCCAACCCTGGTCCTCCATTACCCCCAACAGCACACAGTTTCGTTGTAGCCCTTGACAAACACACCTTATTCAACTCACTGAGGGCTTGATGATTAGTTGACAAGTTGAATCAGGTGTGCTTGTCCATGGTTACAATACAAATGTGTATTGTTGAGGGCCAGGGTTGGGAAACACTGGATTAGAGTCTAATGAATTTATTTCAATTGACTGATTTTCTTTTATGAACTGTAATTCAGTAAAATCTTTGAAATTGTTGCATGTTGCGTTTTTATTTTTGTTCAGTTTAAATTTTTTCAAACTCAAGGTGCCATATCATAGCTAACACCCTATTCTTTCTGCAGACATCTTTCAATTATTTTTGAGTTTTTGGAAAACGTGGTCAAATAAAAAACTGATGGAGATTTTACTGTCATTCTGTTACCAAACTTTGCATCTGCACTGTTCATCTAGTAAATGTGTTTTAGTAACATTTTCAATGGCAATTGTTAAAAGTAGACTTCTGTGTATAGGGGTACGTTAAAGGCTCAGTGTAGTCAAAAACTAGATTTTCTGTGTTTTGATATATATTTCCACACTAAGAGGTTGGACTAATACTGTGAAATTATGAAAATTATAATAATACTCTTTCAGTGTAAGAGCTGTTTGAAAAGGCTGTCTGTACTTTCAGCCTGTTTTGGTGGGATGGAGTTTTGGCCTGCCTGGTGACATCACTAGGCTGTAAATTTGTTAATATTAGACCAATAAGAAAGAGAGTTCCAAACCTCTGCCAATAACAGCTAGTTTTCAGTTTTCCCCTCCCAACTCAGACAACTCCCAGACAATCCTAGCAAAATTCTTGCTTGAGAAATTGCTCTTGCTAAGAAGCTGATTTTTGTTTTCTTTTTGACCATTTTGATTGAAAACAAATCACAATAGCTAGGTTTCCATCCAATGTGCGACAGATTTTCATGCGAATGATCAAAAATCTGCATAAAACAATATGCCCATTTTCCACCAGAGATGTTTCCACCAAACAGACTTTTTGCGGATAAAAGGCTGTGCACGATGTAGTGCACATAAAAATGACTTTTGCCATAAAATTCCCATGCACTGAATGAAAAATACAAGTTAAATGGGTTTCCATCGCATTTTCAACTCTACTGATGGTTTTGTCACAAAAACTATTGTGTTACATAGCAAATGTGACCACTCTGGTCTTGGCACATGTGGTTTAACCAACAGCTCGCAGATACAGTGCGGGTAGGCTACCTACATTATGAGATTATTATGGATAAGAGTGTTATTATTTGTATTTGTCAAATGGCAGCCGAGCATCGATCATCATGTCACATAAATAAGACCCTCAATATTTATTGGAAAGGAGCATCAAGCTCATCACCGTGCACTTTCACCACCCTGTGATGTTTATCAGCATTTATTTCATCTGTAGCTTAATTAACAGCATGCTTCCCAGAGTCATAGTGGGAGGACAACCCAACATATCATCACTTGACTCCAAGTTTACTTCGATATGATGGTTATTATATCAATATTTGCCCATAAATTTCCACCACCATTTTTTAGATAATTAATTTTACCTACACAAAAAGATCTCACCATGTCAAATGAACAAATTGTTTGTCGGCATTTATAAAATTGTAACGGCATTTTATGTTTCCATCAGCCCGGTGGTGACTTTTTTTCATGCGTTAGGTAATTTATCCGAATGAAATGTTTGGATAGAAACGTGGTTAGTAAGGTCCTTAATTGTTATGCAGAAATGATTTGATATTGAGGTAGAAACGGCTGCATTGGGCCTTTAAACTTTGCAAAGTGAAAGAGAGAGTCTCAGCATCACTCTGTTACAATGGAATCGCCCTTCTCTCAAATAACTTGGTTATGATGCAATGAATTATCATTGCAATTTTCCAGATCCAGCACAACTCTCTAGCGGCATATTACTGTAATAACGTATCAGACAAACCATCACACAGACATATCAGCTGCTTCTCTCTAGTGTTAGACCTGACTAACAAGTCCTGCAGCTTCCAGAACAGTGCATAAACAAATGTGACCTTTCTCTCCCCAGAGGTGGGGGCGGATGAGCCAAGTTAATCTGGGAGAACGGGAATCCCAGAGGAACGCATTCTTCCAGCTATTAAAGTTAGATTTACTTAATTCTGAGAATGAACAAAGAAAAACAAGATACCGTTGTCTTGTAACGAATCTAAACATCTACGACAGGCAAATCAAACGTGGAGGCAGCGAGGTAGCACAATGGAGGATGAAAGGTTAGAAGGGTTGCAATTAAATCGTCATAGAGCAAGGTTAGCATGAACTACCATATTTACACTAAAACGAGCATATCTAACCACACAATCATAATCTGATTCTAAAGGGGAAACAAATACAATTATTTATCCTATCCATTTCAACATGCCTATGGAAATAATACTCTGTGAAAATGTCATACAGCAGAGCCAGAATCATCCAAATCAGACATGCCATCAGTCAGAGCTCTGTTGGGGTTGACGGAGGTCACATTCTAACTGGAGTCTCCCTCTCTGAGCCTAATGGTCTTTGCCAGGGCTCACTCCAGGACCCCCTGCTCCATTCTAACCCCACCCAGCCCAGCACCCCCCATCCTGCCCTGCCTCTCTAACCATCAGCCAACCCGTGCCCCCCACAGGAGCAGACAAGCACCACTCACTCTGTTCCTGGGTATGGGAGGGGGTGTTTGTGTAGGAAACCATGGCTTTGGAAGGATGTGTACACCTTAAATGGGTAAAATAACTTGCTTATGTTTTGTCTCTGCCCATTTAGAAGTGTGTGTGAGTGTTATTTTTTAACTACAATGATTTGGGAATCACTCGAGTATTTAATCATAAAAGAGCCTATCGTCATTAAAGATATTAAAAAGTATTCAGTCCTAACTTACTTTATCTGAGCCTGTTATTAAAACCGTCGGTAGATCTCGAGAATGGAAACTCCCACAATGCTCTAGATCACACCCAATATCTGTTGGTTGTAATGTGTTGCTCCTCCCACGATCTTCTGGTTCAGAGGCTTTACTACCACTGTCTCCTGGGTTTGATGGCTGACTTCTCCCACAGTCTCCAGGCGGCAATGCTTGGCCACTCCCACAGTCGCGGGCCTCTGACTGACAGTAGTCACGGCAACTAGGATCCTCCGATCTGAGACTGATCAAACACATCAACACACTGTTCTTTATCCATAATCAACAGTTAAATCTCTCCAAAATCATGTCAAACACAATTATAACCCGTATATCAGCTTGAATATTTGTGATAACTTCCACTGCTTCTTGCTCTGTGAAATACCACCACCTCCTCATTCTAAACCCGGAGGGTGGGCCTTTCCTAACACACTTTATGCAATCTTCTGACAGTTCCCGCTTCCTCCTACGAACATACTGAGTGCCCTTGTATATTATTGGGGCGCTGGTGTGTGACCATGTAAACACTGGCATCCCTGCACAGTCTCACCTTAGCCTAGCTCTTCAGTGTGGGGGGATGTTAATCTAAACACATGCAATATCCTCTTCTTGTAAAAGAGAGAGAATATAAACACTAACCCTGCTACATTCTCCTCAGTGTGAGCGGCAGCATGACTGACACAGGCAGACTGAGGGGGTGTTTCCGGTGGGACGGTAAGAGGAGGTGCACACTCGTACTGGAGGAAGACTTGTGATGGGGACACTGGGGGCGTTTGTGTCTCTGACACTGGGATGAAACCTACAAGAGGGAGGAACCAACACGGTCAGACAGGGAGGTCCCAGTCACACTAACAACATGTTGTAGGCAGAGTAGCAGACGTTTGAAAACAAAACACATTAAAGAAGCAGATGGACAGGAGATAGGAGCAGAAATGACAGGCAAATGAATGGTAGCACTGTATGACCTGCCAAAAGGAAGTGGAAGAAATGTGAGGTGCACATGAGCATTTCGCTGCACCTATTATACCTGCTGTAAACTGTGTATGTGACAAATACATTGGATTTTGATTTGAAGATGACAATGGATCTATTACCTAAAAATGCAGGTGCAGGACCATCACTGCTGGTACTGTTGTGCTTTTGGTCTTGGACAAAGTCAGGACATTGGACTTGGCTTGGTTTGTTGTCATCAGTGCAGGGTGGCTCTGAATCGTCACAGCTCTGACAGAGAGAAAACAACCCTCCATTATCCATTCATGAAGTATGTTGTGTCATCCACACTCATCATCTCCTAGTCCCTACCTATGTTTAGTGTTTCATGGGGCTGTTAGCCGTATCAGATCTAGCCTATTTTGACAGAAAAAAAAGAAAAAGAAGAGAGAGAGAATGCGTCAATGGATTTTTCTGACATGCCGGCAATGAGGGATTCAGTGATATGTGTTCAGTATTCACTAAGCAGAAGGAAAAAACAATAAGCTGTAGAACAGAACACATTCACCCTCTTATCTTTGATCACAAGTAATCCAGAGTGCACATTTCAATGAGGAATGGCTTCCTGAGTCCTGAGTCCAGACACAGTGATTGCTGGTAAATGTCATGACAAACATGGCTAACGTGGCTAGAGGATGCTGGGAACGTGAGGCTAATAGACCCATCCCTCACAAGGGAGGAAGTAGACCGTTTAGTGTTCTCCTAGGAACAAGAGGGATATTTAGACCAGGCCTCAGCAACATGAAAGTACTTATGTTCCTATTGTCTAATTGTTTTTATAGATGTAAAAAGCACATTGTCCACACCCAGGAACAGCAAATGTGAGCTAGAACAAAACCTTGAAAAACAATTTATTTTCAGTTTGATTGACTTAAAATATAACTGGAGTTGCTTGACCCCTTTGTAAGGACATGGCCTTTTATTTTCCATAATCACATTGAGCCAATGAGCCAGGAGAACCGTGTGCCATTCTCTGATAAGAAAAACAAGACCCAACACTGACCAAATTAAATCACTGTCCTGTTATGGCCTTCACAAAACACAATGTCCAGATAGGCCAACTTTCTACAGCTGGAGCTGTGATGAACCACTCATAGACAACACAAAATGCACTCGGGTCTCATGTCTAACATACTACAATAAACAGACAAATGATTTGTCATAAAAGTTAATAACAAGCTGTTATAAATCTCTAGTGTATTGTCAAACATCAGAGAACGCTGCTACTTCCATTAGTGTGAGGGTTTAGTGAGGTCAGGTTCAGTACCGGAGGTCTCCTCCTCATCAAGCCTGCGTATTTACTCCTACACACTTCTATATCTGTACATGATGAAGGAGATGACGTAGAGAGAACACTTTCAAACATAGCTAAGATACTGATAAAACCATGATCTAAAGAACAGTCACACAGTGACAAATAAAGGCAGTCCAGAAAGACTGCTGCACTGTGACTGTGCAACATTGCAAGGGTTTTGACACACTGTAAATGTTTCAAGTAAATATTAATAAGTAACTGGTTCCACAGCTTTTTTTTTTTGATTTACTCAACTTTTCGGTCAAAGCGTTACCTGTACTTAAAAACATGTGTTGGCCCAAACTTAGCTCCAACATTAGGAAACAATGTTTGCTTAAATTGTCTCATATGTTCAACTATAAATTGTTATTTGGGTGGTGTAGCAGGAAGATCAGAATGCCTTGAACCACGAGCTTGTGAGTTCAAATTCCAGGTGAGGACATGTTTGTCAGGCGTGTGCGTACTTGTGGTGAAGTCAGGTGCAGGAGAGCAGAGAATTGTGAACGGGCGCACACTTTATTTCGGCAGGGGAGAGATACAGACGGATGCAGCTGCGTCAAAAAAACTCCAGCCAACAAGGCAAAGTGTAAAGCGCGCAAAACAGTCACAAAACATCAAATGTATAACAACACAAACAGGCTTTGTGAAATAACACAGGAAAAACGCACGCAAGCCTAGTGCGTACAAAAAAACGTAACACACAAACAATTTCACACAAAGACATGAGGGGGAACAGAGGAATAAATACATGTAGTGTGATTGGGGAATGAAAACCAGGTGTGCAGGGAACAAGACAAAACAAATGGATAAATAAAAAATGGAGCGGCAATGGCTAGAAAACCGGTGGCGTCGACCGCCGAACGCCGCCCGAAGAAGGAGAGGAGCCGACTTCGGCGGAAGTCGTCACAGTACCCCCCCTTGACATGCGGCTTCAGCGGCGCACCAACACCGGCCTCGGGGACGACCCGGAGGTCGAGGCGCAGGGCGATCCGGCCGGTGAAACACCCGTAGAAGTTCAGGGTCCAACACATCCGCCACCGGAACCCAGCACCTCTCCTCCGGACCGTACCCCTCCCACTCCACGAGGTACTGAAGGCCCCCCACCCGACGCCTCGAATCCAGGATGGAACGGACAGAGTACGCCGGGTCCCCCTCGATGTCCAGAGGGGGCGGAGGAACCTCCTGCACCTCAGACTCCTGGAGCGGACCAACCACCATGGGTGGCTTCCCATGTCTCCTCCGCGCGCCTGAACCAATCGTCCACCGCAGGAGCCTCGGTCTGACTCTGATGCCACGGTGCCAGAACCGGCTGGTACCCCAATACACACTGAAAGGGGCAGAGCTTAGTGGAGGAGTGGTGGAGCGAGTTCTGCTCCATCTCTGCCCAGGGCACGAATGCCGCCCACTTCCCCGGCCGGTCCTGGCAATAGGACCGCAGAAACCTGCCCACATCCTGGTTTACTCTCTCCACCTGCCCATTACTCTCGGGGTGAAAGGTGAGGCTGATCAAGACCCCCAGACGTTCCATGAACGCCCTCTAGACTCTCGAAGTGAACTGGGGACCTCGATCAGACACTATATCCTCCGGAACCCCGTAGTGCCGGAAGACATGTGTAAACAGGGCCTCCGCGGTTTGTAGGGCCGTAGGGAGACCGGGCAGAGGGAGGAGACGACAGGAAAACGATCCACAACGACCAGGATCGTGGTGTTTCCCTGTGAAGGAGGAAGATCTGTCAGGAAATCCCCCGACAGGTGTGACCAAGGCCGTTGTGGAACGGGTAAGGGATGTAGCTTACCTCTGGGCAGGTGTCTAGGAGCCTTACACTGGGCGCACACCAAGCAGGAGGAAACATAAACCCTCAGGAGAGGAGCCGACTTCAGTGGAAGTCGTGACAATGTTGAACAACAATTACCGTATAAATGAACATACGCAATGCAATCATGTGTGTCAACGTGTGTCAAATATGTAAGTTGAAAACATTGTACTGTATGTTAACAGCACTCTGTGTGTAACTAGTTCTATAGCCTTTTTTAAGGTAAGATGCCCAAATAATACTTTTTTTGTTGAATGAGCATATGGGAAAGTTGAGCACACATCATTTTAAGTTGATCAAGTTGATCAAAGTTTTCTCAAGTTAGAGCTAAGTTTGGACCAACTACTTTTTGTTGTTGTTTAGGTAACACCTGGAACGAAAAGTTGAGTAAACAAACAATATTGTGGACCCAGTTACTTAATAACAATTTATTGAAACAACTAGATTTGTGGGTGTTGTTGTTGTTGTTTTTACAGTGCAAAACTGCAATTTAGAAGCAATGTCCTGGGCTGAGGTAGTTTCTGGAAGTCCACAGTGAGAGTCAATTTCAAAGCAAACAGAGTCGAGTGGGCCAAGCTGAGCTGCAGGAGTCTAAACAGAGACACAATGAGATGAATATTGCAGTGTAATTGAATCACTCTGATTATTTCCTGCCGGGCCCGGGAGTACATCCACGCCTGCAAGGCTCTGTCCACTGGACACACAGGGCCTCTCAGCCTCTCTCTCCCCTGACCAGAGCTATTTTTGGGAACCTCCAGCCTGTCCCCTTTAGCAGGCAGGTCCCTGAGGGCCACAGAGTTACCTCACGGCAAGGCAAAGGGCTGGCCTCGCTGCTCCCTCATGATAAAGTGAGCTGAGCAGAGCGTTCGCCCCGACCCCCTTCTCCCCTGTTACGTAAGCCCTCTCTCTGCCTGTTGCAAGATTTGTTTAAAATTTGGTTATGTAAAGCACAGGGAGTACAGGACCGGCAGAGGAAGTGGTGGTTACACAGCCACCATCCCAGATAACAGGATATGGAGGGAGTGTGAGAAAGATGAGAGATGGATGGGAAGAGATAGAGGGGGAGGCAAGTGAGCTTGTTCAAAATACCAATGCCATTTAGACTATCATGGCTATATACAGTATAGCAAAGAAACAAATAAATCATTAGCATCTGCTGGTCATGCATAGAATCCCAGTATGTGCAACTTTCAACCAAGTCTTGTAATTATTGTTCTCCCTTAGCAAACTATTGCTATCTTCCCAACAAGTGACAGCCTATAGACCCTCAGCAGAGATATGCATATTCCAACAAAGTCATAATAACCCCAAAGTGATCATGAACAGTGCAAATGTTTACATGGCTGTCAACTCGATGTACATAGCCAAAGATACTAATGATAACGTGCATATCATGCAGCTGCAGACTCTCTAATCTCTAAACAAATAAAACGTGCGCACAATACATCATGTCTACCTGTCCACAGAGCAGAGAATAGATCAATAGCTGTACCTGTAACCTCCTGTGAGTGATACCACCTTCACTGCTTAGCTCCGCATAAACTCCACATAAAACACCCGACAGAACCTTCCCTCAGTCAAACTGTAATTCCCAGATTTTTTCACAGAAAATCTAGCTATCCCTGGCTGTCTCTTTTCCTTTCCCCGTCTTTTTTTCCCAGCACCAGCCTCTCTTTCACTCCTGGGAGCTTTGACCATTTAAGGAGAAGGCTCTGTGTGCCTCTCTGGGCTGCTGCTGCTGTGTGTGTACAGCTCTTCTCTAAGGCTGCCGCTCAACTCCACTCAGCCCTGACTGATCACATCTCCTGAATTACACTCCAACTCTGAGCTGAACTCTGAGCTCGTACTCTGCCTGTGAGCGCCACGTTGCTATTTTTTCTCTCTGTGATCATTCTGTGGGGGCAGAGGTCTGACCAGGGAAGGGTAGAGTTTGGACGTGTGTGTGTTTGATCAAAACACCTTATAACTCAAACTATCATTCCTCCATCCCCCACCAGATTGGAGTCTAGGACACGGTTTAGGGTGTAAACAGTCTTCCAAGCAGTCACATAACCTCAGTAAATGAAGGGTGGGTGGGTGGCTCCTACTGAGCCCCTAAAATAAACACACAGACATACACGAACGTACATACTCATGCACATGTACACATCTGCATCCTCTGTTCTCTACATACAGAGGCACACAGACTAAAAAAGCTCTCATGATAAGCTTCTCAAATGTTATGGATTATCTGAGGTCACAAGCTTTTTAAAGGTCATTAATAGACTGTAAGACCATAAGAGACAGTATGAGAAACAAGCGATGCTACACATCACATAAAGTAAGTGGAAGGTGGAACCAGTAACAGCAGACACATTATGGAACCTGTTTACATTTGAAATCAGATCACAACAAAGAGAAAAGGCCTTCTGTTAGTGCGTGATTATTAAATGATCCAATAACGACACAGCTAGCCTGTATCTCACTGTTCTGGGAGCAGCAGTACAGTTTGCTCTAATATGGGCTGACATGCCTCTGCTACAGTGTGAGGATAATTGTTTATCTCAGGTTTGGGTGTTTGAAGCCCAGAAAGGATTAGAGAGAAAAGGAGAAAGGGCTGTAGAAAACATTTTAGATATTCCTCTCGTATTTTACTCAATTAGATCAAAAAGCAAAGTTCCATTCAGAGGCATAGGCTGTCAGCACATGCGGGATCATGCTACTGAACAGATACAGAGAACAAAGAGCCTAGTCATCCAGGTTATAAGACAAACATAATAATGATTCAGGCAGTGAACTGTCATTACACCAGGAAAAACATGAAATCGATCAGAATTGTAGGCAAAGTGGGAAGACGTGTAGTAAAATATGAACTTGCAAATAATATTTCTTCTTTGTTATGTTAGCCTATACAACACCAAGAGTACCAACAACAAAAAATATATATATATCTCTTACCTTGCTGCCACTGTTGCTGCCTCCTCCAGTTCGTGAATAAATGGCACCTGTTTGAACCAAACCAGAGAAAGTGAGAAGGGCTCAATTTGCATCTTACTGGTACTGTACTGTATGTCATGTAAATGAATGCCATTAAAATGCACTAAATTGGGGAGTATTCCTCTGAGGATGACGCACCGATTGAGCTGTCTGTCTAATTGGTGGACCGGACAGTATTTCAGGAAGTCCTCTACCTCACCCCCTACCTCCATTTCTAGGGGCAACAATAACCTGGCAACCAGTTTCATGGGAAGCTTGATCCTCTGGTTGAAAGCACTTGGCCCACGGCAGGCCTATTGTGTCATATCCTTTTGAACCTCTCCTGAAAGACAGTGTCGTTCCGTCATTGCGAACAAACAGAAATCTAAATGACACCAATGCTACATGCTACTTGAAGCATCCTTATCACTGGAAACGTCCTCATGGCTTTCAGATCTAATTACAGAGGGAAATACAATGATCACAAGGATCTAGAATTCATTCATGCTGGGGTCAGTGGCAGGTTGAGAAAAGAAACCACATCACAGCTATCCAACTCCAACAGTGGACAGACAGGAAAACATCCGTTTGCACTTCACGTTGGCAAACCATCTCGGAAGCACTTCATTCTTGTCTAGTATTTATTTTACAACGTCGCCACCAAGAGTTCTCAGGCTCAGAAAAGCATAAATGGTCATAAGAGCCCTTTTGCTTCTGACTATAGTAGAAATGTCACATTTGCTCCTGCCACTGCTGATTTCAGTAAAACAATTTCAATATCTTGTTACATGTGCATGTGAATTGAGCCAATCTCTTGATAGTGACATACACCTGTTCCACAAGTCTTTGCTCGAGTCCTTTAGGTATTTCTCAAGTAAAAACCCATAAACACCTGTACAAGTGATACTGTACATAATGATAGGGCCTACAGTACACTATGTACAATATTGCTTTAGTTTACCGTACTACTAAATACAAATGTTTTGGCACAAAATGTTCAGTATGAGCAAAACATACTTGAATTCTAGTTAATATGTTCTAATAAACACAAGCCCATATTAAACTGCCCTGGTTGGTATGAAACCGATGTGCAGGGGATATAAAATAGCTTTTAGGGTTTTACGGGTAAATCGGAGTAGAGTGACTTAGTAAAATGTAGATAACAAGGTAAACAGACGAAGGCTACTATCCTACAAGCTTATTTCAGGAGATGTTATAGTCAGTGTGTTGGAATACTAGCCTTTTACTAACACCTTAACAGGCCTACATTTGCAAAGTATATTCCAAATATCTTCATTTCCATGCGGGGAGGGCTGGGGGTTCATCCTGTCTTACTGGATGGATTGCATTTGATTTTGAATATCAAGCTAGAGCCGATGCTGGCATCCAGAGCTCCTTTTAGTTCCTTCTGAAGTGAAAGCCGCCAGGAGTCACATCAATTGTGTTAGATGACACACAGCCCACATTCAGAGATATTACATTAGCCTGGTGCTGGCTTTCAGTAGTCCACATATCACATATCCCACCTGCATTGCCTGCAGTACCTACATGCAGTATGTGCCATATTCTATGGTTGTGTGAGAATGCCTGCCAGGTGAGAATGCGTAAGGTAAGTGTCATAATGTTATTTGAGCATCAGAGGATGCTTCTAGCATACTGCTGTTCTCATGGCAGATGCTTCATTTGTTAAGCAAATAGAAGACTTCTCATCACCACAAATAGCCTGGCAGAACAGGGGCAAGGGTCAGGTGATAAACTACACTATACTGTAGAACTAATGTAGTGATCTGATCGCCAACACACTACAAACACTGACCAGTAGGCCTGTTCATACCAAACAACTTCCACTGATCTCCAGCATTCTCAAGATTTTCTAAACTCATCAACTTGACCGAACAATAAACAATAAGGCTGTGACTTTGCATAGATGGACTCTCCTCATGGAGGTCACATGAGCATTGCTCCCTTTCATGTGAACCAAACAGAGCTGGTCTTCCCTCTAGCTGTGAGAGCAAACCACACCAAATGTTCACTGTTTACATCCTGGTGTTTCTACTGAGGGGCTTCCTCTATTCCTCCCCAGATAATAGGGCTTGGGCTCCTGAGACACAGAAAACAAGGGCAAGGCCCATGATGGTCACAGTAAACCCTTCATGATGAGTGACACTCACCAAGGGGCCTTCAGCCTCTGCGCCAGCTGCTTTGTGTACGTTACAGTCTGCTGGGTCTATTTCAGTAGCATCCCCAGCGATTACTAATAAAAAGGAAAGTGGCTAACGAATTTGTTTCCCTCTGTGTTTCTGCTCTTACAGTAGGGTAGGCTAATTAATACTGCTACAGTCAGTGACATACAAATGCTGTGTTTGCCCTGTATTTCAGTAGTAGTAGTCTCATCATACCGCTTATAAGGGGCCATCGAGACTTGCTGTAGCTTTCGGTCACAGGCTCTGGAGGAGAGGGGTTCCTGGGTGTGTCTCTGCCTATAGCTTCAACATCAGGCTGGGCTGTCTGCCCTATCGGACCTGGCAACTTCGGAACAGAAGAGAGAGAGGAAATGCAAATGAAACAGCTGTAAATAACTTTTAAGAGTTTTACAGGAGGAAAACAAATACAGCCTAGTAGATCATTGGTAATCATTGCAAAAGCAGACGTGTGAGCATATATGTGGGGCTGCATATTCAAAATGCAGATTCATGAAAACTTTTACTGTCAGGGCTAATTTGAGCTCACTATTCTTGTAATACACAGAAAAGACTATGCAAACTGACCTGAGGTTTGGCTGTGACCCTGGCCTCCAGGGCACTGAGCTGACCCTCTGTGTCCCCTGCTCTGGTCAGAGCTTCCTCCATCTTCTGAGTGATGCTCTCCATCCTCTCCTTGACCTGGCTGACCCTTCGCTGACTCTCCCTAACCAGCTCAGCTGCCTCCAAGGCACTGCTGACCATGGCCTCCATCCTCCTGAGGGTCACCAGCAGACCCTCTGAGGTCACAAACTGGCCTGCTACCTTCTCTGATCTACCTGGGTCCTCCACAGGGTCTGTAGCCACAGCCACGTCCTTACGCTCCTTTGATGCCTCCTCTCCAGTCCAGCCAGGTCCCTCTCTCACCGTGTTGGTCTCCTTGTCGTTGTGAAGAACTCTCACCCTGTCCTGAATGTTTCTGTGCTCAGCTACGCCCTCCTGGGCAGTTCTCAGAGCCGCCTCAAGGTGGCATACCTGTTCCTTAATCTTTGTGATGGTGTGCTCTGCCTGTTGGAGCTTGGACTGTGTCTCAGTGAGGACCTGGCTGGGCTGGGTCAGGGTGTCTTCAGGCTTGGCCTTGGTCCTACTCCCCTCCACCTTAAGGGCTCTCCACCAGTTCACCACAGCTTCCCTCTTGACCTGGGGCTTCTGCTTCTGCTCCTGCTGCTCCCGTAGCCTCCGCTGTTCCGCCACCTTCTCCTCTCTCTCCTCCCACAGAGTCGTCTGCAGCTCCAGTTCCTTCAGTCTGGAAGAACAGCCTGGACTTTATAAACAACTCACTCACACATTGTTACATCTTGAAGCAACCAAGGATCCTAAAACTGCACTTATCTCTAACATCTTAGACAGAACGCCAGTAACTACTGCGGATGACATAATAGTAGTCCATATAATTGCTCTGGCAAGTAGCAACACAGGGCTTTCTTTTTTATTGTCAGAATGGGTTTCAATAAATAGCAACCATTGTTGTACTTTTATTATGTCAGTAATCACAACAGAAGAGAGAAGGGGATAAAAACTCACATACACATTAACCAGCTGCTGCTTGATGCTAGGCAGTGACTGCTGGCTGTGGGGATTTGGCCTCTCCAGGGTCTCAACAGCACAACTGCCAACAGAGTCCTGAGTGATTGAACAGACATCAGACCCTCAAAACAGCTTCCTACACTTTTACCATACAAGAGACACAGGAGAAGTCAGTGTTAGTATTTATGTGTGTGTGTGTGTGTGTGTGTGTGTGTGTGTGTGTGTGTGTGTGTGTGGTGTGTGTGTGTGTGTGTGTGTGTGTGTGTGTGTGTGTGTGTGTGTGTGTGTGTGTGTGTGTGTGTGTGTGTGTGTGTGTGTGTGTGCATGCGTGTGTGTGTGCTCGAGTGTGTGTAAATTCTCACCCTCTCTGGGTAGTGTGCGTGGAGAAGGTGGGCCAGCTCAGCAGACTTGATCCTGTGAATTATGTTTTGGATATCGTCCCTCTGAGTGTGAGATGATCGAACCCCACATACTGGACCAGTCATCTCCTCAAGAACCCCACGTTGCTGAGGGAAATACATCATTATAATAAACCTATAGTAACGCGATAGAGCTTTTGATAACCAACTGCAGAACTAAAGCCTTTGTCACCTGCTGAATGTCCTGGATCTCAGCATGCAAAGAGCGATGATTAGGAACAACTCCACTCCTTCCCTGGAAACCTGGTGGACTGCCACAGTGCATGTCAAACCTATGAATTACAGCAGCACACCACCAGGTTAAACACACTGACCCCACTGACCCCTAGCATGTCCCATTGTGATGATGTCAGTCACATACATTCTCAGTAACGAATGAGCTCCAACAAATATGTCACCTGAACAGCTGTTGGGTGAGATGTTGGTAACAAAAACAATGACGAGTAGCATATGGACATAGAAATGATCGACAGCACTTACCTCAAAAGAGCTTGCTGGGAATGCTCTGATAAATGCAGAAACTCTGACTGTAGCCCCTTCAATGACAGGAAAAAAACAATCAGAGCTACTTTCTGCTAGCACACAGGCATAACTACAGGCACTTGAGATGATGAATGTTATTATGAAGATACCTCAATGATTCTATGGTTCTCCAGATGAGAGTTCTTCAGCTTATCCATCAGTATGTCTTTCTGGAAATGAACAGGAAAAAAAAAAATATCAACAAATGCAGTCATTGTAAAACAGAGAATGAACCGTCTATGTGTGAAGGTATGGTATACTAACCTTAGTGAGTTCCCTGTCTCTTATAGCCAGCATGACAAGGGTATTTTCAAGTTCCTCCTGCAAAACAAATTAGAGGATCTCTATTACTGCACTCTTAGCTCAGTGACAGACAGAGATGTTCTGGCCAACAGTTCTTACCCTCATCTCAGCATTAACCATCCTCAATTTGTTGAGACAATCTTCAGAACAAGTCCCCTCGAGTGTGAGTTGTTCATTCTGCAGATATTAAAGGGATTGTGTCACAGACATATAATGTACCGTATGTGGCATCACAAACATTGTACATACATTATAAAATAATAATAAAGATCAAAGTTACCTTGTCTTCAAGCACTTTAATGTGTGCTTTCAGACAGTCACATTCTTTGGTCTAAAATTGAAAAAAGGTGCAATGTACATGGAAATGTATACATTCCAATAAAATCATCCACACTCTGGCCTAAGCCATTTGTATGTCATTTCCTTATATGTCATTTCCTGCTAAGAGCTGAGTGCAGTACCAGTTTGCAGCTGCTAGCCTGGGCTTGGCTGGCTCTCTCCTTTGCCTCCCTCAGGGCTCTCCTGGCCTCCTCCAGCTCATCTACAAGGGACCTGGTTCTCCTTGCTGAGCGCTGGGCACTGGAGATGTCACACAGACAGTTTTACAACAGTAAATCATCAGAACTACCATGCCTTGCAATAATGAAAACAACATATTGCTCCATTCTCACAGACAGTACCTGGCCAGCTTGGCACTTAGTTCAGTGATTTCCACTGTGAGCTGCAGGTTGGTGTCCTCACACTGAGATACAGTCCTCAACAGGCTGTTGTTCTGCTTACTCATTCTACGGTGTGCATGCTTCAGCTCAGACACAGTGGCCAGCAGCTCCCTGGAGTCACTAGAGCCAAAGGAGAAGTCAGATTTATAGCATTAATACATTTACATTTTAAATTTGAGTAATTTAGCAGACACTCTTATCCAGAGTGACTTACAGTTAGTGCATTCATCTTGAGATAGAGGGACAACCACATATCACAAGCATTGAAAGTAAAATTTTCCTCAATAACATAGCTGTCAATAGAGTCAGAGCTAGAAGGTGTGTGTGTGTGTGTGTGTGTGTGTGTGTGTGTGTGTGTGTGTGTGTGTCTGTGTCATTTTTTTTTTTTAATTGGCGGTGGGGGGGGGGGGGGGGGGTGAGGAGGAGAATTATTTAAGATACTGTTTGAAGAGGGCAGGTTTTCAGATGTTTTCGGAGATGGGCAGGGACTCTGCTGTCCACCACTGGGGTGCCAGGACAGAGAAGAGCTTGGACTGGGCTGAGCAGGAGATGCCCTCCCGTAGGGGTGGGAGGGCCAATGCGAGCTTCAACTGGAAGCCAGTTGAATACAGTAGAATACAGAAATAGTACTGCGTAGAAAGAGTAAAATCATGAGTGACTGAGAAAGCTTGAATAACTTACCAATAACACTGTTCTCCTTCTGAGAAGGCAGTTTTGATCTCAGGACCTGAGAAATCCATCCCTGAAAGAACAACACAATCAGTGCAGCACTGTAATCTGAGACGGATTTCTAGGCTGCCTACAAAAGTAAAACCTTACCATTTATAGACACTTTACAAGGGTTTTCTCCTGAAATATGTTTGTCGTCCTCATGCATGCTGAAAGATACAAACAATCATTAGTCTCCAATTATAGGTACACAGCAGATTAGCAAGCTTACCAATGTTTTATCAAAATTAATCACACAAACAGATGCAATCAACTACACATTTCAGTCATTTTTAGTGGCAAAACTTCTGAGGCATGTTGTTGATTATAACATTCTATAGCAGTTAGCTGTCTGAAGGTTTTTTCCTTACCCATCCTGGCTGCACTGGGCAATCCACTCCCTCATGGTGGATTGGAATTTGGCCTTGCTAATAGCGGGGTCCCGGCACTCAGGGTCCAGCATATGATTCAAAGCATTCAGCCTGTCCTGTTCTGGGCTCTGGCTAGTCATCGTCTGCAGGTACTGCATGATCGTGGAGACCAGAACCTCTCCTATGGAGAACAAAGACTAAGGAAGCATGCCAGTACAGAAAGAGAACACTAATGTACAGCTGTTATTACCAGAGGTGATTTGTACCTGTGCCAGTGGTATTGCATGCCTCAAATGTTATATCAAGTAGCTCTTCCTCAGAAAATGTACTTGTGTCCACGGATTCTTCAGTAGAATCCTCTGGTCCATAGCTGCTCCACACTAAAACATCCATTACGTTTTGTCATGTACAACTTCAAATAAGCAAAAGCAGAAGTCAAAGTGCAGTGGTGAAAGTAGTTTTAAACTTAAATGTCTATACACATCTTGAAAAATAAAAGCATTCTCTTTACTGCTCTGAAAAAATAAATGACTGGTTATCAAGATGTTCTGTATTATGATCATGTTTTAATATCAATGCTTACTTTCATTGCTTTCCGGCACCTGGTGATGGTCTATGGAGCTAACTCCAGAGTCCCTTGAGAGAGCTGGTGCTATGTATCCCACTCTGTCCTCTCTCATCGGCCTGGTCTGAGTTGATGGCCTGCTGCTTTCATGGTTCTCACCCTGGCTCCTCAGAAGATTAGATTCAGATTCTTCCCCATGAAAGCTCTGATCTCCATTCAGTAAGTTCTCCGAGGCCATAACATCTCTCTGTATAAAGAAAAATATGACAATGCTTATAAGATACTTGTCATAGTGGTTTACAAATTAGTCTGAAAAAGTCTGAAGTTTGAGTTTGAAGAAATTGTTAGAATCGAAGTGTTGTTTTTGTAAGTAAAATATCAAATATTTCTATTTGATTGTGGGCGGAAAGTCTGAGTTAGCTTGTTAAGGACTATTCGATCTCTGTAGAAGTGCATTATATGCATATAATACCATACTTACATGCACGGTAATGTATTAAGGGTCAGTTAGAATGTGAATGTTCTTTTGTTAACTTATGTTTCCTGAACTCAGGTGTTTTTTCCTTTTGGGTCCCTGGGCAAGAGAAAGGAATGACCACTCAGAACTTGAACCAAACCAGGGACTAGATTTGTGACAGTCATGTAATTGAAACTGCAGGTCAGTCAACAGCACACGAAGCAGAGACTGTGGAAACATTACAGAACAAAACAGAGAGAGGTTGTCTAAGCTTACTAGATGTCAAGTAGCCTACATTAGATATTTACAGTTATTAATTAATCAAGATTGCATTATGAAGTTATACAAGACATATACAGTGGGGGGAAAAAGTATTTGATCCCCTGCTGATTTTGTACATTTGCCCACTGACAAAGAAATGATCAGTCTATAATTTTAATGGTAGATTTATTTGAACAGTGAGAGACAGAATAACAACAAAAATATCCAGAAAAACACATGTCAAAAATGTTATAAATTGATTTGCATTTTAATGAGGGAAATAAGTATTTGACCCCCTCTCAATCAGAAAGATTTCTGGCTCCCAGGTGTCTTTTATACAGGTAACGAGCTGAGATTAGGAGCACACTCTTAAAGGGACTGCTCCTAACCGCAGCTTGTTACCTGTAAAAAAGACACCTGTCCACAGAAGCAATCAATCAATCAGATTCCAAACTCTCCACCATGGCCAAGACCAAAGAGCTCTCCAAGGATGTCAGGGACAAGATTGTAGACCTACACAAGGCTGGAATGGGCTACAAGACCATCGCCAAGCAGCTTGGTGAGAAGGTGACAACAGTTGGTGCGATTATTCGCAAATGGAAGAAACACAAAAGAACTGTCAATATCTCTCGGCCTGGGGCTCCATGCAAGATCTCACCTCGTGGGGTTGCAATGATCATGAGAATGGTGAGGAATCAGCCCAGAACTACACGGGAGGATCTTGTCAATGATCTCAAGGCAGCTGGGACCATAGTCACCAAGAAAACAATTGGTAACACACTACGCCGTGAAGGACTGAAATCCTGCAGCGCCCGCAAGATCCCCCTGTTCAAGAATACATATTCATGCCCGTCTGAAGTTTGCCAATGAACATCTGCATGATTAAGAGGACAACTGGTGAAAGTGTTGTGGTCAGATGAGACCAAAATGGAGCTCTCTGGCATCAACTCAACTCGCCGTGTTTGGAGGAGGAGGAATGCTGCCTATGACCCCAAGAACACCATCTCCACCGTCAAACATGGAGGTGGAAACATTATGCTTTGGGGGTGTTTTTCTGCTAAGATGACAGGACAACTTCACCGCATCAAAGGGACGATGGACGGGGCCATGTACCGTCAAATCTTGGGTGAGAACATCCTTCCCCCAACCAGGGCATTGAAAATGGGTCGTGGATGGGTATTCCAGCATGACAATGACCCAAAACACACGGCCAAGGCAACAAAGGAGTGGCTCAAGAAGAAGCACATTAAGGTCCTGGAGTGGCCTAGCCAGTCTCCAGACCTTAATCCCATAGAAAATCTGTGGAGGGAGCTGAAGGTTTGAGTTCCCAAACGTCAGCCTCGAAACCTTAATGACTTGGAGAAGATCTGCAAAGAGGAGTGGGACAAAATCCCTCCTGAGATGTGTGCAAACCTGGTGGCCAACTACACAAACGTCTGACCTCTGTGATTGCCAACAAGGGTTTTGCCACCAAGTTCTAAGTCATGTTTTGCAGAGGGGTCAAATACTTATTTCCCTCATTAAAATGCAAATAATTTTATAACATTTTTGACATGCGTTTTTCTGGATTTTTGTTGTTGTTATTCTGTCTCTCACTGTTCAAATAAACCTACCATTAAAATTATAGACTGATCATTTCTTTGTAAGTGGGCAAACGTACAAAATCAGCAGGGGATCAAATACTTTTTTCCCCCACTGTATACTTACCCTAAGAATGTTAGATATGTTAGAAAGCGGTGAGAATACAAAAAAATTAAGTCTTACCTCCCAGTTAAGGAATATTCCTTCGAAAGCGGCAGAAAATGTGCAAACGAAAACATATAACAACTAGCTACATCTCATCACACAAGCTGGTCAAAAATGCACATTAATTTTAGACAGCTCTATTGCAGCCAGTTTGCAGTGGGAAACCCTCAAGACGCTCTTCAGTGAGTGTAGCCTTTGCCTGTTTTGATCCTTCACTGCCACACATCAAAACCAGCTGCCACCCCCACCCCCTCCCCTCAGCTCCACCAATTGCTGGCTCAGGCCAGCAAACAATAACTCAGTTAATGGACTTTTTGAATTAACATTAGTCAGTTTAACATATCAAATGATTCTAGATCATCTGCATAACATCTCCTTTATAAACCAATAGGAAATCACCAGTAGCAATCAGATTCTTTAGGACAGGGCAGGGTCATTGAAGATCTGGGCACAGGTCACAGAAACACAGCACAGAGGATTATCACAATTATAACAGCTTTTATTATTGTCTTATTTTTCCTCCCTTAATCAATCATCAATCAACCAATCAAATTTGATTGATTGTCATGTCATGTCTTTCCTTCCCTTTCTTGTCTTTTATTATTTGTAGATCAGTCAGTCACAATGTACCCATGATACATCACGGTTTTGATGTTCTCAAACACGACCACTATGGAATTGAAAGGCATACTGGCGCACTGCATAATGTACCAATTCTAGTTCCCTACTTTGCACATGGTAAAATAGTGAACACAAACATTTACAGGTTTCTATACAACAAATAGACCTACTACTTTTGAAAATACAACAAAGACTACTGTGAAAATACAGAATGTTTCTCTTTCAGTTGAAAGAAGTTTGGGCTGCCAAGAAGAGAGCGAACAACAGCTGGATTAGTCAGGAGGACATTTTTATTTGCTACCGGTATTACGCCAGTGGGCCATTTTATCCACCAGTTGCTCGCTGTCCTACCCGGACATTGTTTTGTGAACACTCATGTATTTGTTCTAGAGCGGAAGTGGAGACAGATCCTCGAGACCACGGCGACAGCCGAACAATTTTGGGGAATATATTGGTGTAGGGACGTGGATTTCCATCAGCCAAGATGTCTCGGGGATCAATTGAAATCCCCTTACGGGACACCGACGAGGTTAGGACTAGCTACGCTGCTTTGTTTGACCGTGGATTGCTACAGCTAGCCTACTAACGTTAGCTAACGTAGTATTGCCCTGTTCTTGTTGACTAACGTCAGCCAGATCGCTAACAACTTCTGAGATGTTTTTTTCGTTTTTTTTTTTTACTATCAGTCATGCAAATTATGGGTCATAACCAAGATTTGAGTTGTAAAATTGTCTATTTCTACAGTTGATATTGTCTTTCCGATCATTCAGTAAGCTGACTAGTAAATGCAACCACTTCTTGTCCCCAGTCAAAACATGTCATAAAGTAACTTAGCCTTTCTGATCAAGTAGTTTAGCCATAGGTTAAAGGTCACATGTCATGTTGTATGTGTACGAACTGCTGTTCACATAGACATTTGTTCTGCAGGTTATTGAGCTTGATTTCGACCAGCTGCCAGAAGGAGATGAGGTCATCAGTATCCTCAAACAGGAGCATACACAGTTGCACATATGGATTGCTCTTGCTGTAAGTATGAATACACAGACTGGTATGATAATTAATTTAAGCCTTAAAAGATTAAATGGTTGAAATGACAGTTGCAGATATTACTCTGTATGAGTGATGCATCAAATAGTTAGATTGTAATTTCGACTGTTACCTGTAACTCCTCCCTGTAGCCCTGCAGGCTTGCCGCCATGTACAGTTATTTTAACAGTAACATTCCATCTTATGGCACACCATTGGAGAGGCGTGTGAGATATTTGCTGACCTGTGCCTGTTTGGAGACACTTCCTATGTTGGAGAGTATATCCGTGGACGGTTCTGATTAGGAAGTTGTCGTCTGCATCGCCGAAGGAAATAATTGAATCCATTTGTTAGAGGACACCACCACCCCCAAGTCAAAACCAAACATGGATGTCAATGTTTGCGCGCACAGACACTGTTCTACTACCAGTCTGCAGCAGCATGCTGCCCAATTGTGAGGCTGATTAGCTAGACAAACAGGTGTGAGAAACACAAGCGAGACAAAACATGGAATGGTTTGATTTGGAGGGGGGTGGTAGCATCTAACAATTTAATGTAATTATTTCCTGGGCACAGTCCGGTGACGCAAACAACAATTTCCTTATCAGAACTGTCCACCAACCACGGATATACTCTCCAACATGGGAAAAGTGTTGCCAAACAGGTACGGGTCGGCAAATATCTCCCACGGTGTCTAAATGTTATACAGAACTCTGGTCCAGGAAATGGGCTATCCTCCCTGGTGAGTTATGTAGTTGCATTCCCACTGACTGCTGGTTTGTTCATGGATTGTTTGTCACCAAAATAAACAAAAACAGATTTTTCTTTTAGCTGGAGTATTATAAACAGACGAAGACGGAGGACTTTGTCAAGCTGCTGGAGGCGGCCCGTATCGATGGGAACCTGGACTACAGAGACCATGAGAAGGACCAGATGACCTGTCTGGACACCCTGGCAGCCTACTATGTCCAGCAGGCACGTAAAGAGAAGAACAAAGATGCCAAGAAGGAGCTCATCACTCAGGCCACCCTGCTCTACACCATGGCAGACAAGATCATCATGTACGACCAGGTAAGATAATCAGCTTAACAATTATTGGATAATGTGAAAGTTAATTTCCCCAACACAAAAAATCATAACCAAGAGTAATCTATTTGTTTGTAACAGAACCACTTGTTGGGAAGAGCCTGTTTCTGCCTGCTGGAGGGGGACAAAATGGACCAGGCTGACGCTCAGTTCCACTTTGTCTTGAACCAGTCTACCAATAACATCCCTGCTCTACTTGGTAAGTAAAACACAAAGGGAAAGATCTCCCATTACAACCACAAAGGTTCACTTCCAAATGGGGCCTAACCACTATACATTTTATTTCAACAGGTAAAGCTTGCATCTCCTTCAATAAGAAGGATTACAGGGGAGCACTGGCCTACTACAAAAAGGCTCTACGCACAAACCCTGGATGTCCTGGTAAGCATTTCACTTGCACCTGTCATATTAAGATGATTAATATCCCTGGTCTCTCCTAATATACCGTCACTATTTCTCTTACCAGCCGAGGTGAGGCTGGGGATGGGCCACTGCTTTGTCAAGCTCAGTAAGCTGGAGAAGGCCCGTCTAGCCTTTGGCCGGGCCCTGGAGCTCAACTCCAAGTGTGTGGGAGCCCTTGTGGGCTTGGCTGTGCTGGAGCTCAACAGCAAGGAGCCCGACTCCATCAAGAATGGAGTGCAGCTCCTCTCCAGAGCCTACACCATCGACCCCAGCAACCCCATGGTGCTCAACCACCTGGCTAACCACTTCTTCTTCAAAAAGGTGAGAGGGTTGTCATCCTATTCCTGGTATATAGTAGCATGTCTTGACCTTAGCATTGTTTATCATTCACATTGATGTACTTTCTTATTTTCAGGACTACAGTAAAGTGCAGCACCTGGCTCTCCATGCCTTTCACAACACAGAGGTGGAAGCGATGCAGGCTGAGAGCTGCTACCAGTTGGCCCGCTCCTTTCATGTTCAGGTAAACGCTAAGGCCTCAGCTTATTTTTATTTTTATAATTGAATGGGCATTACATCTCTCCTTCTTGTGTGTTTCAGGAGGACTATGACCAGGCCTTCCAGTACTACTACCAGGCCACCCAGTTTGCCTCGTCTACCTTTGTGCTGCCTTTCTTTGGCCTGGGGCAGATGTACGTGTACCGTAGAGACAAGGAGAATGCAGCCCAGTGCTTTGAGAAGGTCCTAAAGGCCTACCCCAACAACTATGAAACCATGAAGATCCTGGGATCTCTTTATGCTACTTCAGATGATCAGGAAAAGAGAGACATTGCCAAAGTAAGTAAAACAGCTATGTGAAGGTGAACCTCACATAAGGTATTCACTTGTAACTCTGTAGATGTTAATCAGCACTATTGCTAAAATCAATAACATGTAATGTCTTTGTGTTCTGCAGGGTCATCTGAAGAAGGTGACCGAGCAGTACCCTGATGACGTTGAGGCCTGGATCGAGCTGGCCCAGATCCTGGAGCAGACCGACATCCAGGGCGCCCTCTCTGCCTACGGCACGGCCACTCGCATCCTGCAGGAGAAGGTCCAGGCTGATGTCCCCCCTGAGATCCTCAACAACCTGGGGGCTCTCCACTTCAGACTGGGGAACCTGGGAGAGGCCAAGGTACAGTTTAGGAGGATGGCAGAGCTGCCTGACTAGAATTAGTCATTACATGTTGTAGCAATGAATTCATTAACTACTGGAACGGCTATTTGTAGTTTCGGAACTTGCCTTTGTGTTTGATGTTTGACAGCCATTGTCGATAGTGATGACATCGTGATGTCACACGATGGTCTAGCATATTTGAGTTTGACTGCACCTCTGGAGTCTGGCAGCGCAGAACAGCGCAGTGCAGAGAGCAAACAGCAAGGCGACATGCCGAATAGCCTGTTCCCTATTTGCCATAGCCTAAATGTTCAATACATACGAGGTCGTTAGACTATTAACATAATGCAAGAGAACAATGTAGATTATTGATAGAGCGGAGAGCACCAAAGCAGCGCAAAATGTCAGATGGGGCCTAATGTGTTTTTTCCCCCCACCAATGTCAGATGATCATAGGCCTTCGGCATCACGCATTCTGTTTTCGGGCTTATTGTTTTAAACATTCATTTCCCTTTTCCTCCCCTATCCCCATTCAATTTTAACATGACTTGTTGGCCTAGGCATATCCTACTCTTTCATGATCAACCACGGAATGAATCTATAGGTGTAGCAGAGTTCCATCTGTTGTTTTGTGACTAGACTAAATAAAAACATAGTCATAATGAGGGAGAGAACAAACAATTTCAAGATGGACTAATAGAATAGGAAGTATAAACAGACCTGGTACGTTTCTGCTGTACTTGACCGAAGTGTGGGCTAAATAAATTGTTAACGACAATCAGATAAAACAAATGATTATTTAGCCTAACGTTCTTTATAACATGAGTGAACCATGGCTTAGGCTAAAAACAAATAGGCCTATTATCCTTAGTCTATGCCTTTTGCCTAGCGACCTGTAAAAATCCTAAGTATACAATTAGATAAAGCAAATTATTATTTCATATTCTTTATAACACTTAAAAACGAATGAACATAGGCCTATTCGTTTTTAGCAGAAGCCAATTAGGACATGCCTCTTGCCTATCGAACTGTACAAACCTAAATATAGGCCTACAAAATAAATAAAGTAGCCTAAACAAAACAAGTGCAAAAAAGTATTTCAAGCTTTGATAGCCTATAGGCTGGAATATGTCATTTGAGTAAGATGCATCTGGATTTGAATATAGGCTACATTTTAAAATGAAACAAAAAAGTACAATTAGGAACCATGAGGTTTTTTTCCCCTAGCTAATGGTTTCTGCCCCAGAGTAGCGAACTCAGCAGGATGATGGACTTGTAAATGTTGACGGAGGTTTGTAGTTTGTCGATCCTTTGCCCTGATTGTCTTTTTACATATTCTGAAAGTGACTTTGGTCAGGTCTGCTGGCTCACCTTTATCATTCAGCCTGAAACCAAAGAACTGCCAAACAGGCGAAGACAGGCTTTTCTTTCCCACCAAGGAGCCATAGTATTTTTTCTGTTTTAGCACAATGCAGACTGTACTATAGTGAAATCCCATCACGCCTTTTTTAGTTTTGTCTGAAACTGTCGGAAAGTAGCCTATTGAAATTGCAATAGACTACACTTGATACGGCTATAATATTCCTTTTTACTGATATTGAAGTATTTTTATGTACAAGAGAAACATAGCGCCACCAATTTTGTAAATCGTTTTACAGCTTAGACTAGATAAGTAACTAGGCTTTACACTGTTCAGGCCTAGCAATGTGTCCTTTATAGTGCCTTCTTCCCGCCAATTGACTGACCCCTCCGTGCGCAACGCACACCCCCCTCCAAATTTTTTTTTTTACAATACAATCGTATATCAATGATGTTTGGACAGGACGATGTGTCATTCCAGACATCGCCCAACCCTAGTAGACACAACAGAGCTATAAATAGATTTCAGGGGTTTGTTCTGTCTGTCCATGTTTAGAAATACTTTCTGGCCTCTTTGGAGCGGGCCAAAGCTGAGGGAGAGCATGACGAGCATTACTACAACGCGATCTCTGTCACCACCTCTTACAACCTAGCCAGGCTCTACGAGGCCATGTGCGAATTCCACGAGGCGGAGAAGCTCTACAAGAACATCCTGAGGGAACATCCCAACTACGTCGACTGTAAGCACTGAAGACACACTATACGTTTTGGTTAATGTCTGTCTCCTTAGGGTGTGTGCGTATCAATTGGTCCTTTGTTGTTGCTTGCAGGTTACCTGCGTCTTGGAGCAATGGCTCGTGACAAAGGAAACTTCTATGAAGCTTCCGACTGGTTCAAAGAGGCTCTGCAGATTAATCAGGATCACCCAGACGCCTGGTCCCTGATCGGGAATCTCCACTTGGCCAAGCAGGAGTGGGGTCCGGGTCAGAAGAAGTTTGAGCGTATCCTCAAGCAGCCGTCCACTCAGAACGACACCTACTCCATGCTGGCTCTGGGCAACGTGTGGCTTCAGACCCTGCACCAGCCCAGCAGGGACCGGGAGAAGGTACGGCAGAATATTAGTTGTTTTGATGTGGAGCCATGAAAATCATCGTCGTCAGAAACAGTGCCTTCATCATTTGTCTGTGCCTGTGGTTGTGTTCCTCAGGAAAAGAGACATCAGGATCGAGCCCTGGCCATTTACAAGCAGGTCCTACGAAACGACTCCAAGAACCTTTACGCTGCCAACGGCATAGGTTTGTTGGCCTTCTCTCACTCATTGTTTTCACATAAATGCTTAATACTCAGACTTGACTGTGTTTAACTATAAGCATGTATTTACCTCAGATAACTATTAGCATGTAAATACCTCAGAGTTTGCCGTCTTTTCTGTCCAGGTGCCGTCCTGGCCCATAAGGGCTACTATCGAGAGGCCCGTGACGTGTTTGCCCAGGTGAGAGAGGCCACCGCTGATATCAGCGACGTCTGGCTCAACCTGGCCCACATCTACGTGGAGCAGAAACAGTACATCAGCGCTGTGCAGATGGTAAGGCTCTGTACTGGCTCATAGTACACACTGCAGGGGTTTTTTATATTCCTATTTTTTTTACTTGAGGAGTTCTATTAAATTGTCTTATCCACTCTTTGTGGCGTTTAGTACGAGAACTGTCTGAAGAAATTCTACAAGCATCAGAACACTGAGGTGCTGCTGTACCTGGCTCGGGCACTCTTCAAATGCGGGAAACTCCAGGAGTGCAAACAGACTCTGCTGAAGGTGAGATTTGTGTAAAACGAAGCGTCTCTCATTCCTTTCAGTAACCCTATGGCTGGGCTTCATTTGCCTGAGCTTTTTTATGTGAGAGCAGGGTGACCCTTGTGTGAGTGTCCTGTTACTAGGGTTGCAAAATTCTGTGAACTTCTTTTTCTTTTTCCTGAAATCCCAGTTGGAGGATTCAGGAATTTTAGGATCCTTTCTGGGAAACTAGGGAATTTATTGAAAGTTCCTGGAATTTTGCAACCCTACCTGTTTCTCACTGATGTGGCTGGCTGTGTCCCCAGGCACGTCACGTGGCCCCCAGTGACACGGTGCTGATGTTCAACGTGGCCCTGGTGCTGCAGAGGCTGGCCACTCTGGTACTGAAGGACGAGAAGAGTAACCTCAAGGCTGTACTCAGTGCTGTCAAAGAGCTGGAGCTGGCCCACCGGTACACCCTAAACTCACTTTAACACCTAAAATAATCCTTCACTTTTCTCAGCCTAATCTTCTCTTTTGTGTTCTCTTTTGTCTCAGGTATTTCAGCTACCTTGCCAAGGCAGGTGACAAGATGAGGTTCGACCTAGTGCTTGCCTCCACTGAGGCCAGGTCAGTTTGTACAAATATCTCCCCTCTAAAATCCAAATGCAGGCCAGTACTTACTTCATAGCCTTCAGTAAATCAATGAAACAGTCTTAGCCAAAATTCTGATCACACCTCAGAGGAATTTAGAGGGATGACAGCTGAGCCCAGCCATCAGATGTCGGGTTAAGCCTGGATTGTGAGCTGTGTTTGTGTGGGGGTCGTTGCAGGCAATGCTCTGACCTGCTGAGTCAGGCCCAGTACCACGTGGCTCGGGCCAGGAAACAGGACGAGGAGGAGAAGGAGATTCGGGCCAAGCAGGATCAGGAGAGGGACTTCCTACGCCAACAGATGCATAAAGAACAGGTCTGTCTATGGGATGTCACATCTCCACAAGTCCCTTATCCCTTCTATGTTGTACTTGTAAACCATAATGGATAAGCAATTTAAGTAAACAGACCTTACTTGAGGCTGAGATGTCTTGAATAACATGTTTCTTTGGTCCACTGTAAATGTATTCCTTTATAACAGTGTGACTAACCCACTGACCTTGTCTTCCTGCTGCCCCACCAGGAGGAGAAGAGGACCAAGCAGGAAGAGGATCAGAAGAAGCTGCTGGAGCAGAGAGCCATGTACGTGGAGAAGACCAAGGGTCTGCTTTCCTTTGCCGATGGAATGAAGGAGGAAAGGAAAGAGAAGAAGAAAGGTGGCGGCCGAGTGAGTGCAAATGTGTAGAGAACAGCTAGTGCAACGCGGAGGTTTGGGTTGATCAATGATTAGCTCATGGCACATCAGATCGATATGAATCTCAAAGGCTCTAGGGTGCAGTGTGAATATATTGTTCTTGTTTTGTTCTCCCCAGCGCAAGAAAGGTGACTTTGATGAGTTTGTCAACGATGGCTCTGATGAGGACCTGCCAGTGAGAAGGAGGAAGAAGAGGAAGGGTGGCAGTGGGAGTGAGGAGGAGGGCCGCAAGAAGAGGAGGAGGTGAGACTGATGTGGAAAGTGTTTTTATTTGTAGTGATCAGTAGGAAAATGGCCTGGTGTGAGTGTGACTGTGTATTTCAGACCCAACAAAGGGGGTGACGATGGCAGTGATGACGAGGAAGGAGGCTCACGGCCCAAAAAGCAACGCAAACCCAGAGCGGGCGGCAAGAGGATCCAAAAGGTCAGTTAAATCTAGTTTATGTTACTGTCTTTCTAATGGTATTTTTTAACCCAAATGACCAGCCTTGTAACAGTTCTGTTCTTGTCTAGGCCGAGCCTGTGCCACCGTCTCTCAAAGGCAAGATCAAGTCGAAGGCCATCATCTCATCCTCCGACTCTTCATCAGACGAGGATGGACTGAAAATAGCTGAAGACAGGTGAGGGCATAAACTCATTCGTACAGGAAATGCTACATGAAAATACAACTCCGAAGGGTTTTGTGCCACTAATTCATAATTTTTTGTCTGTTGACCACCCAGAAACCCCAGAGACAGTGGTTCAGGCTCTGATAACGAGGGCGGCCACAAGAAGCGCATCGCCTCCGACAGTGAGTCCGACGGGGGCCGGAACCACTCTGGCAGCGAAGCTGGAAGCCCCCAACGCTCCGGAAACTCAGGTAGCGACTCAGGCAGCGACCGTCCAGTGAAGAGGAAGAGAGTGCAGCAGCAGTCTGACTCAGAGCAGTCTGATAACGAGAGCAAGAGGAGCCGCTCTGGGTCGGAGAACGAGTCCCGACCAGGCTCACCGGCCGCAGTCTCTGGTTCTGAAGCAGGTTCTCCGGCGGGCTCCCCACGCCGTTCCGACAACGGATCAGAACCAGGGGGCTCTGCCAACGAGGCCTCCAACCACGGCTCTGGCTCTGACAGTGACTGAGGCTTCAAACTCAGAACTTACTTTTTTCCTACTGATTTTTTTTTTTTTTTTACTGATTTTTGTAAAGGCTTTTTTTTTCGTCTTAGTTTGTACCATGAAATTGAAATGAGCACATGCAGTGTAGCCTTACTAGTTTTTGGTCACCAGACTGTTAAGACTTTTGCATTGATGCTGTACCTCATGTCTTTTTGTTTTGTTGATGATGGATGGAAAATGTGACTTGTAAGTAGTCTGACAGCTGTAACCCATATATTTTCTATCTTAAAATATTTGGAAGAGGTGACGTCACGGAAAATTTGAAAATTTGCCCAGAGTTGGGACAAATTATATGTAGATAGTAAACAAACACAAAATAAATATTCGTTTTTTTCTATTTCTGATGATGAAGCTGCTTGTATGGCATTGGAAAACAACTTGACACTTACCTTCTGATTATGGGGTAAATGTGTTGTAATTGTTTTTGGCTGCATTTTCCTTGTTTTGTGTATCAATGTGCCCTCTGCCATTCAGAAAAATATTTTTGGCAAACGTCAGTCATGCTGTGGTGATTAAAATGCCATAAGTTCAGCTTCAATAGTGAAAGTGTATATATGTGCCATTTTTATTTTTTTATTAAGGTCCTCTATATGGATACAAGAAGTGCTGAGTAATCTGGCGGCACGCCTAGGTGATGCAGTTGTAAATGTATTCATAGAGTTGAGACGCATCGAGACTCTGAATACGTGGCCCCATTCCGGAGATACCACAGTGGGGTGGATGTCTGTGGGTCCTGTCTGGCCAACCTCTGGAACTGACAACACCAGATCAGGGTATGTCTGACGGGGCTGACCAAGCCTGTCTGAAGAACGTATGTTGTAGAGCACTTGTCAAACTCGTTCCACGGAGGGTGGAGTATCTGCAGGTTTTCGCTCCTCTCTTATACTTGATTAGTAAGGAACTCCCCTCACCTGGTTGTCTAGGTCTTAATTAAAAGGAAATAACAGAAACTAAGCCCTCCATGGAATGAGTTTGACACCTGTTGTGGAGGTTTTCTCAGTTGTCACTGTGTTGGAAGCCTAAACATGGTTCTGAATATGGGTACCAGTGTAGCTCTGTTCAAAGTGCAGATGGGCTGCTTAATCTAAGAATAATAAAAGCTCATAAGGAAATGGGACTATAGAAGTACAGTGAACAACTAGGCCTTGGCTATAGCCTAAAGTGCATTGCAAATACTCATCACAATTCTGGTGAATACCCCCAGCCCACTAAATACACTGATACAGTGCCTTATTTGGCTGTGGACACACTGTATTAACATACAATTGCTACTAATGGGCCTCATCTTCCCTTGCAACCACTTACTGACATGCAAAAATGCTACAGTACTATATTTAAGCAATAAGGGCCGAGTTGGTGTGATATATGGCCAATATACCCCGGCCAAGCATTGATGCAACGCAGATTGCGTGGATAGTCCTTAGCTGTCGTATATTGCCCATATACCACATAACCCAGAGGTGACTTATTGCTATTATAAACTGGATACCAACGTAATTAGAGCACTAAAAATAAATGTTTTGTCATACCCGTGCTATACCTCAGCATTCAGGGGTCGAACCACCCACTTTATGCTGCGTCCTTTGCGACCTACTTCAATAAGTACGTTTCTAACCATAATTTCTTACAAAATGCATACCACATGTGGGAACTGATGACCTTTGAAGTGTTCTCCATAAGGATCAGTCCATTGCAATAAAACCTTTCAGAAGGGGAATGGTCCAACAAATAATGGTGTGACAATGTGCTATATTAAGGCAAGAACTCCTTAAAAATCAAAACAAAGTTAACTTCCATGGTAACAGGAATTTCAGTAATTGTTGGGCATTTCTCGTAGGCCTACCAAGAAACAGAGGAAGTGTTTGAGAGCTTGCCTTGGTCATTGGGGAGTTATACATAGCAAATATACAGTAGTTGCAGGACTTTATAAACCATATTCAATGGCCTGTTGCTGCTCTTGGGTTCACATTTACATACCTGAATCTAGGTGAAATATTACACAGGACAAGTCTAAGTGAACTCAGTGTTTAACTTTATTTGAAAGTTAAGCAATAGTGGTACACGAACATTCTTAGCAGTTACAGAACCTTACAGTAACACTTATAGAAAGTTATACTGTACAGATGTATACCTCGTGATTTCATTAGATCATAATAAGTTGAGATGATCATTTTTTTAATCATGATAAAAACTATCAATAAATATCTGGATCAGACATTATGGCAAACAGGCTTCAATTTTTCACGAGGGGGGGCAGAGTTAAAGTGTAACAAAATCAAAATCATTTCTCATGTTAACTTTATTCACCAATTAAAAACATGTTGCACTTGTGTAGTTTGAAAATTGTTGCATGAGAACAGACCATGTGTGAGTTCATTTTGCATGGCCCGATGCCCCAGGTGGGTTAGTTTGCAAATGTTTAGACCATTCCATTGGTCCTTAAGTGAAATCGCCACCCACCTGGGGCACCGAGCCATGCAAAACCAACTCACCCATTGTTTGGTTGTTCCCTGTAAAGAAAATTCAAGTATCACAATGTTTGACAGATACAGAGGGAGGTACACAGCAACGAGGGTTGATAAATTAACAAGGCCGCATCATTTCATCTCTCCCAGGTGATGTGCTATACATCCACAAAAGCACTTAAAAAAGGTCTGAATTTGAATTCTTACAATCACGATATTATAGTGCAAGTAAAACCGTTTTTTTTTTTATTATTACAGACTTGTGCATTAGTCCAGACTAAGTGTTTTCATTTGAAATGGAGACATTAAGCAATTCAAACCCAACACATGAAGCCCATAATGAGGAGGTAGAAACACAAGCAAATATAAACCATTAATGTCATGGTAACCAATGATTACAGTTGAGGATTCTTTGTAACAATCAAGGGATGAGTGAATATTGCAACGACTCATGTATGACGTTGAGCAAAGTGCATCTCTACAGTGTTGCTAATTGGTTAACAACAAAAAAATAAAAGCATAGAATTCAGCAGCAGGAACAAGGCCCTTGCAATTCAATTGTCTTGCAGAAAAACAAAAGTCTAGATTCAAAGCAGCTGATACCATTGATCTTAAAAGGGGCTCTTAAAACAGATGGCAAACCATTATTACGCTTAAGCGCTAGAAAAGAGCCAAAAAGGGAAAAAAAGCCAACATGCATTGACTTAACATGGCCAAAAACTTGATAGCGGAATGAAGTGTTGCAGTGGTTATGTATGCATATCATATTGGGACAGGGGGGGATGGGAAGGAAACAAAAGCAGTATTATATCAATAGCATTTTTGCACCATTAGGCTTTTGGCTGGTTCTTCAGTCAGCTTCCTCCTCAGACTCCTCTTCCTCAGCAGTCTCCAGCCAGGTCAGCCACTGGTTCACCTTCACAGGGAACATACCATGAGCCAAAACAGAGATGCATTACCCATTTCTGTGGTGTATTTCTAGTCTAATAAAAAAAGCCAGTTTAGTGTGCACTTGCAATGGTGTGAGTTGCAATACAAATTGTCTGGGAGTAGAAATGGAATTACCTGAAATAATGCTTTCCCCTTCCCAGGAAACTCTTGAGTTATGTCTTCTTTCCATGCAAGGAAGGCTTCTTCTTCAATGATTTCCATATCGTAGAAGTGGACAAAATAGCGCAATAACATTCCTAGAGAAATTAAATATAGATTTTAAAAAACTGTTTGAAAAAAAAACCTTCTTGGCAAATGTGCTTGCATAGAATTGACCCAAGTAATAATTTGAGCCTGTGACCTGTACGTACCTTTAGGGAAAGTTTTAGCGTTGCAGTGGACCTGCAGTGCGTAGAGGGCACTGACTTGCAGGTCCTGGTGATCATGCAGGAACTTCTGCATCACTGGCTTGAAGGCCAGCAGCAGCTGCTTCTCCTGGTCCAGCTGTTCTTTAGTGGGGGCTGATAACTGGTCTTCTTCCTCACTGGCATTTATCTCTTGGGCAATGAACTGCAAGAAACTGGAGGAGGGGGGGAAGAATTCAGACCTAGTCTTAACATAAGTAATCTCAAGATGCATAACCACAGAACTCTACAATGTGGGCATTAGCCCTTTTCCTATACCTGGTCATGAGGATGTTGACGAAGCCCTTGTCGGTGTGGAGCTTAGGGGAGATGTTGTCCTTGATCCACTTGTAGATGCACTGGGGAGAGGGGTCTGCTTTGATCTGCTTCAGCAGTTCCTTTTCCAGCTTCATGAGTGGGAATAAGAAGCTCAGGCCTTTGCCCTCCAAGATCTCCAGCATACGATCCTTGTTTTGGTCAATTTCTGCAGATTTCGGCAAAATCACAACAATCATGTTCAAATGTGAAAACTTGATAGAGCTTTCTAGGCTAAGGGTTTAGGAGAGGTTGACATACCAGGCAGCATCTTCTGCATGTTGACCTTGCTTTGCTGGAATAGATCAGTGAGCCACTCACGGCCCTTCAGCTTGGCAGTCTGTTGCAGACAAAGCAGGAAGAGGGGGAAGTGGGTGCCATTCTCCAGAGGGTGGGCTAGCTCGTCCATGCTCACCAGCTCTGCGATGATGGCTCGCGCCGCAAACTGGGCCAAGTAGGACTTCACCAGAGGAATGTCCACTTCGATCTTGGGACACTGGTCCAGAACACTGAGGAAAGCCTGTAAAAAAAAGTACACAAAGGCATGTGGTGAGTAAATTCACTGAACAGTAGAACCTTTGATATCTTACAACAAAAGCTCTTTGCCATGACTGGAAGACTGACCCGCATGAAGCTCTCCCCAGTAACAAGGCCCTCTGTGCGGAGTGTGTGAATCAAGGTGCTGGCATGCTCCTTGTCTTCGTCTGGGCAGTCAAGAGAACAGATCACGATCTTGCTCAACATCTCAGGCAGGAAGTGTTTGGGAGCCTTCATCTCTCTTACACCGTTCACAGCTTCATCAATGTTTTTGCTGTTCAGGTAATCGGTCACTATGGTCTCCTGATAAGATATAATATGGACAGAGACTGTTAGCTTTCAGAAATTCTTCTATGGGGCAAAAAGTATAACTTGAAGGAGTTCCTTGAGATAGTAAAGTGGAACATACGGTCATCTTAAGCAACTCTTCCTTTGCAGGAGGCGGTTTCTTGGTGGTCTTTGGAGGTTTTTCCTGAATTGGAGGAGGGTTGGTTTTCAGACCAAGCAGAGGAGGCTGTGAAATGATAAGACCGTTTAGAGTGGGCAGAGTTTAAATACACATCAACTCCAGCTGAATGCTATAAAACCGGTATGCGTGTTTGTCTTTACCTGTCCCAGTGGTGGCGTTTGAGTGCGTGGAGGTTGAGCACTTGGAGGAATCATTGTTGGTATCTGCGGCTGCAACTTTGGCACTTGGTTTGTGTTGAGAAGGAATGACTGTGCCGGCCTTAGACTGATCTAAGAGGGGGAATAGAGGGTATTATGCATTGTTCTCATCTCTTGCATTAAAGTGTTTTGGCTTGTTGCCTGTGCAAACGGTGGTTTAAAAGAGTGGGTATCTACCAGGTGTTGTACCTCATCAGCGTTGAGCGATCCTTTCTTGATGAAACGCGGTGCCATGTCCTTAGACTGAGCCTGCTGTTGCTGGTTCTGGAAAATTGGATTCTGCCCCTGAGAAAATGTTTGAAATGACTTTGGATGCAATGCCATATCCATCAAGATTTGAGCAGTTCAAGAATACTAAAAAGATACTGCTTTTAGTAAAGGGTGCAACTTTCACCTGGTTAGATTTGATGAAGGGCTTGCCTCCCATCTCAAACTGAGACTGGGTAGCAGGGGCTGTGTGCCCACTGTGGCCGTTGAAGAGTGGGTTGGTGCGGTGACGGCCCATGGTGGGTGAATACCGGTCCTGAATCACTCCAGGGCCTGTGCCGATCCCACTCCCTAGTAGCCAGGACACACATTAAAATGTTGGACAACAGGACTTGAGATAAGACAATAAATTAAAACTACTCAGGAGCATCAATCATGGATGTACCTGGCATCTGTCCAAACATATCCGCCAACCCTCCAAGAGTTTCCCTGTCAAGTTTCAACCTAGGCATGAAAGGCCCCTCCAAAAAGAAGTCAGTCCTCATTCCCTGGGCCATTGGTGGAATAAAAACACCCAAATCCTGCAAGACACAAAGCAGACGTGTATTTAGACACTGTGGCATTTACAGATTCATAAGACTTGGCTGCACTTAATAAAGAATGGTTAACTAACTTTTACTGCTTCCTGACGAATCTGGTTAATCGTCTTTGGTCCATTATCGATAAAAGCTTTGCGAGCCACCCAATTGTTCTCTCGCAACTCCACTGAATCCTGCACCAGGAAACGAATCCTTGCCGGCAAGTCCTTGTTGTTCATTAAGGATTTCATACGGCCAAAGTACTGATCCATTAAAGACTGCAAGAGAAACAAATTAGTCACGCCCAAATGGAAAAGAATATTAAGACACTAAATAAAATGACTCAAGAGTATATGCTTACCCTAGCCTTTTCATGATCGAGTCTAGGCCCCACTGTTCTCATTATCTGACAGAGGCACTCCAAATCTTCCCCCATATCCTTAAGTTGGACTCTCTTCTTCTTTTCCAAAAGCTGAAGACAAAAGATTAGTTAACATGCATTTCATATGGTTTAACATTGTAAAAACAGTACTGATGTATTCGACTTACTGTTTTGATGCACTTATGAAGGATAGATTCATGGATAAGATCGAGTTTGCCAAGTTCCCCAATGAATTTGATATTGCCCAGCATCTTAAACTTGGCAATGGCATGCTGCTCCTCTTCCTCAGAGGTAAGAGGGTTGTCATGTTTGTCGTAGACTGAGGGAATAGAAAAGAGCAAAGGTTAACACAAATCAACCACACAGGGCACAGAAAATAGGCACATTTTTTCAAATGTTCACTCACTTTCAACATTTCTGGCGCGGTTCTCAAATTCATCTTGAAGCTTAGAAATCAAAAGTCTCCTGAATGTCTGCAACACACATTGTTTCCAAATGAAAAGATTAGATGGGGGAGAACAAAAAAAAATCATGATACCTTTGTCTATAATAGTAGTAATCAATCTGATGAGGATGACAACGATGCTTACGGTGCTTTGTTTTTGTGACGTTTGGATCTCTGGCGATGGGCCGTCAAAGTTCGGTGCGTCCTCTGCCAAGCGCAGACATAGCTGTGCATAAAGCGAGCTATACTTGGGCTCTTCGAGGGCTTTGTCAACAATCTGTTTGAAATGGGGTGATGTACACTGAACAATATAGCCGTTTCCACTCAATCAATAATATACATGAATGCACACAGAGCTAAGAAATAGATTTTAAATTACCAGCAAGATCACTCCTTTTAGGACGAGCTTTGAATCTACGCCCACATTCAGGAGCTCAAGGCATAGCTTGTCAAACTTCTCGGGGGTCAGTTTATTAAGTATGCTGAGGATGGAAAGAACAGGAAACATGAAAAATACTGCATTCTGAAGACAAGGCATTATCTGGTGTTAGAAAATGGCACCACTAACACACTGAAATCTGCTGACTTGCAAATGGTCCAGTTATTTCTGGTGGATAAAAAAAAAAGCTATGGGGCGCAACCAGATTCAAGTTGGCAAACAGCCTACAAGATTACATTTTTATTTGAATCGAATGCGTGTAGCCATTTATTAGGGGATACATACCCTCTCACTTTCCTGAAGATTGCATCATGTCGTTCTTTTTCGTTGGAGGCATTGGCATCTCGTCTAGTGCTTCGTGAAGGAACCCATCTCTGAACGCTAGATCCTGGGGCTTTCCCCAGGAACTCGCTGCAATTAACAGCATTAGTGACATCTGAAGTAAGATTGTTTGGAGTAACATTATGTTTTGGTAAAATGGCTTGAATAGTACCTGTTGCCGACAGTCTTGGGATGGTACTGAGAGGCACCCCTACCTCCTCCCCCACCCGAAGAAGCACTGTGGAACAAATATTATTTACTTGAAGAATGGTGTGAACAAAATGACATAGCTAGGACTGTTAAGGCTATAATCTATTCTACACTATGTGAAGGATATCAGTAGGAATTGAAACAACGACCTATGAGGACTAAGTTGCATTTTGCCCGAAACAACTTACACACAATCTTACCTGAAACGAGAAGCACCCCCTTCTGCAATCACACTCTCCACTTTGGCGGCTTGACAACGATGAATTCCCGAAAATAATAATATTCAATGGGTGGGGGTAGGCAAAAGCGACCTGAAGAAAATGCATTTTTAGAGTACAAAGTAAATTAATACATTGACGCATGGCATACACTTCCTGCTAAAGCACAGAGCTGGCTAGCTTCACATCCTTTGTTGTAAATGGCCAGTAGCTAACTACTGGTAGCCTGACTCATTTAGCTAACTAAACACATGGCAAGGACATAGTAATGCTGAGATTCCGAATCCATGGCATGTTTAGCCATCCATGTCTGTTTTGATCAAAAGTGATCTGTTTATCAAACGTTAACTAACTAGCTAGCTAATTAATGCTACCGGTAACTAGCTCATCATTTCCTCTCTGCCTGTTGGTTGTGGTGGACTAGTTAACTACGTTAGCTGGCTAGCTAGTTAGCAAGCAGTCATATCACTTTGAACATTATTGTCAGCTGTCTTGTCATACGATATCAACATTTACAAAGATAACAGACTGTTATCCAGTTAGCATACGCAGGAAACGCCACATTGGAAAGCTAGTTAGCCAAGTAGCTAGCCAAGTAGCTAACAATCGGAAGCCATTTTAGAACAGTTAAACGGCCAGTTAGCCAAACCTAAAGTTAAACACTGACTAGATGTAACGATCATACCTTCACCGAAGGAACGTCAGTTTTGTAGGTTGTGTGGTTTCCAAATGTGAGAAATAAAAATAAAGAAGGAAGGACCCTGTTTGGTCGTGATTAATTAACTGGAAATACTGAAATAAAAAGCAGTGCGTTCCAGGGCCAGACCTCGCACCGGTGAGAAGAACGCTGACTGTAATCTACGTCATGCGTTGATGGGACTTTATTTACTGGGCTGCCAGCCTTTGTATCACACGTACAACAGAATCAAATACTCCCCTCTCAAGCTCACCCACATATATATATTTTTTAAATCCCTAAATAAAAAATGTAACGTCAGTTTACTGGGGGAAATACACGCATTATGTATTTATGTGTTGTATTCCTGGACTGAATTCATAAACTGCATTCTCTCTCAATTGTTATAAAGCCTTTTATCTAAGGTACAACCCCAAATCCGTAAACACAGGCACCCTCATAGATATCATCCTAACCAACCTGCCCTCCAAATACACCTCTGCTGTCTTCACCAGGATCTCGGCGATCGCTGCCTCATTGCTTGCGTCCGTAATGGTTCTGCGGTCAAACGACCACCCCTCATCACTGTCAAACGCTCCCTAAAACACTTCAGCGAGCAGGCCTTTCTAATTGACCGGGCCCGGGTATCCTGGAAGGATATTGACCTCATCCCTTCAGTAAAGGATGCCTAGTTATTTTTTTTAAATGCCTTCCTCACCATCTTAAATAAGCATGCCCCATTCAAGAAAGCAGGACTAGACAATCTGGACCCTCTCTTTCTAAAATTATCAGCCTAAATTGTTGCAACCCCTATTTCTAGCCTGTTCAACCTTTCTTTCGTATCAACTGAGATCCCCAAAGATTGGAAAGCTGCCGTCATCCCCCTCTTCAAAGGGGGAGACAGTCTAGACCCAAACTGCTACAGACCTATATGTATCCTACCCTGCCTTTCTAAAGTCTTCGAAAACCAAGTTAACAAACAGATCACCGACCATTTCGAATCCCACTATACCTTCTCCGCTATGCAATCTGGTTTCAGAGCTGGTCATGGGTGCACCTCAGCCACTCTCAAGGTCCTAAACGATATCATAACCTCCATCGATAAGAGACAATACTGTGCAGCTGTACTCATAGACCTGGCCAAGGCTTTCAACTCTGTCAATAACCACATTCTTATTGGCAGACTCAACAGCCTTGGTTTCTCAAATGACTGCCTCGCCTGGTTCACCAACTACCTCTCAGACAGAGTTCAGTGTGTCAAATCGGAGGGCCAGTTGTCCGGACCTCTGGCAGTCTCTATGGGGGTGCCACAGGGTTCAATTCTCGGGTCGACTCTTTTCTCTGTATACATCAATGATGACGCTCTTGCTGCTGGTGATACTCTGATCCACCTCTATGCAGACGATACCATTCTGTATACTTCTGGTCCTTCTTTGGACACTGTCTTAACCAACCTCCAGACGAGCTTCAATGCCTAATACAACTCTCCTTCCGTGGCCTCCAACTGCTCTTAAATGCAAGTAAAACTAAATGCATGCGCTTCAACCAATCGCTATCAGCACCTGCCCGCCCGTCCAGCATCACTACTCTGGACGGTTCTGACTTAGAATATGTGGACATCTACAAATACCTAGGTGTCTGGTTAGACTGTAAACTCTCCTTCCAAACTCACATTAAGCATCTCCAATCCAAAATTAAATCTAGAATCGGCTTCCTATTTCACAACAAAGCATCCTTCACTCATGCTGCCAAACATACCCTCGTAAAACTGACTATGCTACCGATAATTGACTTTGGTGATGTCATTTACAAAATAGCCTCCAACACTACAAATTGGATGCAGTCTATCACAGTGCCATTCATTTTGTCACGAAAGCCCCATATACTACCCACCATTGCAACCTGTACGCTCTCGTTGGCTAGCCCTCGCATCATATTCGTCGCCAAACCCACTGGCTCCAGGTCATCTATAAGTCTTTGCTACGTAAAGCCCCGCCTTATCTCAGCTCACTGGTCACCATAGCAGCACCCACCCGTAGCACGCAGCAGGTATATTTCACTGGTCACCCCCAAAGCCAATTCCTCCTTTCCTTCCAGTTCTCTGCTGCCAATGACTGGAACGAATTGCAAAAATCACTGAAGCTGGAGACTCATATCTCCCTCACTAACTTTAAGCACCAGCTGTCAGAGCAGCTCACAGATCAATGCACATGTCCATAGCTCATCTGTAAATAGCCCATCCAACTACCTCATCCCCATACTGTTATTATTATTATTTTTTATTTTTTTGTTGCTCCTTTGCACCCCAGTATCTCTACTTGCACATTCATCTTCTGCACATCTATCACTCCAGTCTCTATCACTCCAGTGTTTAATGGCTAAATTGTAATTATTTCGCCACTATGGCCTATTTATTGCCTTACCTCCCTTATCTTACCTCATTTGCACACACTGTATGTAGACTTTTTTTCTATTGTCTTATGTTTTGTTTATTCCATGTGTAACTCTGTGTTGTTGTTTTCTTTGCTTTCTTTGCTTTATCTTGGCCAGGTCGCAGTTGTAAATGAGAACTTGTTCTCAACTAGCCTACCTGGTTAAATAAAGGTGAAATAAAAAAATAAAAAATAAAATAAAAAATCCTTTAATCCATTATGTCAGAGTTAACTGTCTGAAAAAATCTAAGATATATATATATATATATATTTTTCCTATTCTACTTATTTGTGTCCGAGCTATTGTAAATGTGAGTTTGTGTTTTTATATCATTATTAGTTGCAATATCTGGATATAAAAACAGCAACATCTGTGGTGGTCTCCCATGGTTAAACCACTCTTCATTCAATTTCTGTAAAGCCATGGTTAGTATGCGGTCTTATTGGCCCGAGCCAAAGTGCACAGGATGTCGACCCAGACAATGTGCTCATTTGCCAGTACAGTACATTAATTGACTGGGGGCCTGGTACCTCCAGGCAGTATGTTTAGGTTTAGGCTCACTTACGCATCTCTGATATAATGTTTTGAAATCGCTGAAAGAGAATATTGGTTTCATGTAGCCTATTGTTGTGAGTTTTTAGGGATTAAACTTGATTCAGTGGGCTATTTTACCATTGTCCTGAATTTCAGTATTCTCCTTCAGTGATTTTAAAACAACACTTTTTGATTTACAGTGTAGTGTATTGTACAGAACATTCTACTCCAAGATTTCACAATAGTCATGATGAAGAGGAGGGCCAGACTATGTTGCTGAAAGAAGTTCCTGGAACTTGCTTGTTGACACTATTGCTTGTTGACACTATTGATAAAAATGCTCATAAGGTCGTGTTGAGTCAGATCCTCATGCCTCCGGTAAATGGCTACTGGTCCTCAGGTTTCTTTTTCTACCACCCACACCATACATACAGTTCCTGACTTATTCACTGCTGTACCTCAAAGCCCTCCACCAGGGGCTGAAACATGAATGAATCTTTCTCTCGTCAATGTGTCTATTGGTTTTATGTACCGTTTTGTGTTTGTCAAGGTTTATTAGATTATATCACAGTCGTTTAGAATTTTAAGCACTCTGTGTAATCTGTTTTCTAAACAACCTGGCACAGACGTCAATTCAATGTCTATGACACCTTGGTTCCATGTAATTTCATTGAAATGACGTTGAAACAATGTTGATTCAACCAGTGTGTGCCCAGTGAGATGGAGCATAGCCCTGTATAAAGGATTGAATTATCAAGGAAGTTCACTGAGCAGTGTGTTTCTCCCAAGTATATTTACTCTTGGAAGCAGAGGTTCTTGAGACCAGCATGACTCCAGGCTAGACACATTCCATTCTGCCAGTCTGTACCTGTCTGTCTCTCTTATAGTGTGTCACCAGCCCAGCCCCATTGTCTGCCACAGTAGGCATTAGGCAATGCCAGGATGGAATACACAGACAACGATAGATACGTTTAAGATTTCTTATGCTTACTGGCAATCATTAACATTGAGCAGGAAGCTGCTTTTACTACATATATTCTGCTAATTAAATTGCACTCCTGTCAGTGCTGATGCTGCTTTCAAGCATGTCTATTGAAAATAATCGCATCAGGTATTAAATTGTGCTGATATGAGCCGTCTGAAATGTATGGTGGACCAGAAGACCTTGACACAGTACCTGGAGGCTCTGGAAAAATGAAATCAGTTTAATCAGAGATTGTCTATGAATTATATCCACGCTGACAGACTTGCTTGACATCTGCAAAGTTTTTCTATTTCCCTCTCTGATGAAAAGCCTGTTATCTCCAGTCTTGATAGATTCCTCAATGGAAGCACAATGGTGCCATCAGGGTTGGGTAGGTTACTTTCTAAATGTAATCCGTTATAGTTACTAGTTACCTGTGCAAAATTGTAATCAATAAGGTAACTTTTGGATTACCCAAAATCAGTAATATAATCTTTTGGATTACTTTCCCCTTAAGAGGCATTAGAAGAAGGCAAAAAGGATCCATCAAACACATTTGGTGTGTCATCATAGTGGTCTCTGACTTGTGGTCAGACTTGCTTAGGTGGAACAAACTTAAACTTGCATCTGTTTTCAATGCTGAATTGAATGCCATTAAGAAAACAGAAAGGCAGCATAATGTTTTTATTTTGTTGCAAACATCCTTTCTGAATTTAAAAGTAATCCAATAATCAATCATCTAGTTTTTCAAAAGTATCTGTAATCTAATTACAATATTTTTGGTGGTAACGTAACTGATTACAGTTACAGTTTTTTGTAATCAGATTACATGAGAGCATTGTGAGCTAATGTCATTGCGAAGGAATCTTTTAACTTCATTTTTTTTTTTCAAGACAATGACCAATGCACATCACACTAACACGTTTAGAGAACCTTTCAAATTCTGTGGTCAATAGGCCTGAGATTCCTTTGTCAGTGTGGAAGTTGGCTGCTTCATGGTCAGTTTTATTCACCCACTCAAATCCTTTTCTTTATCTTTCATTGTGGAGGTTGTACAGACTTTCCCTCACATTTCTACAGGCAGCTGTGTGACTGTAAGGCTTTCTTAAATCATTAATCACAGGGAAATAGACCAGCTGTCTTGCTGTGGGCAGCCACTGCTGCTAATAAGGCCCAAAGTGATGCCATCAGCAGGCCATTTGTATAAGCTTGTTGCAAGCGAGTTTACAGTAGGCCCTATGTATGTATGTGTGCACCAGTGCCTGTGCTAGTGTGTGTGAGTATCAGCAGGTTTTAGTTTGGGTTCTTCAATGTACAGTAGCTATTTACAATACAAGAACTGCCTTTCCCTCTTTTATATGCATTTGTCATTTTAACAGTGCTTACGTATGAGCAAATATATTACCATCTGTGACATTTCCTGGTGCGTTGTCATTTCAGTTTCATATGCAACCTCCCACGTTATACTAACCGGGGGGGGGGGGGGGGGGGGCATAAGCATAGCAAAGGTGAGTCTAGAAATATTTATCAATCATAAATGATAGGTAACATCATATCTTACCCATAGTCATCTTTATCTGAGCTTCTATGTCTGTTAGAATGTTAGGCTATCAGTACTCAATATATATGATAGGCTATCAGAACTCAATATTTCTGGTAGGCTATCAGTACTCAATATTTCTGATAGGCAATCAGTACTCAATATTTGTGATAGGCAATCAGTACTCAATATTTCTGTCAAGGACTCCGATTATTTACTTGCTCTATTACAAATGACCAGTAGATGGTATTGACGAGCTCTTTATGATTTGGAGCCTCTGCTAGTTTCTCTTCTCTAGAAGGAAAAGAAACACACCTATTTAGACGAGATGCTGGCTAACGGAGTAGAAAACTTGAGAATAAAGGAAAGCCGCACACCCTAGGAGCTCAGATGCAAAAATGTAATAGCCAACGTTTCGACAGCCAAGCTGTCTTCATCAGGGTATGATCACAAACACTGCGGGATTACTCGTTTATATAGTGTCAAAAGACACGCATATAGTGACAAAAGACACACAAGTATGGCCTAATATCATTGGTTAATTCTCAAATATAAAAATGGCATACAAAGAACAGCATACAAAAAACAAATGGATAGCATATGATCATAGATTCATTTTAGACTACACAAGCTTACAAACAATTACAATGGCAAAGTCACAATAATCACAAGAATGGCTTCAGATCAAAGTCTACGTTGAGACTGAAGGGAGCAAGGGTCTTTAAATTAAAGATCCAGGCGGTCACTCGTTTTAACAATAAATTATCAAGGTCACCCCCTCTCCTAGGGAGGGTGACATGTTCGATGCCAATATAACGCAGAGACGAAATCGAGTGGTTTGCTTCCAAAACGTGGGCCGCAACTGGGTAAGTCAAGTTTCTCTTCTCTACCCGACATGCACATGGAGTGTTCATCAAAACAAGCTGCAAGATATGCCAGGAATCCAGCCTAACTCTTTGAGTGACTAAGTAGATCACCTATGCATATCGTTGTCAGTTTTTTACTAGTTTTTTACTAGTGACTAAACAAACGTTCTGATCAAATCCTAGTGTAAAGTAAACTAATGACACCCCAGTGTGGTTCATTGGGGATGGAGTGTTTGGGTGTTGCAGTATGGGACCCCTTTTGAGGACTGAGGCACACTTGTTGATGACTGATAGGCAGGCTCTCTGACAAGCTGTGCTTTGAGAGATGGAGGTCCAACCTCAACAGTAATGGCCTGTCAACCACCTGACAGAGTGACCCATCTTACCCCAGTCTCACGAGAATCCCCTGACTGCAGTGTGCAGTTCGGGGCTGGGCTCAATGTGGGTGGAGTCAAACGTGTTTAACCCGAACCCTTCCCGTCTCCTTCAAGGTCACCCAAGTTGAAGTTCACGTTGAAGGTATCAACATCAACAAAATCTAATCTTAATTGAACCTAACCTACATGGATAAAAATATAAACCATGGAATTAAGTGAGACTGTCATTATGCATAATGTACTTTGTAATATTCATGTTATACCAATGCAGTGGTATATTTTTATATAGCCAACTATCACACCGATGTTCGCACAGCGTTAATTAGCACCCATTTGCACGTGAGCTAGCTAATTAGCAATAGCACCCTTTTGCATGTGAGCTAGCTAATTGCTTAGCTAATTTGCTACTTGAGCAGTAAGCCTAGGTTTACATGTACAGTTACAGTGGCAAGAAAAAGAATGCGAACCCTTTGGAATTACCTGGACTTCTGCATAAATTGGTCATCAAATTTGATCTGATCTTCATCTAAGTCACAACAATAGACAAACACATTCTGCTTAAACTAATAACACACAAACAATTATACGTTTTCATGTCTTTATTGAACACAGCGTGTAAACATTCCCTATGCAGGGTGGAAAAAGTATGTGAACCTCTGGATTTAATAACTGGTTGACCGTTCTTTGGCAGCAATAACCTCAACCAAACATTTTTGTAGTTGTGGATCAGACCTGCACAACAGTCAGGAGGAATTTTGGACCATTCCTCTTCACAAAACTGATTCAGTTCAGCATTATTCTTGGGATGTTTGGTGTGAACCGCTCTCTTGAGCTCATGCCACAGCATCTCAATCCGGTTGAGGTCAGGACTCTGACTGGGCCACTCCAGAAGGCATATTTTCTTCTGTTGAAGCCATTTTGTTGTTGATTTACTTCTGTGTGTTGGGTTGTTGTCCTGTTGCATCACCCAACTTCTGTTGAGCTTCAATTGGCAGACAGATAGCCTTACATTCTCCTGAAAAATGTCTTGATGAACTTGGGAATTCATTTTTCCTTCGATGATAGCAAGCTGTCCAGGCCCTGAGGCAGCAAAGCAGCTTCAAACCATGATGCTCCCTCACCATACTTTACAGTTGATGAGGTTTTGATGTTGATGTGCTTTTTATCTCCACACATAGTTTTGTGTGTTCCTTCCAAACAACTCAACTTTAGTTTCATCTGTCCTCAGAATATTTTGCCAGTAGCGCTGTGAAACATCCACATGCTCTTTTGCGAACTTCAGACGTGCAGCAATGTTATTTTTGGACAGCAGTGACTTCTTCCGTGGTGTCTTCCCATGTACACCATTCTTGTTTAGTGTTTTACATATCGTAGACTCGTCAACAGAGATGTTAGCATGTTCCAGAGATTTCTGTAAGTCTTTAGCTGACACTCTAGGATTCTTCTTAACCTCATTAAGTATTCTGCGCTGTGCTCTTGCAGTCGTCTTTGCAGGACGGCCACTCCTAGGGAGAGTAGCAACAGTGCTGAACTTTCTCCATTTATAGACAATTTGTCTTACCGTGGCCCGATGAACATAATGGCTTTTAGAAATACTTTTGTAACCCTTTCCAGCTTTATGCAAGTCAATAATTCTTAATCTTGTGTCTTCTGAGATCTCATTTGTTCAAGGCATGGTTCACATCAGGCAATGCCTCTTCTGAATAGCAAACTCAAATTTTGTGAGTGTTTTTTATAGGGCAGGGCAGCTCTAACCAACATCTTCAATCTGTCGCAATGATTGTACTCCAGGTTAGCTGACTCCTAACTCCAATTAGCTTTTGGAGAAGTCATTAGCATAGGGGTTAACATACTTTTTCCAACCTACACTGTGAATGTTTAAATGATGTATTCAATATAGACAAGAAAAATGCAATAATTTGTGTGTTATTAGTTTAAGCAGACTGTGTTTGTCTGTTGTTGTGACAAAAATGACCAATTTATGCAGAAATCCAGATAATTCCAAAATGGTTCACATACTTTTTCTTGCAACTGTATGTAATCGATTTGATCGTTGATTTTCTGTTTCTTCAATGTATGCCTTGTGTTTGGCTGGCTCTAAATGTGTATCATTGATGCCGATGGACATTCCCTAATTTACACATAGCGAGTCTACACAGCCTACACATAGTATATACAATAATGAAATGAAATGCCTATTGCTTATTTTATGGATTTCTAATTATCACGCCTTTTATGTCTATGCTTATTTTATTTGATGTCTACAGACACGTTAGTGTGTTATTGGAGGGCGAGAGTCCCAAAATTAAGAAATGCAGCAGCAGTCAACTTCATCACGGTCCTTTCTGCACATATAAGGTCAACAACTACATCAAAGGTCATGCTTCAATGAGGGACAGAGGTACTATTTCTTTCTTTGTTTATTTAATATATTTGACGCTCACGTTTTTTTGATTTGCACTATTTTTCCAGTTACATCAGTGTATTTAATTTAATTTTATAACTTGTTACTTTACTGTTATTCCTCTCTTTCAGAGTTCACAATCATAAAGTGTGGCTTCAGTTGTGGAAATGCGACACACTTTCATTGCTGCTATTGCATGGCAACAATACTGTGTGTAATGCCGAAGGCTTGATGCATGGCAAGATATAATAGTTGTGATGACCTTTTGAATAGTAATAGATATCACTGAAAACCCCTTTAGTAATAGTGGCTTTTGTTTGCATGGTGGTATTGTGAAAGTAGGGGTGTAATTTGTCTTGATCACCCAATGAGGCATTACTCTTAATATTTATTCTTCTTTTTTCTTCAAGGAAGCAGATGTTCTTCTAAAGGACACCCTAGAGGCAGCAAGGTGGTGCGAACTCCAAACATTTAAAGGCACTGTTCCCCTCCCTAGTGTAATTGGGATGGATGGGGAAGACGCATTACAACCCTTAAAGAACTACGGTTGCACAATGGCCTGGATGAAGAGCAAAATATTACCCTCAAGGAACCATTCATGTTCTCGTTCCAGTTACAGAGAGATTATGAGATGTTCTATGTGGAGGCAGTTGACAACAAGAAAATGACTGTTTTTGTCTCTTTTGAGGAGCAGCGGTGAAGCCATTTTTGAGGAGTGGTCAAACCTTGTTATTGTCTGCTGTCTTAATGATTTCCTTTGTTAATTGTGTTATGTTGTTTAGTAATGTCACGACTTCCACTGAAGTCGGCTCCTGTCCTTGTTCATGCGGCGTTCGGCGGTCGACGTCACCGGCCTTCTAGCCATCGCCGCTCCATTTTTCATTGTTCCATTTGTTTTGTCTTGTTCCCCGCACACCTGATTTACATTCCCTAATCACATTGTATATATATATATTCCTCTGTTCCCCCCATGTCCTTGTGTGGAATTGTTTTGTTACATGTTCAGTGTGATGCGCCAGGCTGGTTATTTCCCCCTGGGTATTCTTGTGTAACCCATAGGAGGTTGGATTATTAACGTTTGTTTTTGTGACTGTATTTTGCGCATTTCTCTTTTTGCATTTTGGCTGGAGGTTTGACGCTGTTGTGCTTCTGCCCAAATAAAGAGTGCGCCTGTTCACAACTCTCTGCTTTCCTGCACCTGACTTCGCTACCAGTACGCACACCCGTGACAAGTAAAGATGACGTAGAAGTCACCCGAGTCTCTGATCTCTTTACTGGAGCTGGTATAACTTAATGTACAAAGCACATTCAGCTTGTCAGTATGTCTATATGGTGTAGTCTGTCTCCATTCTCATGAGGAAAGTAAATAGCATTATAAATCAGGATAGGTAATAACTGTGTATATATATTCTCAATGGAATAATATAATTATAAAGTTATATTTATCAACAATTTTAACAGTACATGATATACATAACAAGTCTGTTGTTCACTGCACCAATATAGCTTGTCTAAAATATAGCATGAAGCAAAAAGTGTTACAACACGTCTTGGTACCACTTTATATAATATTCCTTACGAACTTCAAAAATGAAATACGTTTGTATTCAACATGTGCCTTGCACAAACGTGTGTGTTTGCATTCAGTGTGTGACTGTCAAACCTCCAGATGGACAAATAAAACACCGGTGGGCAGGGTCAAATGTGGGCGGACTCAAACAGTTGACTCCGCCCACGTTGAGCCCGGCCCCGAACTGCACAATGCAGTCAGGGTACTTCGCTTACATCGTCTAAAGTTATTAATCTGTGGAAAAGTCACTTCTCCCAATATTTAGGTTCAATAGCCCTTGAGGTTGTCATCATATTTCAGAGGGAATCGCTGCAAATTCTGAAATGATCCATGATCTGTGAATAATAGGCAAACAACTTTTTCTGTTTAGTTATAGTTGACTGTAACCAAGATTTAGAAACAGTGTAATGCTGATGTGAATTGTTCATTCCCAGCTGTGTTGGAATGAAAAACAGAGCTCCAAATGTTGCATAATATTGATACATTTCAATCAAATCATAATGAGACTGCCCATTTTATCATTTCATGGGCAAAGAGCAAGGTACTTTTAGTTTAGCTGTAGTCCTGATAACCAGGACTGGCAAGAAAGTACATTTGAAGTCGGAAGTTTACATACACTTAGGTTGAAATCATTAAAACTTGTTTTTCAGCCACTCCACAAATGTCTTGTTATCAAACTATAGTTTTGGCAAGTCGGTCAGGACATCTACTTTGGCAATGACACAAGTCATTTTTCCAACAATTGTTTCCAGACAGATTATTTCACTTATAATTCACTGTATCACAATTCCAGTGGGTCAGAAGTTTACATACACTACGTTGACTGTGCCTTTAAACAGCTTGGAAAATTCCAGAAAATGATGTCATGGCTTTAGAAGCTTCTGATAGGCTAATAGGCTAATTGACATAATTTGAGTCAATTGGAGATGTACCTGTGGATTTAATTCAAGGTCTACCTTCCAACTCAGTGCCTATTTGCTTGACATCATGGGAAAATCTAAAGAAATCAGCCAAGACGTCATATTTTTTTTTTTAGACCTCCACAAGTCTGGTTCATCCTTGGGAGCAATTTCCAAACGCCTGAAGGTACCACATTCATCTATACAAACAATAGTACGCAAGTATAAACACCATGGGACCACGCAACCGTCATACTGCTCAGGAAGGAGACGCGTTCTGTCTCCTAGAGATGAACGTACATTGGTGCGAAAAGTGCAAATCAATCCCAGAACAACAGCAAAGGACCCTGTGAAGATGCTGGAGGAAACGGTTACAAAAGTATCTATATCCACAGTAAAATTAGTCCTATATCAACATAACCTGAAAGGCCGCTCAGCAAGGAAGAAGCCACTGCTCTAAAACCCGCCATAAAAAAGCCAGACTACGGTTTGCAACTGCACATGGGGACAAAGATCGTACTTTTTGGAGAATGTCCTCTAGTCTGATGAAACAAAAATAGAACTGTTTGGCCATAATGACCATCATTATGTTTGGAGGAAAAAGGGGGAGGTTTGCAAGCCGAAGAACACCATCCCAACCGTGACGCATGGGGGTGGCAGCATCATGTTGTGGGGGTGCTTTGCTGCAGGAGGGTCTGGTACACTTCACAAAATAGATGGCATCATGAGGGTGGAAAATTATGTGGATATATTGAAGCAACATCTCAAGACATCAGTCAGGAAGTTAAAGCTTGGTTACAAATGGGTCTTCCAAATGGACAATGACCCCAAGCATACTTCCAAAGTTGTGGCAAAATGGCTTAAGGACAACAAAGTCAAGGTATTGGAGTGGCCATCACAAAGCCCTGACCTCAATCCTATAGAACATTTGTGGGCAGAACTGAAAAAGCGTGTGCGAGCAAGGAGGCCTACAAACCTGACTTGGTTACACCAGCTCTGTCAGGAGGAATGGGCCAAAAATTCACCCAACTTATTGCGGGAAGCTTGTGGAAGGCTACCCGAAACGTTTGACCCAAGTTAAACAATTTAAAGGCAATGCAACCAAATACTAATTGAGTGTATGTTAACTTCTGACCCACTGGAAATGTGATGAAATAAAAGCTGAAATAAATCAATCTCTCTACTATTATTCTGACATTTCACATTCTTAAAATGAAGTGGTGATCCTAACTGACCTAAGACAGGGAATGTTTACTAGGAATAAATATCAGGAATATTGAAAAACTGAGTTTAAATGAATTTGGCTAAGGTGTATGTAAACTTCTGACTTCAACTGTATTAGTTACAGACAGACAAAAACCTTGACCCTACTCAAATGAGTCGCTGTTATGCCACTGTATAACATTCCCAACCAAATCCCTCAGGCTTAGTGAGACAAATGGCCGTCAGATTGGTGGTGCCAAATGACTTTGGCATGTAGGGAGGTGTCCTGTCAGGACAGAGCGATGTGGGTGCTTTATCTCCCACTCTGATACACACTATGAATTAAAGCTTGATTAAAGGACTGGCCTATCTATACATGCCAAGCCACCTAAGCCAGCTGGCCAAGGGAGAGAAAAGACACAGGGTAAGGAGTATTTAATTATAAAACTTAAAACATAGAAGGTGGTTGTAATACAGTAATGTGTTATAGGCTAGATTGGTAGATTCACAGTTTGGTTTTCTTGATCCCCTTTCAATATTTAGATGGACTTCATTGTCTTTAGAACTTTTAGAGATGCTAATAGGAGAGTGTAATCCCCTGATGTACACATGCTGACATGAAGAGAAATGTGTCCACCATCTCTGTCCACCAGAACTCAATACTTGGCCGTCAAGTGGTGTTTGATGGATATTAGCTGTGGACTGAATCTTATGACAGATGCTAAACTCTAGGTATTGATCGAGAGAGGGCTTGCAGCCGTGTGTGGAATACTGAGACTGGAAGCAGTCTCACTCACTGACTGAACATACTGTACTGTACTTTATGTGATTGTGTGTGATGTGTGATTTTCAGCCATATTCAGATTATTCATATTCAAATGAATACTGAATTCATGCAGCAGTGACATTCTCAGGGGTTTTACTGACAGATTTTTGTGTTTCAGAATAGAAAAGCATATGCCCTTCTTGTTGAGAGCAATACAGCTGTTCATAGTACACTATTTCAATACATGCTTTCTCGCTACACTCACTATCTTATGTGCTTTTCACATGCGATGTGAAGATACTTAGAAATGTTTGAGCACAGACCAAGTAAATATGTTTTTCTGAATTTAAAATCCACACTGAAGTTTGAGACATCCTCACTGGAGAGAGTTGTGCTGGGGTTTTCAATAGGTGGCCTTGGATGAAGATTTAAAAAAGGACTGTCGAGGCTTGGTGAGGCATTGTCTGAGGCATGGAGAATGCAGGCACACACAGCAGAGAATCGAAATGAAATGCTTGTGTGTGATGGCACCAATTTTCAGTTCAAGTGAAGAATAGCTCATAGATGATTCTGGGTGTCTCCATCATTTTGGAAAAGTCAGTAGAAAGTTACACTCAGTTCCCATGTTGCTCGTTATGAATGAAGTGTCAAGGTTGTCAGCTCAGAGATTTTCAACACCCAGCAAAGGCTGAATTTAAAGTGGGCTTTCAGGAGATTTTTCAAATACAGTGCATCCTTGATGTGATGTTTTCATGGTCGTTTGTGATTGAAATTCTCAGGGACAATATGCAAACATTTTTGCCAAATATGATGAATCTAACTATTGACAGTCATATAACTTACATCCATAGATTTTCTTCAGACTAATCTTCATCCACTTTCCATATCAGCAATCTTTTCCTCGAGATCTCCATGAGTGAGATATTTGTTCTGCTGTAGTAACACCTCCAGAACAGAGCATTTATCACATCCTCAAGCACACTCTCCAGAGTTGTTTTAACCAACGGTAAACAACTTCTGTGCCTCGCACATATATGTGAGAATCGAGACAGGATAAGGCCTGGCAGTTTCCTGAAAGTGTTCACACTGAGATGTGCCTAGATGTGCTGTTTATCTTGGTGCTGGCTTGTTATTTGCTTTCAAAGGTGCTCCTCTTGTTTCATACTGCATGTGTGTGAGTGTGTTTGCTTGCATGCTTGCAAGCATCCTCAGGTACTTGGTTTCAGTATGTTGTTATGAAGGACCTGCGCTGTATTCAGCAGTGGGGGAGGATCTGTGCCAAGATTCCAGGAAGGCAAGGCTGCGATCTGCATGTCTTTGATCATGTTTATCTATCAGGCTACAAATTAGTTTAGCCAAAGCTGACCTCCTTTTAATGGGGGCAGAGTGCATTTTCCCTGCATCCTGAATCTCATATACTGAAATATCTATGATCTTTGTGTCCCAGAGCCCAAATCTCCATCTTCTGCATTTAATATTCCTTAATGAGGAGATGAGACCAGGCTTTATGGTAGTCTTGGTTTCTGTGAATCACAAGTGTGGTCAAAGAGAGCATTTTTACTACACTGAACAAAAATATAAATGCAACATGTAAAGTGTTGGGCCCATGTTTCATGAGGTGAAATAAAACAACCCCGAAATGTTCCATATGCACAAAAAGCTTATTTCTCTCAAATGTTGTGCACACATTTGTTTACATCTCTGTTAGTGAGCATTTATCCTTTGCCAAGATAATCCATCCACCTGACAGGTGTGGCATATCAAGAAGCTGATTAAACAGCATGATCATTACACAGGTGCACCTTGTGCGGGGACAACAAAAGGCCACTCTAAAATGTGCAGTTTGTTACACAACACAATGCCACTGATGTCTCAAGTTTTGAGGGACTGTGCAATTGGCATACTGACTGCACGAATGTAATTATTTCTACTATAAGCCACCTCCATTGTTGTTTTAGAGAATTTGGCAGTACATCCAACTGGCCTCACAACCGCAGACCACGTGTATTGCGTTGAGTGGGCAAGCGGTTTGCTGATGTCAATGTTGTGAACGCCCCATGGTGGCGGTGGGGTTATGGTATGGACAGGCATAAGCTATGGACAAAGAACACAATTGCATTTTATTTATGGCAATTTGAATGCACAGAAATACCGTGATGACATCCTGAGGACCATTGTCATGTCATTCATCCGCCGCCATCACCTCATGTTTCAGCATGACAATGCACAGCGATAACATTCCACAGGCCACAATCAACAGCCTGATCAACTCTATGCAAAGGAAATGTCTCTCGCTGCATGAGGCAATTGGTGGTCACACCAGATACTGACTGGTTTTCTGATCCATGCCCCTACCTTTTTTTTAAGGTACAGATCCATATCTGTAGGGCCTAATGAATGTATTTCAATTGATTGACTTCCTTATGTGAACTGTAACTCAGTAAAACCTTTTAAATTGTTGCATGTTGCGTTAATATTTTTGTTCAGTATACATACTGTAGAAACTTAATTTTGAGGTTGTCCTTTCATTAGCAAGCTGGGCTCCACATAAAGAAAAAAACATTTGTATACGTACAACCACCAATTACAGACTTCTCTCTTTCGTCAATGTGTTGAAAATATGTCTACCAGGATGAGTAATGGGAAAAATCAATAGAGGTCAGTATTGGAAACCTTAGATGAAGACCACTGTCATGACTCCCGCCGAAGACGACCCCTCTCCTTGTTCGGGCGACGTTCGGCGGTCGACGTCACCGGCTTACTAGTTGCCACCGATCGATGTTTCACTGTTCGTTTGGTTTTGTCTTTATTGTGTACACCTGTTTTGAGTTTCCCTAATTATGTTCATTATTTAAACCTCTGCATTTCCTGTTTGTCTTGTCGGTGATTGTTTGTCTGTTTTGTGTAGTTGGAGGTGTTTCGCCTAACTATGTATTTTTTATGAGAAGATGGATTGATAAATTTTAGTAAACACGTTTTGTTTACCTTCATCCCTGTGTCCTGCTCCTGACTCCTCCACTTCTCTAAGAAAACCCGTTACAACCACAGTAAAACCCAGCAGGTATGCTAGAGGTTAAAAGCGTAGGGCCAGTAACCGAAAGGTTGCTGGTTTGAGTCAACGGTTAAAATCTGTTTTTGTGCCCTTGAACAAGGCACTTAACCCTAATTGCTCTGGATAAGAGGTTCTGCAAATGACATAAATGGAAATAGAAATTGTGTCTCAAAGTGGGGCAAGACGAGGAGAAGCAGAGATCTTGAATGATATTCAAGAGCTCTCCCCCCCCATTGAATGTTTTCAGAGGAGTATAACCAAATGTCTTGAAAAGATTTCTCATCATTCAATCCCAACCGTTTGAAAAGCCTACATGTGTGTAATTTAGAGGAACCACATTGTTCAAAGTGTCATTAATGATCATAATAATGGATTGCATTTTCTATTACGCTTTTCACCAGTCTCAAAATGTTTTACATTGTATGGATAGCACCCGCCTGGGTAATACATGTCAGCCTCACATCGCCTTGCAATGGGAAGAGGCCAGTGGGGGTTTTGCATCCCTGCCACTGTCCTTGGGCATTGGGTTTCCCTCCACCACTTGGATGATCTCCCATTAAGGTACCTACCAGGCCTAACCCTGCTTAACTTAACACAAAGTCAACAGAGGAATGGTATGACAGCTGACTGCCACACTAACACACATTTCTCTTCAAGCCTCGGGTGTTATTTACTCTTTCATATGCAATTACACACTTGGTCCAAGGGAGGAAAGCTGTCATTTTCTTGATGGCATTTTTATGTGCCAGTCACTTTTATAGTGGTTCTCCAGAGAGACATTATAGCGAGTGGTGAGTATTCAGTGTGCTAAAGCTCATGCTGGTGTATTTCATTTCAAGGACACATAAATCATTACCTGCCTTTCACTGAAATCCCTTTCCATCCGTTGAGCCCACCCAAGCACTCCAGTGATGATTGGCAGGAGGTATTGCATACATAGAGCTCAGAGTTATGAAATGAACACATGACCACTGGTTGCACTTCTCACCATCCAGCCAACTCCTTAAATGCCAACACTGGTGACTCATACAAAAGAGGGGTATAATAAAGAGGGAAGAGGTGTCGGAGTGGTTTATGTTTATAATTAGACTGAATCCATTAGATAACAAGTACAGACAGAAAAAACTTTTAAATGCAATTATTTTAAGTCGCTCTGGATAAGAGTGCTTGCTGCTAAATTACAAAAATATAGTGTAAATGTAAAATGCATTTTAGTTATTCTTCCTTGATTTTAAACTATACTGAACAAGATTAAGGAAAAAGGACACCGCACACTGCTCTTGATAGTATCACTGATCTTTAATAAGCTTACGTATCGGCCTCACGGCCTTCGTCAGAGCTTTTTTCCTTAATCTTGTTCAACTGTTACCATGCACCTGTAAAAAAGATTGCTCAGATGTGCGAGTGCCTTTTGAATTTTAAACTATACTGAACAAAAATATAAACGCAGCATGTAAAGTGTTGGTCCAATGTTTCATGAGCTGAAATGAAAGATACCAGAAAAGGTCCATACTTACAAAAAGCTTATTTCTGTCAAATTTTGTGCACACATTTGTTTACATCCCGGTTAGTGAGCATTTCTCCTTTACCAAGATAAGATAATCCATCCATCTGACAGGTGTGGCATATCAAGAAGCTGATAAAATAGCATGATCATTACACAGGTGCACCTTGTGTTAGGGACAACAAAAGACCACTCTAAAATGTGCAGTTTTGTCACACAATACAATGCCACAGATGACTCAAGTTTTGAGGGAGTGTGCAATTGGCATGCTGACTGCAGGAATGTCCAACAGAGCTGTTGCCAGAGAATTGAACGTTCATTTCTCTACCATAAGCCGCCTCCAACATAGTTTTAGAGAATTTGGCAGTACATCCAACTGGTTTCACAACCGCAGACCACATGTAACCACGCCAGCCCAGGACCTCCACATCCGGCTTATTCACCTGCGGGATTGTCTGAGACCAGTCACCCGGACAGCTGATGAAACTGCACCACCGAAGAATTTCTGCACAAACTTTCTGAAACCGTCTCAGGGAAGCTCATCTGAATGCTTGTTGTCCTCACCAGGGTATTGACCTGACTGCAGTTCAACATCGTAATTGACTTCAGTAGGCAAATGCTCACTTTTGATGGCCACTGGCACACTGGAGAAGTGTGCTCTTCACAAATGAATCCCGGTTTCAACTGGATCGGGCAGAGGGCAAGCGGTTCGCTGATGTCAACGTTGTGAACAGAGTACTCCATGGTGGTGGTGGGGTTATGGTATGGGCAGGCATAAGCTACAGACAATGAACACAATTGCGTTTTATCGATGTCAATTTGAATGCACAGAGATACAGTGACAAGATCCTCAGGCCCATTGTCATGCAATTCATCCGCCGCCATCACCTCATGTTTTAGCATGATAATGCACAGCCCCATGTTGCAAGGATCTGTACACAATTCCAGGAAGCTGAAAATGTCCCAGTTCTTCCATGGCCTGCATACTCACCAGACATGTCATCCACTGAGCATGTTTGGGATGCTCTGAATTGACATGTATAAAAGCGTGTTCCAGTTCCCGCCAATATCCAGCAACTTAGCACAGCCATTGAAGAAGAGTGGGACAACGTTCCACAGGCCACAATCAACAGCCTGATTAACTATATGCGAAGGAGATGTGTTGCGCTGCATGAGGCAGATGGTGATCACACCAGATACTGACTGGTTTTCTGATCCACACCCCTACCTTTTTTTTAAGGTATCTGTGACCAACAGATGCATATCTGTATTACCAGTCATGTGAAATCAATAGATTAGGGCCTAATGAGTTCATTTCAGTTGACTGATTTCCTTATATGAACTGTATCTCAGTAAAATCTTTGAAAATGTTGCATGTTGCGTTTATATTTTTTTTTAATGTAGCTCCAGCTGCATGAGGTACATCTTGAAAATTGTCAAAGGCCAGCTGTGAGTATGGTTATGAATGTATACTTGTGCATTCGGTTGTGTTTGCTCGAAGTTAACAATCATTGTGTCTGATGATATGGAATAAAGTGCTTTACAGCTGCTTTGAGACCTATTTTCTGCCAAAATGCCATATTCGTTTGAGAATACACATCCCGCAAATCATTTGAACCCAAATCACATGATCATTTCTTCCTCGTTCTGTCACGTCCTGACCAGTTAATTTGTTGTTGGAGTTTGGTCAGGATGTGGCAGAGGGTATTTGTTTTATATGGTTTGGGGTGGTGGTGTAGGTAGTAGGTTGTTTTATTTATGTATTCCAGGGGTTTTTGTCACTGCTCTGTGTTTGTATTTCTAGGTTTAGTTAGTTAGTTGTGGGTATAGGTTCGAGGTTTGTTTTCTATGCAGAGTTAATTGGGATTGGACTCCCAATTGAAGGCAGGTGTGTTGAGTTGCCTTTGATTGGGAGTCCTATATTAGTAGGGTGTGTTTGTGGGTAATTGTTTGTGAGCACTGTGTTTATTGAGCCTGCTGCACTGTCTAGTCGTGAGTATTGTTTTTCCTGTGGATGCTTTTTGTTTTTTCCATTGAAAGAATGAGTATCCACATACCCGCTGCATTTTGGTCTTCCCTTCAACACGGCACCTTTTGTGACACGTTCACGCACATTGAAATGACTCTGTTCAAGCCAAATCATGGTTAACATCTGCTAGTCATTTAAATCTCATCCTAATTAAAACTCAAATGTAACTATGTGTAGTCAGTGCATGCTATAGATGATGTATATTTACACAGCAACTATCACAGTGTACCCCTGTCTCTTCTGTGAACCTTTTCATTATGCCGTTTTATCACACGTCAGAACTTCAACGATAGTCGTCTCATGGAAATGAGCAGAGTAACCCTTCATCTCACCTCCAGTCTCATAGATTGGCAAGGTGGCTCAAAGGTATCTGGAATCAGATTCTCAGGATTAATGAGGCTGAGGCCTCTCCCTTAGGGTTTCACCTTGCCCACTGTCCCTGTGCTAACACACAAGACTAATTCATCATGCACTCTAGCAGTGGTGGTGGACTGCATCATGACAAACAAGCAGATCTCCACACACTGAGGAGCCCTGCCTGCACTGAGGGTGATCGTTCCAGTAGGACTTCACAGACTAACTTGGGGGGTAATGAACTCAATCACTCCTACCAAGATCCTAAATGGTCATAAACCACATTTAATGTAGTGTAAAACTTTGAGGGCTGGTTTCCAGGACTCAGATTAAGCCTAGTCAAATAAAGAATTTTAATTGAAAGCGCTTTTTAGTACAGGAAGATGTGTAATCTGTCTCCGGGAAGCCAGCGATTTTACAACCCCACTGGGTGTCACTTTACAGAAAGTGTCCCTAATACCAACATGGTCTCAGAGCAATTCCTATTATACTGGGGCGGCAGGTAGCCTAGTGGTTAAAGCGTTGGGCCTGTAACCGAAAGGTTACTGGATTGAATCCCTGAGCTGACATGGTAGAAATCTGTTGTTCTGCCCCTGAAGAAGGCAGTTAAACCCAATGCTCCCCGGTAGGCCGTCATTGTAAATAAGAATTTGTTCTTAACTGACTTGCCTAGTTAAATAAAATCTGTGACACTCCATTTAGTTTAGGTTATGAATGGAAAGCGATCATACAATTTAGAGGACGTATAGTACCAGATGTCTTACACGGTGGGAAATAGCATACAAATTAGATTACATAATTATCATACTTCTTGGAGGACCAATGGTATTGCACGTCTTTATCTGAGACCAGATTGCTTAAAACAGGAGAATTACAGGGAGAATTTACATTGGCGGTTAGGGGAACTAACAACAAAAGTTAGGAGAACTAAAATGACAAAGCTTAGAATTTTTGGGGCTGTCCCCATAGGAAAACCCTTTATGGTTCCAGCTAGAATGTCACGGTTGTCGTAGGAATGAGCGGACCAAAGTGCAGCGTTTGTCGTTCCACATTTTTATTTATACTGTGAAACTATGCAATGTATAAATACACTGAAATGAAAAAACAACAAACCGTGACGCAGACATGAACACATGCACAACTCAAAATTAATCACCCACAAAACCCAGGTGGATAAACCCTTACTTAAGTATGATCTCCAATTAGAGACAACGAGGACCAGTTGCCTCTAATTGGAGATCGTCCCAACCAAAACCCCAACATAAAAATACAAAACTAGAACCTAAACATAGAAATAGAAAACATAGAAGAAGGAAAAACCTGTCATGCCCTGACCTACTCTACCATAGAAAATAACATCTTTCTATGGTCAGGACGTGACAGTACCCCCCACCCCAAAGGTGCGGACTCCGACCGCACCTAGACAAAAACAACAACAACCCCCCACAAAAAAAGGAGAAAAAAAAGGGAGGGCAGGGTGGGTAACTTGTCTATGGCGGCTCTGGTGCAGTACCCAGAACCCTATCATCCAGCGTTTCCTCCCACAGAGGCGGTGGCTCCGGTTCGGGGCGTATCCCCCGCTCCGCCCGCTGATCCCTCTGCTTCAGTACCACTGGACCGTGGATCGTCATCGGAGGAACCGGACTGTAGATCATCGCTGGAGGTTCCGGGCTGCAGGCCGTCGCCGGAGGCTCCGGGCCATCGCCGGAGGCTCCGGGCTGCAGGCCGGCTCCGGGCTGCAGGCCATCGCCGGAAGCTCTGGACTGGGAACTGTCGTCGGAAGCTCTGGACTGGGAATGCGCACTGGAGGCCTGATGCGTGGGGCTGGCACAGGTGACACCAGACTAGTAACACCACCCTTCAGGGCGAGTGCGGGGAGCAGGAACAGGACACCCTGGACTGGGCAGGCGCACTGGAGACCTGATGCATGGGAGTGGCACAGGTGGCGCCAGACTGGTGACACGCACCTCAGGGCAAGTGCGAGGAGCAGGCGCAGGACGTACCAGGCTGGATAGACTCACTGGAGGCCGGGTACGTGGGGCAGGCACAGGAAATACTGGGCCGTGGAGACGCACCGGAGGTCCCGAGCTTATAGCTGGCACAACCCGTCCTGGCTGGATGCTTACTTTCGCCCGGCAAACGCGGGGAGCTGGCACAGGACGAACTGGGCTGTGAATACGCACTGGCGACAGTGCACAGCGCCGGCGCAGGATATCCTGGACCGAGAAGGCGAACTGGAGACCAGGAGCGCTAAGCTGGCACCACCCTTCCTGGCTGAATGCTCAACCTAGCACGGCAAATGCGGGGCGCGGGCATAGATCGCACCGGGCTGTGAATGTGCACTGGTGACACAGTGCGCATCACCACATAACACGGTGCTTGCTTCTTCACTCGCTCTTCATGGTAAGCACGGGGAGTTGGCTCAGGTCTCCACCCTGACTCTGCCAATCTCCCCGTGTGCTTGGTATAATGCCTCGTAATATCGCCGCTTCGCTCTTGCTGCCTCGATTTCTTCTTTCGGACGCCGATACTCCCCAGCCTGACTCCAGGGTCCTTTCCCGTCCAGAATTTCCTCCCAAGCCCATTCCTGTTTCTCCTGGGAACGCTGCTTGGTCCTTTGGTGGTGGGTGATTCTGTCATGGTTGTCGTAGGAATGAGTGTACCAAAGTGCAGCGGGTGTGTCGTTCCACATTTTTATTTATACTGTGAAACTATGCAATATATAAATACACTGAAATGAAAAAACAACAAACCGTGACGCAGAGATGAACACATACACAACTCAAAATTAATCACCCACAAAACCCAGGTGGAAAAAACCCTACTTAAGTATGATCTCCAATTAGAGACAACGAGGACCAGTTGCCTCTAATTGGAGATCATCCCAAACAAAACCCCAACATAGAAATACAAAACTAGAACCTAAATATAGAAATAGAAAACATAGAGAGAAAAAACCCTGTCACGCCCTGACCTACTCTACCATAGAAAATAACATCTTTCTATGGTCAGGACGTGACATAGAACCCTTTTGGGTTCCATATAGAACCGTATGTGGAAAGGATTTTAGGTGCTCAGAAATACATAAAATATATTTTGTATGTCTCTGAGGCCAGGCTGCTAATACCCATGAGGCTACATGGTAATTACAGGTAGGCAGGCGCTGTGATTACATGATCAATGTTGAAGTACTATTGTGTTCTGTCCTTGGTAGCCTATAGAATCAAAATGGTTGTTTTAGACTAGAGCCAATCATTCTCCATTCCCTTGGAGCCTGTGAGACTGCAGCATGATGATTCAGATGTTGCGCTGCTCTACCCGACTCCTCTGTCCCCTGGGCCCCTACTAACAAAGGCCCCCATCCACTGGACTGCTAGGTGCCTCCCAAGCCTCTGCATTAATTCCGTAGGCCTCCTTCAAATCCCCTTCCTGCAATTCAAAATGCAATTTAAGTTGTTCATCTTACAGTCCATTATAACACTCTCTCTTTTGTTAGTCTTAATACACTCCAGCAATTTAGAAGGCAGATAAGGACTTGTCGTCTGCTTGGTAAGGTATTGTTTGGAAGAAATTCCTTGACATTTTAAGTTCCTCCTGTGACTTGTGTGCCTACCAGGGTTTTGCAATGTGTATTGATTTTCCGTCTAAATGATTTACCATGATTGGCACAATGGTTAGACCCTAAATGAAATGCATGGGAAGTGGGTAGTTCTAGGCTATAATACATTTTGATCAGTGTGTTTGCCTTTGGAAAACAATTGACTGTGTCATTGATTTGTGTCCTCTCATGCGCTGTAACTTTCCCAATGTTATTTAATCCATCAAAATTATGTCTGTGATGACTAGCTCTAGGGATGAGCCATACCAAACACAGCGTAGCCCCTGAGACCCTGTTTATATACTCCTGCTACCCCTACAACTGAATAGAAAGATTTGGATTACACAACTCTTTGCAGAAACTGAATGGGAAACAGCAGATGAGAACAACAACAGGCTGTAATAGTGTAGGTGGAACATCGGAATACTCCTCCTCTCATAATGTGACTCAGACTCACAGGACATAGGGAGAGAGATATTTGAACCGGCCACATTTACCACCGTTAAAATTCTTCTAAGTTTGTTATGTACAGTATTGTCATTTCTATTATACACTGCTCAAAAAAATAAAGGGAACACTAAAATAACATATCCTAGATCTGAATGAATGAAATAATCTTATTAAATACTTTTTTCTTTACACTGTTGAATGTGCTGACAACAAAATCACACAAAAATAATCAATGGAAATCCAATTTATCAACCCATGGAGGTCTGGATTTGGAGTCACACTCAAAATTAAAGTGGAAAACCACACTACAGGCTGATCCAACTTTGATGTAATGTCCTTAAAACAAGTCAAAATGAGGCTCAGTAGTGTGTGTGGCCTCCACGTGCCTGTATGACCTCCCTACAACACCTGGGCATGCTCCTGATGAGGTGGCGGATGGTCTCCTGAGGGATCTCCTCCCAGACCTGGACTAAAGCATCCGCCAACTCCTGGACAGTCTCTGGTGCAACGTGGCATTGGTGGATGGAGCGAGACATGATGTCCCAGATGTGCTCAATTGGATTTAGGTCTGGGGAACGGGCGGGCCAGTCCATAGCATCAATGCCTTCCTCTTGCAGGAACTGCTGACACACTCCAGCCACATGAGGTCTAGCATTCTCTTGCATTAGGAGGAACCCAGGGCCAACCGCACCAGCATATGGCCTCACAAGGGGTCTGAGGATCTCATCTCGGTACCTAATGGCAGTCAGGCTACGTCTGGCGAGCACATGGAGGGCTGTGCGGCCCCCCAAAGAAATGAGGATGTTGCAGGCAGCAGAACGTTCTCCACGGCGTCTCCAGACTCTGTCACGTCTGTCACATGTGCTCAGTGTGAACCTGCTTTCATCTGTGAAGAGCACAGGGCGCCAGTGGCGAATTTGCCAATCTTGGTGTTCTCTGGCAAATGCCAAACGTCCTGCACGGTGTTGGGCTGTAAGCACAACCCCCACCTGTGGACGTCGGGCCCTCATACCACCCTCATGGAGTCTGTTTCTGACCGTTTGAGCAGACACATGCACATTTGTGGCCTGCTGGAGGTCATTTTGCAGGGCTCTGGCAGTGCTCCTCCTGCTCCTCCTTGCACAAAGGCGGAGGTAGCGGTCCTGCTGCTGGGTTGTTGCCCTCCTACGGCCTCCTCCACGTCTCCTGATGTACTGGCCTGCCTCCTGGTAGATCCTCCATGCTCTGGACACTACGCTGACAGACACAGCAAACCTTCTTGCCACAGCTCGCATTGATGTGCCATCCTGGATGAGCTGCACTACCTGAGCCACTTGTGTGGGTTGTAGACTCCTTCTCATGCTATCACTAGAGTGAAAGCACTGCCAGCATTCAAAAGTGACCAAAACATCAGCCAGGAAGCATAGGTACTGAGAAGTGATCTGTGGTCACCACCTGCAGAACCACTCCTTTATTGGGGGTGTCTTGCTAATTGCCTATAATTTCCACCTGTTGTCTATTCCATTTGCACAACAGCATGTGAAATTTATTGTCAATCAGTGTTGCCTCCTAAGTGGACAGTTTGATTTCACAGAAGTGTGATTGACTTGGAGTTACATTGTGTTGTTTAAGTGTTCCCTTTATTTTTTTTGAGCAGTGTATATCACGTACATATATTGATTAACTCAACTGCTTTGATGTAATGGTCTATGAAGTCCCCCCCACCTATTCACACTACAGACATGTCTCAGAAAAAAGCGTCATATTAATCTCTGGTAGAGGGTGGAGAAAACTTAGAGTTGTTATTGGCCCTATGCATATTTAATGGAGAAGGCCCTTTAATAAAAGTCTGTGAGTAGACCAGTCAAAGAGATGCTGGACCAAAGAGAGCCTTCTGGGAGATGCTGCCGCCTTTCTAACAGAAAAAACGGATCAGCTACTGAATGATAAAAGAGGACAATAAACCAAGCAGAGAGAGAGAGAGGTACAGTTTCTAGCTTCCTCAATGAGGGACAGCACTTTAAATGCATGACACAATGGCACAGTTAAACTGGTGTAAGAGGCATTCAATTTCTGTATAATTGGTCTTGACAGCCATTTTCCAGAAATGCATTTAAACTCAAAAACGAGTGTAATTGTGTCAAAGAAGCCATGTGTGGACTGATTTTATAATGTGTTCAAGTGAATAGTCCAGATTATTCCTTTTTAAAATGGATAGGCAAGAGGATAGGCATGTACCTAAATATATGATTGCACACAGGGCCATATCATCCAACAAACTATACTGCACTCCCACAGCATAAATAATGAGTTAGAACAAGTCATTTCCTGGCTAGTGGAGGTGCGGCCCAGGAAATGAGCCTTGTGATTTATCAGGGCTCCCTCTGCCTCTCTGTGATGATCCAGCAGTCTGACAAATACAGAAAGCTGTAATATTCAGCCTCATTGCTTTGTCTGCAGCAGACAAACTGACACTGACTGTTTCAATAACCTGCTGTATCAATATACTGACAGCCAGCCCATCTGACATCACTTTAGGCCTGTCTCCTTGAGGAGCATTGCAATTTAATGGTTTGAGATTTCGTTTTTGTATTCAAATAAAACACTTCAATGGAATAACAGGTTTAGTGCCCTTGGTGCAAGGCCTTTTGATGCAAGGCAAAGTTATATCTCCAAGAATGAGTTTCATTCACCTCTTTGTGAGCCTGTAGGTGACTGCCTGGGGATGGGTCATTTTCCCAGTTGGTGTGTTGTTGGTTGTCACTTGTCACTACCAGGGGCGTTCTAGTCTAGTTACAGGTCAGGTGGTGGGTTTTGTTTTTGTTTTGGTCATATGAAGGCGGAGATTGTGTTGCATTTTGTTGATGGAGCCTATTGGGCACGTTCAAGATGGCGCGTTGCAAGCGCTGGTGATGTGTTTTGGCGCTCATACCTGAGTGGTGCAAGCGTGACTGCGCTACGTTGGTCCTTAAAGAAGCAGTACTTAAAACTGTGATAGGAAAAGGCTTCCCTAGAAGTATTGTCAGTTGCGTTCTGGACAGGTATTGGTGTTGAGTACAATGCAGTTTAAATGGATTCTAGCGAAGAAGAAAATACATTCAATTTGAGTACCAAGCTATGGTAAAGGTAGTCAAAGTCATGCAGGAATGCAGAAAAGCACACAAAGTGATTACAACGATGGATGAACTTATGCAAAATGAAAATATGTCTGGTGTTAATACTCGTTTGAAAATGTTCATCAAGCTGTGTAATGGTACTCATACCATACACAATTAACTCTTAGAATGGCTGTCTGATGATTAAACCAAAAGGCAAAAGGCCACAAAAATCGAATCAAATCAAATTGTATTTGTCACATGCTTCGTAAAACAACAGGTGTAGACTAACAGATAAATGCTTACTTACGGGCCTTTCCCAACAATGTAGAGAGGAAAATATAGAAAAAATATAGAAAAATAATAACACAAGGAATAAAAACACAACGAACCCTTGACCCCATGACTTTTTCCACATTTTCTTACGTTACAGCCTTATTCTAAAATGGATGAAATTGTTTTTTCCCCTCATCAATCTACACACAATACCCCATAATGACAAAGCAAAAACAGGTAGATATGTACAGATAGGTAATGTGTCCAGATGATGAGGGTGATGCTCACAGTTATACAGGAGAATTTGAGGAAAAATAGGCAAACTGTTGAATGAGCACGATGCAACCACATCCATCAGTCCCGAAAATCCAATTAATGCCACTTTTAAATCGAAGAGAGCACTTTTCCATCAATTTCCCCAATGAAATCTAAACCTGGAACAGAAGGAAATCGTTCATTTTGTTACATGTTTAATTTAAGACCAAAAAAGTAGGCCGAATTTGTGTGAGTAGGAGGAACGCACACAAAGAAATGGCACTGTTCATTCTCTACTGGCTTTTAATTAGAGCTCTATCAGTGCTGTGTGTGAGTTTTCTGTCCTGGCCTGTACCGGTGAGAGAGGCCTTTGTTCACATCTTCAGGGGCTGTCAGTTGTGTTGTGTAGTGTGGTGTAGTATCTGCAGCCAGCAGCAGCTGTGATACATTTGTCAATACACAGACCTGGGAGGTGGAGAGGAGGACACGGCTTAGTGATGGACACCTGCTCTAGACTCAACATGAACAGAGAGAGAGCTGAGTGTCAATACTTCAATCACCTTCAGCATTGAATGCTGTAGTGGTGAACCTCTCACCTTTTAACTGACTTTTCTGTCTTCCTCCCTCTCTCTGTCAGTTGCACACACACACCTTTTATAATCCTAGAATAGCATTGTCTGCATTTAGATGTATGATCTGGCTCCCTGGTCTTGGATCAGTTGTGCCATGAGAGGGTGTCTAGCTACATGAAGCAAATACCTGGTTTTATTGCTGTCTTGAGCCCATTATACTTCAGGACGCATTTATGGCGAGGCAGCATATTTGCAATTCTGCATATTCATCACAAAGCCCCAAAAATCGACCCATTTACAATGCAAGAATAAGTAGGCATTTTGTCCTTTCACAGTCAACACTGTATTATTAAATTCCATCTCCTCTCCTCCCCATTCTTCATACACACGTATTGAGGACACAGCAATAGACTATAGGTCTGGTTCCACTCAAACTTTACAGTAACATAACTATGTAAAGCATCCTCATCTCAGGCAACACAGGCAACAGTCACGACAGCTAACAGTCATGCATGCCCTTACATGCAGCCCTCTAGCCCACGTCAGACTAAAGAAATGCCTCCTCTGTCCCTTAGAAAAGACTTATCTTTGGCACAGAAGCATCATCCCAACGACTTAGGTGTCAGTCAATGAGAGGGACACGTCAGCAGCTCAGCTTCTGACTCTAAACCCTTCTCAGTGTCCATATCGTATTCCTGTACATAGGCTCTGAACCCTGTCTCTGTCCATATGTCTAATTAGCCATCAGATATGATCCTAGAAAAGAGAGACGAAAAGGGATTATTTTACAAAAGGACACATATTACCTCAGCAGACCAAGGAAATCGCACATGGGCTTATTTTTGATCATAAAATTGCCCACTGTGCATGTTACTTGGTTCTTGTGCCATGAATGTTTTATCACATTGATGCTGTGATGCTGCCACGGCTGTCATTGAGACACTGCATACTATTCTATTTGATGGCTAGTACGTTTAATAATAAGGTTCAGTGGGATTTTGATGTCCCTCTGATCAAGTGTCTTTCCTGATGTGTAGTGATGCTAATGATAGTCACTGGTACTGGAACACCCCCCCCCCCCCCCTTTGAGAATCAGGGGAAACCCCTCTATACAAGCCAGAGGGTAGTGCTGCTGGGTGAAACTGCACTGAGATAAAAGTGATTGCGATGTGTTTCAACAACAGTAAGACTGTCTGAATGGAACATTGTTTATCAACCTAACTGATGTGATGTAATGCATAGGCACATCCCTGGCTCAGTCCATACCATAGGCACATCCCTGGCTCAGTCCATACCATAGGCACATCCCTGGCTCAGTCCATAGACTCTAATCTTGCTGGATAGGTGAATCATTCTGTGCTTGGTATCGTCTCGTAAACCTAGACATTATAACACCAATAAATACAGTATATGTATATATTTGCTGTGGTATTCTTTGATGCAGAAGACAAGTGTGGTGAAAAGCTGCCCCAAATAATTAAAGATACCTTTAGATAGGATCCTCCACCGGGGTAAATGTTTATAAATGATGAATGTTCAATACAAATGAGCTGGCAAATTATTTCTGAGGACTGCAGTTTAATTTAATGGGAGACCTAACAGGAGGATTACTCTCTACAGTCCCCTCCTCCTGAGTGGTGCAACAAAGAAACATTTAGAAATAAATTAATTTAGTTTAGTTTCGCATTGTGACTAATGTGCATGTTAATATTGTAATGTGTAATTGTGTTATCTAGAGAAATAACAGTGTTTATTATGTGTGAGCAGGGGAGAATATGACTCATGCTGGATTTCTCTACACAGTCATGATTACAGACACAGAAAGCATAAATTCCTTATCTCCTAAAGTTAAATGGAAAAAAATAAATAATTTTCTTGCTGAGGCATAGTTTCTTTCCCCCAGCTCATTCTGAAAAGTTAATCAACAGATAAAGAGGAAGCACAGGTCCAGTGCAGTCACCTCACACACACATTCACTTTTGTTTTTACAAACCATTCTTCATAATCTGAACAGACAGTAATGAACAAAACATCGCGGCAGCATGTCCTCATCATTTTTCCCTTTCAGACATTTTATTTCCACATGCGTATTCACTACAATAAAATACCAATTTGAGAGCTTGTTTGACACGACAAAGAACATTTTCCCTAGTACAGCAGCAGAATTTGTAAAATAACAACCTGCCCCAAAATCACCTCATAATGCAATCTCCCTGTTGATGCATCCTTGCCATAATGCATTATGTCAGCGACTTAGTGTTAATACACCCAGAAGTACATTTCATTTTCATTATCAAGTCAATTTATCTCTCTTTGTATGCTGTGAAGCTGACTGAGTTCTACAGTGGGGCCAGGAGCTGGAGAGGAAGTGCTGAGCTAACAAAGCTGTCTCAAAGCCCTCCTAATGGAGGGGAGTACGGAGGCCCACAGGTTAATTGCCAAACGAGCTCCGGATGCTCTGTGCCCCTCTACATAGATTAACAGTTGACGTGTATTCCTGCAGGTGGTCGGCGGGGTACCAGCAGTACAGTATATTCCACTCAATTCAGTCAGATATTCCATTTTACCCTCTCAGTCCAAATCCACACTGAAATTGTCTTTGTCATACCAAAACAAAATCAATATATCACGGATAGCCCTATATCATTTATGCAACATGAAGCATAATATGGATCCCTAAAGTTAGGGATCCCTTAAAGAAAGAACGCTGAAAATGTATGGTTTAGTAATCCATTCTGAGCTTGTGACCTTTTCAGTTGAATATTCCCTTGAAGTGTTCTTGTATTTTTCTTGTAAAAGGAATAGAGACAATGTAGCCCCATTGCTTTTGAAACATTTGTTAGAAATTGAATGTCAAAATCTGAACTGTCTGAAAAGCGTTTGAGCCTGTTATTGTCTGCCATCAAAGCACAATGGTAGCAGAGCAGTGATAGCAGCACTGGCTACCATCTGGCTACTCAACCCTGCACCATAGAGGCTGCTGCCCTATATACATAGACATGGAATCGCTGGCCACTTTAATAATAGAATACTAGTCACCTGAATAATGTTTACATACTGCTTTACTCATCTCATATTTATATACTGTATTCTATTCTACTGTATTTTAGTCAATGCCACTCCAATATTGCTCATCCTAATATTTATATATTTCTTCAAATATTTTACTTTTAGATTTGTATATTGTTGTGAATTGTTAGATACTATTGCACTGTTGGAGATAGGAACACAACCATTTCACTACATCCACAATAACATCTGCTATATATGTGTATGTGACCAATAACATTTGATTTGATTTGTAGATGATGATGTGTGGATTTGTGTTCAGACAGTCATTGAACAGAGTCAATCTGGGCACAATCACACCTTTTTCTCATTCTTCTGTCATGAGTATGCACAAGCTGTCGTCAATACGTGTGTCAAGACAATCCTTATTTAGGTTGTGATATTGTGCTATTTCCTTGCTTTCTACTGCATTCTTTTGACTGGTGGTGTTTTGAGATTCATAAAGTCAATACCGGAGCGGTGATTTGTGTCCCACTATGGAACGCTGCTTGCATATTATCAACATAATAGAAATAGATCATGATTATGTGTGACATCTCTTAGCCTGTCTCCATATGCGCTATAATATGAGTCTTAATTTCTCTCATAATGCTATGAGTGGTCCAATATGTCAGTTTATATTAGAGTGAAAGACTATTCAGGGCAATAGACAGGGAGTTGGAGGCAGGAAGTTTAAAATCTTCACGAGAACTTGCTCTACGCCTCTTCCAGTATAGAGATGAGCTTTATTTATCCAACTGTGTGAGAATGCTTCTAAATAAAGATCACAGTGCACCGATACTGAATCACATCACAATACATTGTCTCACCCCAATAAACCAATAGGTTTACACCATGCGATTCCTGTTGAGAATTCTTGTTGTATTGGAAAGTGCAACATTTTGGGAAAATAACGATAGTGTTTCCTAGATCTGAAGTGCACTACTGTCCACAGCGGACTAAAGGGATCTGTTCAAGTGCTTACATTAACATGAAGTGAATAAGGCGGCAAAGTGCCAAGAGTGCCCCATTGCACAACCCAGCCATAGCAAATCAGACATACCAAAGACTATAAAGTACATAGACGGACTCATCCCTGATCTTAAAATACCCAAGGAATGTGTTTGAATTGAGCAGAGGTGATATTGTCTGTTGGGGGATTTAAGCTGCATATATACATAGACTCTATTGACTTGCATGTGAGGAATGAGTAGGTTTGTCTACAGGTGGGGCAGATGCTGACCTGGGGGGAGAGAGGGGGGGGTATCACAGCTGGATGGAGTTGGTGGAGGGAGTAGAGAGCAAAGCAGGGCATGAGCCATAAGCCAGAGCACCATAACAGCTGGTACAAAATAACATGTCTATGGCCCATTCCCCATGACAGCAGCTGTCTTGAGCTGAGGAGTTTTGTGATAATTCGCCTAATACAATGACGTCTGCAGAGAGTCAGGAAGATATGTGTATGCAAATTATTCCTTTAAGTCCAAACGATAAAATGAGCTGTGAAGACGGCATCCTTGAAACAGCTTGAGATCAAATTCGATTGAACATTTTATTCATGTGCAGCTCCTTTGAAGCTCAGAAGGAGCTGATATGAAATTAGACAGATTACATTTTAGAGGATGCAATGGTACATTTCTATTGTCTTTGAATTTGTTTGTTAGACTGCAAGGGGACTTTATTAGACAGGATCTTTCTTTTGAGGAATTACTGCATTTCTGTGATACTCCCAAGAGCACTCAAAGGAACTTTCATTTGGAGAAACTTTAGTTTATAAAATAAACACAGTAATCCCTGCTGCAATCAGCACAAACGTTTGCTCAAAGGATTTCAGGGCAAGAGATGTTGAATGTGCAACAACAGAGAGACTATTTAAAATGCTTGCTCATGTGTGAAGTTTGCAGAAGCATCGAGTTGAAGAAGGTTACTTTGCTTCATTGGCCCTTCCTTCAAGGACAAGTTCATTTGTGATCAGAGAGATGCAGTTTAATTTTGATTTAACAACATAGTCACACACACACTGCCTTTTGCAATCACTCTTTTGCAATAACTTTTCTGCTCCTGGCACCTTCAGCACCTTGTATACTGTGAACTGTTGACTAATCCAGCAGGAGTTGTGTTTGTCATAGAATCCGTTTGGAGGATCACAATTGACATGGAGAAGATAAGAACGGTTAGTAAATTACATTTTGTAACTCAAATACAAGTATGGCTATGCGGTACTTGAGCTGAGGGTGAAATTAAACGAGATACCTCATCTCCCATCAGCAGACAGCAACCGGTAGAAAGTAAAAACTTCAAGGACGACCTGAAGGGACAATGGATTTTGGAACATTTCAATTGTTCCGGTGAATTCAGCAGGGTTGTCTCTGGGATAATGTAGCAGTTTTATGCATTGCTTTTGATATCACAAGCCAAGAAATACATTTCCTCAGAGGAAATAGGAAAGCTGTTTTTTTTTTGGAAAGAAGCATGCAATGGAGAACAGAGTAGTCTCATCAACATTGACAGTCACTGTACAGTCAGATAATGAAGCATCCATTCCCTCAGTGAGCTTCTTTATTTCCAACATCTTTCCCAAACAAGTGCAATTCATTTTCAGGAGCTGCTAGCTGCTACTAGACAACAGCATTTGCATTCACAGCTATGCCTATATCTCTGAACTTCGCCAAGTTGGTATTCTGAAATGGGAATTTGAAACGGTGACAGTAGCCTCACCGATCACAACCTCTCCTCTTTAAAAAACGCAGTGTTCTTTTCAAAGCAGCCAGTAATGCGTAGCAATGACAGGTATTGATCAAAGGGGTTTTGAACTCTAATATTGTATGACTTTAGAGCAAAAGGCATAAGTATATATTTTTCTGTCATATTCAAAGTTGAAACGGAAAAAGAGAGTGTATAGTTGACAGACATGCCATATGTCTAGTCTATTGAGTTGTCTTGAAGTTCAGTGCAATTTCTTTCTTTCTTTTGTGGTATTTGGATAGGATTATATTATCTTTCCAGGAAATGCCAAAGCCTTATTTCAAGATACTGTATGTGTACAATGAGTGTACAAAACATTAAGAACACTTGCTCTTTCCATGACATAGACTGACCAGGTGAAAAAAGGTGAAAGATGAAGGGGAGGAGATAGATTAAAGAAGGACTTTTAAGCCTTCAGACATTTGAGACATGTGTATATGTGTGTCATTCAGAGAGTAAATGGGCAAGACAAAAGATTTAAGTGGCTTTTAACGGGATATGGTAGTAGGTGCCAGGCGCACTGGTTTGTGTCAAGAACTGCAATGCTGCTGGGTATTTCATGCTCAACAGTTTCCTGTGTGTATCAAGAATGGTCCACCACCCAAAGGACATCCAGCCAACTTGACACAACTATGGGAAGCATTGGAGTCAACATGGGCCAGCATCCCTGTGGAATGCTTTCGACACCTAGTAGAGTCCAAGCCCCGATGAATTGAGGCTCTCCTGAGGGCAAAAGGGGGTGTTCCTAACGTTTTGTGCACTCAGTGTATATGTATACTAGGGTGAAAATAACTGTGCCACAAAGGCTGCACACATTCAACAAATGTTTGACAGTGTTTACAAAGCATACAACTTCTAGGATTAAGCCACTAAATATAGAACTGTTTGGATTAAACTTGAATAGCAAATATAAATATGGCCGGTGTGCTCCCTTACCCAGCATGCAAATTCAAAACATTGCTGAGAATCCCATTCAGCCACACAGGCAGCTCTGTGAGAGGATGTGACACAAAGCAAGCGCTGCTCACCAGCCTCACCACTGCACAACAATATATGTCCATACACAATTGACTTCTCATCACTGAACATGTGCACACACAATGGAAGTCCCACAAACAATACACTTTACACCATACTGTGTAATGTATGTGCACACACATAATGGACTGTTCCTTCCCCACTCGCCTGGGGAATGTGATTAAAAGCTTTAGCACTTGGGCAGGTCTGTGTATAATCACTGGCAGTGCTTCACTCCGGAGTTCCTGCACAAGGCTATGTGTGCCTCTTCCACATCATACTCAGGCTTTAGCCTGCCAACCCTGGGAGTGCACACAGAGACTGGGGCTAAGGTAGATGGGACCACATTTACAGAGCCACGCTGCTACCGAAATGTCTGTTTATGCAGAATCACAGTGTTTCCCTGCCAACTTCAGCTAAGCAAATCTTGACACAGTAGATTATAGTGATGTAGTTTGATTACAGAATATTGTAGGGGATTTTCAAGACTGAACTGACTGTACCTATTATCATTTTCCGGCTGGTAGAGAACTGACAGAACACATGTAGTATCCTATATGTGCATCTGCCTGCGGGCGTCCTCAGGTCCTTGGTGTCATGTTGTTATGAAGGAGAGGTGTGATGTGATCTTTCTAATGACTAAAAAGATTGCAAGGCCACAGTAGAACCCAAGAGGCCATTTATCAGTGTGTGTGTATGACTTGATGAAATGAGTTCTGACCAGCAGAGTCTGTAGTAAGAGTAATATCTGATCCTCCATGTTCTCTGGCAGCTCCTTCATCTTGTGAAGGTCCCAGTCGCTGTCAGGTCCAGCAGCCTATGAGAAACAGCAGCAACACAGATTACAAATGTGCTGCATTGTGAAATAGTTGCCTTGCTTGCAGGGATGCCAACAGACCTTACATGTCCGCCTCTCCGTTCTGCTGCAGGCTCAATTGCATTTTGACCTTTCATATGTGTGTACTCTGTGATTTACTGTTGTGATAGAAATGTCTCCCCTTGATCCCTAATTGAACACATCAGTTGCTCTGTGTATCGGTGCTCTGCCTGCTTTCAAATCTCTGCTCCGCCCCTGAAGTGCTTATAGCATCCAGTCAGGAGCCTTTCCTGTCCTGTCCTGTCCTGTCCTCTCCCTCCATACCACTAACTGTCTTTCAACAGGATGACATCCGTCCAGCCTGCCTCCCGTCCCATCTATGCCAGAACCCCGACTTTCATTTCAGAACATTAAAGTATGTTCCAGAATGCTACCATTCCGTTATGTTCCAAAATTGTCCCAAAGTTTGTTAAATGTCAAATGCAGACGTTTATTCTCAATATCAAATCATTTCTGGGTAGCAGTTAAGTACCTTACTGTGATTGTTTCCAATTATTAATGGTCAAAAAGAAACCAAAATAGCTTCTTAGCAAAGAACAATTTCTCAAGCAAGAATTTTGATAGGACTGTTTGGGAATGGTCTGAGGGGGCAAACAGAAAACTAGCTGTTATTGGCAGAGAGATTTGAAACTCTCTTTCTTATTGGTCTATTAACTAATTTACCACCTGATGATGTCATCAGGCAGGCCAAAACGCCATCCTACCAAAACAGTCTGAAATTTCCAGGCAGATCGCTCAAGAGTGACTTTGAAATTGGACGTCTATCCATGTCCTGAGGACGCCGGGAAATGCCTTCAAAACTGGCCACTAGAGGCAACAGTGAGTGCTATAACCATTAAGTAGGCTTGGGTTTTGCTAGGGTGATGGTTCTCAGTGGTGGACACTCGTTTTAATTATTTTGTTTTAACCATATCCCAAACCCTAAACCTTACCTTAATAAGCACCGGAATGAGTGCCTAAACTTAAGGTTTTAACCCTATCCAAAACCTTAACCCTAACCTTTTAAATTTGATGTTTGGAGCAACTTCGAACTTTTACGTTTGGAGAAACGTAGATAAAAGTCTAATTCTGCAATGAGACTGTGAGACTTGTTAGATATTTCAGGTGGTCTTTTCAAACAGCTCTTACACTAAAAGGGCATTATCCACATTTTCACAATTTCACAGTATTATTCCAACCTCATAGTGAGGAGATATATATAAAACACAGAAAAATCATGTGTTCGACTGACATGAGCCTTTAAAAAAGTGTAACAGATGCAAGAGTCATGCAAGTAATATTTGTTTCAGAGTGAAAATGTTTGTTCCAAACCAGTGCTGTATGTCACACTTCTAATGTAGTCTCCAAAACTGAGATATTCATTCCATTGCTGCTGACATAGACGATTGGACAGAAAAAGGAGTAAAGTTATCCCAATTTACCCCCTCCTCTCTCATCTGTCCATCCAGAGCTTTCAGTGCCGTTCTTAAAAAGCCCTGACAATGAGAACAGATAAGAATGTACCTTCAGTATATCCACAGTGGATCAAAAGGACATATATTATAATGAAAGACTGATCATGATTCTTTGTTATATTTATTTGAACATGCAATCCTTGTGTGTTTTCGTCAAACCCAATTTACTGATGCAATCCTCTAAGCTAGTGTTCTGTGTGCGGTCTCACATCATAGTTCTGTTCGTTTTGCTCTTTTCTCCACTGTCATCTAATCAGCTGTGTCAACATGTTTGTTTTCACAAAGCAAATCTGAAGGAAAACAAAACCTATGAAATTGTCACTAATATACACAGTATCAGTCAAAAGTTTGGGCACACCTACTCATTCAAGGGTTTTTCTTTATTTTTATTATTTTCTACATTGAAGAATAATAGTGAAGACATCAAAACTATGAAAGAACACATATGGAATCATGTAGTAACCAAAAAAGTATTAAACAAATCAAAATACATTTTATATTTTAGATTCTTCAAAGTAGCCACCCTTTGGCTTGACAGCTTTGCACACACTTGACATTCTCTCAACCAGCTTCACCTGCAAGGAGTTCCCATATATGCTGAGCACCTGTTGGCTGCTTTTCCTTCACTATACTGTCCAACTCATCCCAAACCATCTCAATCGGGTTGAGGTCAGGTGATTGTGGAGGCCAGGTCAAATAGCCCTTACACAGCCTGGAGGTGTGTTGGGTCATTATCCTGTTGAAAAACAAATGATAGTCCCACTAAGCGCAAACCAGATGGGATGGAGTATCACTGTAGAATGCTGTATTAGCCATGCTGGTTAAGTGTGCCTTGAATTCTAAATAAATCACTAACAGTGTCACCAGCAAGCACCATCACACCTCCTCCTCCATGCTTCACGGTGGGAACCACACATGCAGAGATCTGTCACACCCTGATCTGTTTCACGTGTCCTTGTGATTTCTCCACCCCCCTCCAGGTGTCGCCCAGCTTCCCCATTATCCCCTGTGTATTTTTACCTGTGTTCTCTGTTTGTCCATTGCCAGTTTGCCTTGGTTTTGACCCTTGCCTGTCCTGACTCTGAGTCCGCCTGCAAGACCACTCTGCCTGCCCCTGACCCTGACCCTGCCTGCCGAACTGTACCTTCGCCCCACCTCTGGATTGTTGACCTCTGCCTACCCTGATCCTGAGCCTGCCTTCCGTCTGGTACCGTTGCCCCGCCTCTGGTTTAGTGACCCCTGCCTGCCTGACCTGTCTATTGCCTGCCCCTGTTGGAATATTAAACCATTGTCAATTTGTCATGTCTGCATCTGGGTCTTACCTTGATTCCTGATAGAGATCATCCGTTCACCTACTCTGCATCTCACAAAGATATGGCGGTTGGAACCAAAAATCTCAAAGTTGGACCAATTTCCACCAATTTCTTGACCCAAGCAAGTCTCTTCTTATTGGTGTCCTTTAGTAGTGGTTTCTTTGCAGCAATTTGACCATGAAGGCCTGATTTACGCAGTCTCCTCTGAACAGTTGATATTGAGATGTATCTGTTACTTGAACTCTGTGAAGCATTTATTTGGGCTGCAATCTGAGGTGTAGTCAACTTTAATGAACTTAGCAGCAGAGGTAACTCTGGGTCTTCCTTTCCTGTGGCGGTCCTCATGAGAGCCAGTTTCCTCATAGCGCTAGATGGTTTTTGCGACTGCATTTGAAGAAACTTTCAAAGTTCTTGAAATTTTCTGAATTGACTGACCTTCATGTCTTAAAGTAATGATGGACTGTCGTTTATATTTGCTTATTTGAGCTGTTCTTGCCATAACATGGACTTGGTCTTTTACCAAATAGGGCTATCTTCTGTATACCACCCAACACAAATGATTGGCTCAATTGCATTAAGAAATTCCATAAAACTTTGAAAATATCTTAAAGTTATGCGAGTTTTTGGTAATGGAATTTCAAGGCACAAGGCCGTGTTTCTTAAACTTACAGAAGGCAAATAGTTGGCAGGGGTCTTCACTTCAAAATGTTTGTGTTTTAATGTATTTCTTATACCTTTTAACATTTAACAAGGCACACCTGTTAATTGAAATGCATTCCAGGTGACTACCTCATGAAGCTGGTTGAGAAAATACTAAGAGTGTGCAAAGCTGTCATCAAGGCAAAGGGTGGCTACTTTGAAGAATCTAAAATATATTTTGATTTAACATTTTTTTTGTTACTACATGATTCCATGTGTTATTTCATAGTTTCGATGTCTTCACTATTATTCTACAATGTAGAAAATAGTAAAAATAAAGAAAAACCCTTGAATGAGTAGGTGTGTCCAAACTCTTGACAGGTACTGTATATTGTCTTCATGGCCCAGTGCATAAAAACAACCTTGGTGGTCATACAGCTCAAAGCTTGAGATCAATTCCACTATAATGGGCAATTCCACGGTAAGCTTAACAAACCATACAAATCTATGTACAAGGACTAATTGTAGCAATTTACACTGACAATTTTACAAACACACATTTACTGGAAGAAATGAGCAGATGCAAAAATTTGGTGACAGAATTTTGGTAAAATCTCCCTCAGATTTTACCGAAATACTCCTCTGAGGAGTATTTCTGTCTGTAATAAAGTCCTTTTGTGGGGAAAAAGTCATTTTGATTGGCTGGACCTGGCTTCCAAGTGGGTAGGCCTATGCCCTCCCAGGCCCACCCATGGCTGTGCCCCTGCCCAGTCATGTGAAATCCATAGATTAGGGCTAATGAATTTCCTTCTATGAACTGTAACTCAGTAAAATCTTTGAAATTGTTGCATTTATTTTTGTTCAGTATATATGAATGCCATTCTCTTCATGCTGAAGTATCCTTTCCATATTCATGTATTATTCTACACACTGGCTATTATTTTAATGAGCTCTGCCTCCAAACAACACAAAATGTGGATGGTCCGGACCGGACCACATCTGAACCAGTCATAGATATCTATGTTTCACAAGTTTAGACATCAAAGTACAGCACAGTAGAGCTCAGTACAGTACAGTACATTATAGTGTGCACAACTCTAATGTGCTTTACTATGTACTGTACTGAACTCTACTCTACAGGACTTTACTGTACTGTACTGCACTATATTCTACTCAACTTTATTTTACTTTACTGTACTGTACATATAATATAACTAATGGGTGCTTATATTTATCCTATTTCACGTACAATTGTATATTATACCAATGTTTAAATTGGAAATGTGTTTTTTGCATATCCCAACTCCCTCTGAGAGTCTCGGATAGGGGTGTCACGGCCAGGTTTTGCCATTATCAACCCTGCTCTGTACTGTACTCTGCTGTGCTCTATACCACACTGTACTGTACTGTACACTCAACTCAACTTTTTACTTTACTTTACTGTACTCTATTGTGCTCTGTACTATACTGCACTGTACACTACTCAGTTTTTTACTTGACTTGACTTTACTGTAATCTACTGTGCTCTACTGTACTATACTATAATTGTACTGTGCTCTCCAAACTTGTGAAATATAGATGTCTATGATTGGTTCATATTTTGTCCATTCCGGACAGGACCAAATCTGAACCAATCATGGACGTCTATGTTGGGGCCAAATCAAGGTCTGTCCAAAAATCAACGGATTTTGAAATTTAAGCCAGTCCAGAACGTATCATGAAATTACGTCTGTGGACGTTGAAATCAAGGCCAGGGCGGAATGACTACTTAATTCCATGGACGTCCGGTGTCGGTAAGGATGCTGGTGAGTAAGGATGCTGGTTACAGTAAATGGAAAGAGAGGGGGCTAAGGGTCTAGGTGTCAGTAATCAAATAAAATAAAATGAAATACAATTTTATTGGTCACATACACATGGTTAGCAGATGTTAATGCGAGTGTAGCGAAATGCTTGTTCTTCTAGTTCTGACAGTGCAGTAATATCTAACTGGTAATCAAACAATTCCACAACAACTACCTAATACACACAATGTAAAGGGGTGAATGAGAATATGTAAATATAAATATATGGATGAGCGATAGCCGAGCAGCATAGGCCAGGTGCAATAGATTGTATAAAATACAGTATATACATATGATATGAGTAATATAAGATATGTAAACATTATTAAAGTGGCATTGTTTAAAGTGACTACTGATCCATTTATTAAAGTGGCCAGTGATTGGGTCTCAATGTAGGCATCATTGCCTACATAGGCAGTTAGTGATTACTGTTTAGCAGTCTGATGGCATTGAAATAGAAGCTGTTTTTCAGACTCTCGGTCCCAGCTTTGATGCACCTGTACTGACCTCGCCTTCTGGATGGTAGCAGTGTGAACAGGTAGTGGCTCGGGTGGTTGTTGTCCTTGATGATCTTTTTGGCCTTCCTGTGACATCGGGAGCTGTAGGTGTCATGGAGGGCAGGTAGTTTTCCCCCGGTGATGCGTTGTGCAGACCACACCACCCTCTGGAGAGCCTTGCGTTTGAGGGCGGTGCAGTTGCCGTACCAGGCTGTGATACAGCTGATAGGATGCTTTCGATTGTGCATCTGTAAAGGTTTGTCAGGGTTTTGGGTGACAAGCACTGTTGCGCCTTCTTCACCACACTGTCTGTGTGGGTGGACCATTTCAGTTTGTCTGTGATGTGTACACCGAGGAACTTAAAACTTTCAGCCTTCTCCATTGCTGTCCCTTCGTTGTGGATAGGGGGATGCTCCCTCTGCTGTTTCTTGAAGTCCATGATCATCTCCTTTGTTTTGTTGACGTTGAGTGAGAGGTTTTTTTCCTGACACCACACTCCGAGTGCCCTCACCTCCAACCTGTAGGCTGTCTCGTTGTTGTTGGTAATCAAGCCCATTACTGTTGTGATGTCTGAGTTGCAGGCGTGCATGGCCACGGGGTGAATAGAGAGTATAGGAGGGGGCTGAGCACGCACCCTTGTGGGGCCCCAGTGTTGAGGGTCAGCAAAAGTGGAGATGTTGTTTCCTACCTTCACCACCTAGGTGCGGCCCGTCAGAAAGTCCAAGGCCCAATTGCACAGGGTGGGGTTGGGACCCAGGGTCTCCAGCTTGATTATGAGCTCGGAGGGTACGATGGTGTTGAATGCTGAGCTGTAGTCAATGAACAGCATTCTTACATAGGTGTTCCTCTTGTCCAGATGGGATAGGGCAGTGTGCAGTGTGATGGCGATTGCATCGTCTGTAGACCTGTTGGGGCGGTATGCAAACTGAAGTGGGTCTAGGGTGGCCGACAAGGTGGAGGTGATATGATCCTTGACTAGTCTCTCAAAGCATTTCATGATGACAGAAATGGGCACTGTTTTATCAGTTTGTATGGAAGCGTGACGTCAGTGTCCGTGACGTGTCTGTTTTTTTTTTTTTTGTAGTCCGGGATTTCCTGTAGACCCTGCCACATACGTCTTGTGTCTGAGCCATTGAATTGCGACTCCACTTTGTCCCTGTACCGGAATTGTGCTTGTTTTATTGCCATGCAGAGGGAATAACTACACTGTTTATATTCAGCCATATTCCCAGACCTCTTTCCATGGTTAAATGTGGTGGTTCGCGCTTTTAGTTTTGTTACGAATGCCGCCATCCATCCACGGTTTCTGATTAGGGTAGGTTTTAATAGTCACAGTGGGTACAATGTCTTCAATGCACTTCTTTATAAACTCACTCACCGAGTCAGCATATAGATTGATGTTGTTCCCTGAGGCTGACCGTAACATATCCCAGTCAGCGTGATCAAAACAATCTTGAAGCGTGGATTCCGATTGCCGAAGGGAGGGTGGGGAAGGGCTTTGTATGCATCGCGGAAGTTAGAGTAGCAGTGGTCGAGTGTATTACCCCCGCACGTAGTGGAATCAGGTGCAATTGGTGTCTACTTGAGGGGGAATGTACACAGCTGTCACGATTACTGACGAGAATTCTCTTGGGAGGTAAAATGTCCGGCATTTGATTGTAAGGAATTCTAGGTCGGGCGAGCAGAAGGACTTGAGTTCCTGTATGTTGTTATAATTACACCATGAGTCGTTAATCATGAAGCATACACCTCGTCCCTTCCTCTTCCCAGAGAGGTGTTTATCTCAGGCGGCGCTATGCGTGGAGAAGCCCGGTGGCTGAACCGATTCCGACAACGCATCCCAAGAGAGCCATGTTTCCGTGAAACAGAGAATCTTACAATCTCTGATGTCTTTCTGGAAGGCAACCCTGGCTCGAATTTCATCTACCTTGTTGTCAAGAGACTGGACATTGGCGAGTAGTATACTTGGGAGCGTTGGGCGATGTGCACGTCTACGGAGCCTGATCAGGATGCCACTCCTTCTGCCCCTTCTGCGGCGCTGTTGTTTTGGGTCGGCTTCTGAGATTAGATCCATTGTCCTGGGTGGTGGTCCAAACAGAGGATCTGTTTCGGGAAAGTCGTATTCCTGGTCGCAATGTTGATGTCGCTCTTATATCCAATAGTTCTTCCCGGCTGTATGTAATAAGACTTAAGATTTCATGGGGTAACAATCTAAGAAATTATACATACAAATACTAAATACTGCATAGTTTCCTAAGGACTCGAAGCGAGGCGACCATCTCTGTCGGCGCCATCTTGCTCGATTTTATACACCTGTCAGCAATGGGTGTGGCTGAAATACACGAATCCACTAATATGAAGGGGTGTCCACAGACTTTTGTATATATAGTGTATGTCAAATGGTTCTGTTATATTTTTTTGTCTTCCATAACCATGTGTGTGAGGTGCATACTGTACTTTTGTTTCAAAGTATATATTTTTAAGACTACTAAGAAATCCTCTTTGTGATCCACCTCTCCCAGCCGCACCCATTGATGACAGGTGTACAAAATTGAGCACACAGCCATGCAATCTCCATAGACAAACATTGGCAGTAGAATGGCCTTACCGAAGAGCTCATTGACTTTCAACATGGCACCGTCATAGGATGCCACCTTTCCAACAAGTCAGTTCAAATTTCTGCCATGCTAGTGCTGTTATTTTGAAGTGGAAATGTCTCGGAGCAACAACGGCTCAGCAGCGAAGTGGTAGGCCACACAGGCACACAGAAAGAGACTGCTGAGTGCTGAAGTGCGTAGTGCGTAAAAATGGTCTGTCCTCGGTTGCAACACTCACTACCGAGTTCCAAACTGCCTGTCAGGAGCTTCATGAAATAGGTTCCAATAGCCGAGCAGCCGCACACAAGCCTAAGATCACCATGCGCAATGCCAACCGTCGGCTGGAGTGGTGTAAACCTCACCACCATTGGACTCTGGAGCAGTGGAAACGTGTTCAGGAGAACGCTACCTGCTCCAATGCAGAGTGCCAACTGAAAAGTTTGGTGGAGGAGGAATAATGGTTCTGGGGCTGTTTTCGTTGTTCAGGCCCTTTAGTTCCAGTGAAGGAAGTCCCCACCACAATATTCCAACATCTTGTGGAAAGCCTTCCCAGAACTGTGTTATAGCAGCAAAGAGGGTACCAACTTCATATCAATGCCCATGATTTTGGAATGAGATGTTCGACGAGCAGGTGTCCACATAATTTTGGTCATGTAGTGTAGAAACACCTGATTATTTTGCATTAAAAAAAAAACGAAGAATGTTTATGAATTATAAAATTATGAAAAATATTAATAACATTCCACCCATGAGGCAACTAGATCATTTGACTGCGAGAGAGAGAGAGAGAGAGAGAGAGAGAGAGAGAGAGAGAGAGAGAGAGAGAGAGAGAGAGAGAGAGAGAGAGAGAGAGAGAGAGAGAGAGAGAGAGAGAGAGAGAGAGAGAGAGAGAGAGAGAGATCACACTTGCTTTGAGTTATGAGCTGAACATAACAGTACGCCAGTGGAAGGGAGGACAGTAGCAGGTGACCCAACTGTGGTTTATGACTATTATGATTTCCCATGGTAGCCTGTTCTATTGCAATAATTACATTAGTGATTTTTTTTCTCGAAATTCTGTTATCAATTTGATAACAGAATTTAAGTTTGAATAACTTAATATTTCATAAACCAAATAGATGTAAGTAAAAACACTGACTAATTGGTAGGTCTACCTTTATTTGTTACTTCTGTAAACTTTCATTATCTTCCCTCCTCACGAGGGAGAGAAATATGAAAATATCTTTAAGTTATGTGAGTTTTTGGTAATGGGATTTCAAGGTACAAGGCCATGTTTCTTAATCTTACAGAAGGCACATAGTTGGCAGGGGTCTTCACTTCAAAATGTTTGTGTTTTAATGTATTTCTTACACCTTTTAAGACTTTTTGAAGATGTTTTCTAAGACCCCCTTTCTATCTGTTTGACTAGAAATCAAAGCCTTTTTTGAATTACTAATATTTAGGATAGAAAATGGTTGGAAAATGTATATATGCCTTAAAGGTAGACTCAGTGAAATGATGTTGCCACGAGTAGCGCCACAGATATTGAGATAAGCGAGATGCAAGTCTTCGCTCTCACAGAGTCACACACAGTATGTACGCATGTGCATGGGTTCGATCCACACTTTTTTACAGTGTGGTAGCCAGGGCACAAAAACAGAGGAGCAGTTGAGACTCGCACTTCAACGCTCTTAGTTGTTGTGGAAACTGACCCACTATGCTGTTTACTTTCTGCATCTTGCCTAGTCTACTTTCAATAAAAAAAATAAAAATAGACTCAGCTTTCATTTTACACCAGATTTGACATGCTCCTATGAACACATGTTGGTGCTCATCTCATCAATGCACACTCAAATATGACTAAGACCATGACCGGGGTAAGATGTTTTTGGTTGCGGGTGCTGTCGACGGGGGGGGGGGGGATGCTGAGGAGTGTTCTCCGCTCTGCTAACAAATATTTTTCTCTGCTCATACAGGATTAATAAAGGCCTAGTTCAATCATTTTTCTAGAATTGTTTAATTACATTTTTGATTTTGATTTATCAGGGGGAGCTGCAGCATCCTAAGCACCCCTACTTCCCGCGGCTATGCTTATCACAATACATTTCTCCTTGCAGTGTTTACATTTAGTCCATAATTGATCGCAAGATATTCACGAAGATATATGACCATACCAGCTATATTACCACGCATTCAAACCCTTATAGTACACTAGATGTGCTATGCTCCAGTCTGTGAAACACTTCATTATCTCCCATTATGCCAATGATTTGGGACTTATTTGTTTTGCTCCAAGGAGCCTTAGAAATCAAATAATCAATTTGTCAAAGCATGCTGTCATGGACGTGCCTATTTCAGGGTTAACAGTGGTGATTATGCAAAACTCTAATTCTGTTTGAGCAACCTGCAATTCAGTCATTAGCTATTCATGTCTTATCCTCATCATTTGTTCACTCCCCATACAGCTTATGCATATTTATTTTTTAAATAAAATTCTCATGCAGCACATCACATTTGCATAACCGCTTTACAAGCTTCTTCACAGTGTTCAATGATCCCCATTTCTCCATCCAATCTGCTTGGCAGTGGCTGAGAGTGAGGCTGTCTGCATGTGATATATTCCACCAGACTTGCAGTCACAACGGCTGCATAACCTACCGCCTTTGATTCATTTGCATGTGTTTTGAGTTCGGCTATGCGTCAAATCGGTAATTCTTATTCAGCCATGTACTTCACATTGGCCCCTGGGTACATATTATTTTCCCCTAGTCATGACAAAATCCACAATTTTTTTTTTTTTGTGTGTGCATTATCATATGGCATATAGAAAAATCTGTGCTGCAGCAGTGTTGGCCTTGTGTGTGAGTGTCTCTGTGAATTTCCCTTAGCGCTGTTCTGGTGTCAGCCAGAGTGTGTGCAGGCAGGTGGTCTGCAGGCAGGACCAATATGCTGCACCAGGCCGGCCCTGCTGGAGCTCAGTGGGGTTGCTGATCTGGGACCATTTCCAGAGCCTCTATGGGCTCCAGTCCTGCAGCTCTCAGTTCACTGCATCACCTTCTGTCAGACCAACACCTCCCATCAGTCCACAGCCAGGACACAGAACAGGGCTGCAGGCTACGCCACATTAACCCTCCAACCAGGGACCAGGGGTCACTTCCTATAGAACTCAGTCCAGCTACAGACCCCAGCCATTAAAACAGCACAGTTGTCAAGCAGCAAATCTGGAAGGCCAAATCCTGAGTATATATCTCTGTATCCTACACCTGAATTGTTTGATACGTCTGTTATAGAGGAGAGCAAGACATAAATGCACATGCTTTCAGAGTAAAACCAAAAGGGTGAGATCTAGTCTAGGCTACAATGCATAACATGCATGTGTTGGTATTTCCAGTGCCTCAAGGGATTCCCCCTCTGCTTGAGCTACGCTTTCCAGTGAGTCCAAGTGAGGAATTGTCACACCCTGATCTGGTTCACCTGTCATTGTGATTGTATCCACCCCCCTCCAGGTGTCGCCCATCTTCCCATTATCCCGTGTATATATACCTGTGTTCTCTGTTTGTCCGTCGCCTTGTTTGTCAAGTCAACCAGCGTTTTGTTTCTCAGCCCTGCTTTTTCTCGGTCTCGCTTTTCTCACCCTCCTAGTTTTCATCCTTGCCTGTCCTGACTCCGAGCCCGTCTGCCTGACCACTCTGCATGACCCTGCCTACCGACCTGTACCTTTGCGCCCGCTGGATTTTTGACCTCTGCTGACCCTGAGCTTGCCTACCGTCCGGTACCGTTGCCTCACCTCTGGTTTACTGACCCCTGCCTGCCTTGACCTGTCTATTGCCTGCTGATTGGGTTCACCTTGGGGTCATGATAGGGGCTGCACCAAATGTTTGATGTATTATAATAATTGATTATGCTTATGTTGTATTAATAGAAGGGGAAGGGCTATAAGACCCCTCCCCCACTACATTTATAGGGTCCTAGACTACAGATGAACAATATATATATTCATTATAAGGTTTAATATTGTTCCACAGTTCTTTTCTAGTCTCTGCCTCTTATAAAGAAATGGTCTGAGAGATGTGTTATTGCAGTCAAAACAGGGTGTCTGTGAGAAAGCGCCTCAAGGCTAAAAGAGATTCATAGACACAGAACCCTGCAGGGGAGTGAAAGAGATAAGACTAGTCAGACATACCACTATAAAGCAACTTGGGGTGGACAATTTCTGCTGAGCCTTTAGAAAACACTGGAACTATTGTTTGTTTAACTGTACATGCTTGGTCTCATGAGTAGAAGGTGTTGGCGTAGGCAGTTACATAACTAGGGGTTGACTGCAAGCATATTAAAGCAACTTGGACCCTTTCCTATTTTGCAGAACTTACTCGGAAACATGCGTGCTATGTTCCAGTTGTCAACTTCTGTCTGCAATTGCATTGAAGGTTTTTGATTGATTTACTTAAAGATATTGTCTGAATGCTGATTTCACCAATAAGCAAATGATTGACAAGGAACAAGAAACCTACCCCAACACTGCCCCTATTGGATCATTAAACTAGTGTTTATTTGACGTAGTCTGCATCTGGGTCTTACCTTCATACTTGATCGGAATCCAACAGCGAGGATGAGAATAGAAAATAAACTGGGCTATTCATTAATTAAATAGTACAAGGAAAAAGTGACCGATTTACTATATATTTTACTTCTCAGTCACTGCAAGATGCAAAATAATTCACTGCATATCAAATGCAATGTTCAATGATAAGGTTACAGTGATGTGGCGTATCTGATCTGAGGTCAGTGAGAATTCTGTGACCTTCATCCAGCATGGAGAGAGATGCCAGGCAGACAGGGCCTTCCAGCTTTCCATTTGTATCTGAGCAGAATAAACCGATAAGAGCTTGAAGGACAGCGGGCTCTTTTGTCATGACACCATGTGTAACTCTCCAGTCCTCCTCCCCCTCCCCAGCCAGCCTAGTGAGGGGACTAACAGACAGAGCTACAGTAACAGGGGTGGCCAGCCCCAGAGCCTCTGAGTCTCTGCCAAGCTCCCCTGTAATTACCACTGCTGCTAAATCACACTGGGGGCGAGACTAATAACTCCTCCTAATAACGTACAGCGTATGTGTGACCTGCCGAAGTTCAAATGGCATCATCACTCACTGTGACCCCCAGGCTTTACCATCCTCCATACCCCTCCTTTACAGAACTACAGCTAATCAGAGCTGTAGATTTCTCTCACTGTGTGGGAATGGGAATTGGACAGTCATTACGATGCAGAAAGTGCTGTGTGTGCAGCTTCTCTCACTGCTCATATACACCACCCATCAAGATGCTCATTAGTATTGTTGAGCTAGTTATTGTGGTCTTTCGGGGGTGCTTTGTGGTAAATGTGCCACTGGAATATACCATTACCTTGAATAATCATGATTAACATAAATAGGGGCTGCATCCTCAAACCACAATCTTGTACCATAAATTAATATTCTTTGATTGTTAGTATTGTGGAGTATACCAAACATTAGGAACACCCCCCACCCCCCTTTTGCCCTCGGAACAGCCTCAATTTGTCAGGCATGGACTCTACAAGGTGTCAAAAGCGTTCCACAGGGATGCTGGCCCATGTTGACTCCAAAGCATCCCACAGTTGTGTCAAGTTGGCTGGATGTCCTTTGGGTGGTGGACCGTTGTTGATACATACTGGACGGTGAAAAACCCAGCGGTGTTGCAGTTCTTGACACAAACCGGTGCGCCTGGCACCTGCTACCATACCCTGTTCAAAGGCACTTAAATATTTTGACTTGGTCATACAAACTCTGAATGACAGACAGATAATCTATATCTCAAGTGTTTCAACACTTAAAATCCTTCTTTAATCTGTCTCCTCCCCTTCATCTACACTGATTGAAGTGGATTTAACAAGTGACACCAATAAGGGATCATAGCTTTGACCTGAATTCACCTGGTCAGTCTATGTCACAGAAGGAGCAGGTGTTCTTAATGTTTTGTACACTAAGTGTATATGTATGTAGAGAAGGAATACGTTTGGGTAACAGTGATGTGAACCTGGTGTAGTGGAAAATATATCATAGCTGTCATGACAGCGCTGGAACCTGTTGATCACTAACATCCAGCGTCTCCCAGGAAATGGAAATGTTAGGTCCACAGTGACATTATTAAGATGTCTGTCTGTCATGTTAATCATGTCCCTTCTCAAGATACCCCATCCTGTAGGCTGATCTGTTTCAGCCTATTATCACAGTTCAGTGGAAAAGTGTTGTGAAAAACAAAAAGCACTCAAAAGTGCTGCAATGCTAAAGATGTTCTTGTGTTACCGAATGAAATTAAGTATTTATAACCTACAAACCCATGCTGCTGTTTGAGGCTATTTTTCCACTGCTTCCTTTTAACACCCTGTCAGAGCAGATTAAAATTAGAAATATCCTCTGTCTCTGATGCATTGGTGTCAGGGTGTTTATTGAGTGTCAGATTCACACTCATGTGAACTTTGTGGAGGGTTATAGCGTACTACCATCTCCATTAGCACAGTAGGCAGTGGAGGATACAATCTGCTTTAATTGGCACAACACAATAGTGTTCAATGTCCGCTTCATCTATACATACGCAGCACACAGACTCCTCTGTCTCCATATCAGTTCACATAGGTTCACTCAGGTGTACCAGAATGCCTGAGACATTTAAGACACACCTGCTCTCTCCTAATCTGGTTGGACACTGGTGCAGTAATATAATGCAGATCAGATTAGTCCAGTGTCCCCTGCTGCATCGGAGTCTCTTACAATTGTTAATTTCACTATAATGAGGCTCATATGGAGAAGGGACACTGATAGCTCATAACAGTCACTCGCCTGTTCAGTAGCACAAACCCAAGGATAATCTCACTCATGCAAGTGCGCACACACGGGCCGCAAACAAACTTTGGTTAACTTCCCTTTTATTCGAGAGGACCCTTGGTAACGAGCTGCTGGATTTCTTCCTCGTCTCTCCCTCCCTAGCCTCTTTCTTCCATTCAAGTGCCATGTCTGTCAGGGACTGTACTGTGTTCATGCCCTGTTGCTTTTATCTCCAGACCAGGGAGCCTGCTGTTTTAGCTGCTTCTCTTAAGGTTGTTTGCCTCCATGCACCAGCCTGCAAATGAAAATATATTGATAGATGCTCAGGCCTTCTTGGAGATGACAAGGCTGCATCCCCTCTTCACTGACCGTGCTCATCTTTAACGCCGCACTGCCTCCACCAAGCTGTCAATCTGGGCTCCCCTCGACCGATAACTGCCCGCTCTCACTGGCGCTTAATTGTGTCTCAGAGATTCAGTTTGTCATGGCATGCCATTTCCGTGGCCATGGGTGGACTGCTGGGACTGCTTGGTGTTACTCAGTCCTAGTCTCCAGAGACGATGTGAGAGGAATGATATATTGAATATATGGAAAACAGTTGATCCTCACTCTCAGGTGCTAAATGATTTTCAGGTTCCGTATTCTGTGCTGTATATCGTGGTAGAATGATGACTGTGCCAGCAGACAGGGGGAGTGGTCCAGCCTGGATATTGTGTCTGCACAGCAGGTTTCTGTTCCATTGTGTTCTATTGTGGAAACTGGGTGACATTTATGCATTATTTGGCGCCAGTGTGTTTCAGCCTATCAATTGCAGTTTCCATTCCTCACCGTGGTAACAACAGGTCATGACATTTCAGACAGGAAGTGACAGTCATCAGAGCAGAAAAGGTGAGTAACAGGTCTAGAGTGTGGAAATTGGCAATGCCTTACCCGCATGCACACGCACACACACAGACCTGTCCTGTTAATTGTTGTATGAGTAGAACTATTTCAGACAGAATAAGTGTAGAGCCATCGGTTCTGTATGCAAGGCTCTAACAACCTGTCTCACCACATTTTGATTGCAGCCAGACCTAATTGTCTCTGCTCATGGGCACCAGCGTCAAGCAGACATTAATATTTCACTGGCACTTATATCAGCCTGCCAGAAAAGAGCAAGATGCACTAACCATGAGAGACAGGCTAAGAGCAAGCAGAGGCCAATTTTTCCTGACTTGTCTTGTCACACTGGGTGACCACATCCTCAGACAAGCACACTAGCTGCCCTAGGTGCACAGTAGACAGTCCTTGTGATGACCACTGTAAAAGCCCCTGTGCATAAAATGTGACTGGAAACTGTGGTTTAATAGCACGTACAGTGCCTTCAGAAAGTATTCAGACCACTTTACTTTTTCCACATTTTGTTACATTACAGCCTTATTCTAAAATTGATGAAATAAAAAAAATCCTCAGCAATCTACACACAATACCCCATAATGACAAAGCGAACAGGTTCTGAAATTTTAGCAAATGTATCAAATATAGAAAACCTGGCACCATCCCTACAGTGAAGCATGGTGGTGGTGGCATCATGCTGTGGGGAAGTTTTTCAGCGCCAGTAACTGGGAGACTAGAAAGGATCGGGGCAAAGATGAACAGAGCAAAGTACAGAGAGATCCTTGATGAAAACCTGCTCCAGAGCGCTCAGGACCTCAGACTGGGTCAAAGGTTCACCTTCCAACAGGACAACAACCCTAAGAACACAGCTAAGACAACGCAGGAGTTGCTTCGGGAGAAGTCAATGTCTTAATGGCCCAGCCAAAGCCCGGACCTGAACCACATCGAACATCTCTGGAGAGACCTGAAAATAGCTGTGTAGCAACGCTTCCCATCCAACCTGACAGAACTTGAGGAGCTGCAGAGAAGAATGAGAGAAACTCCCCAATACAGATGTGCCAATCTTGTAGCGTCATACCCAAGAAGACTCGATGCTCTAATTGCTGCCAAAGGTACTTCAATGAAATATGGAGTAAGGGGCTTATGTAAATGTCATGTTTTTTTTCTTTCTTATAAATTAGCAAACATTTCTAAAAACCTGTTTTTGCTTTGTCATTATGGGGTATTGTGTGTAGATTGAGATTGATGAGGGGAAAAAAATATTTTAATCAATTTTAGAATAAGGCTGTAACGTAACAAGATGTGGAAAAAGTAATGGGTCTGAGTACTTTCTGAAGGCACTGTACACATTCCAATCAATAAATAACCCAGATGACTATGACATATGTTCAGAGATTAAACACAAACGTTCTTACCCTTACAGTGTTAAGACAGCCTGCCCTTCACTAACCTGGAAATATACATTACATCTAATGTGCTATTCCAAATGACTGGAAATACACACAGATGATTTGCATAAATTATTTTACCCCAGTCTCTTGTTTCTGCAAATGAATTAGCGTTATTGAGGTAAATTGGCCTGCCAATGTGTGGTGGATGACACAGTGCCAAGGGTGGATGGGAAATGATTAAGAGGGAGAGACAACCACAGAAGATAAGGATTCCATTTTTTGTTATGGTTTAAATGTAGTTAGGCTAATGAATAAAAAAACTATATTGATGTGAAAGAGAATGTTATGCCTCACAAGATCCACTCTTCTCAGGGAGAAGAATCATCTGTCAACTGATAATGCAAAGCTCATAATTTCTCTTCACCAGTATCTTCCAAGTATTAAAAAGGGCCAATTCTAATGCAATATATTCATTTTAACATATCCAACCAAGAAATGAAGCACCTAAGAATGGGTTGTAAAAATTGTAAGTTGGGGCAAGTTGGGGCTTGCTAAATAATTTCACTTGCTGAATCGATTTTTGGATAATACAGAGAAATTAGAGCATCTTTGTGATGGAAGACCTTATGGATCGCTGACTCACACCTATCTGAAGTTACGCTCTACTTGGTTGGTTTAGCATTTTGCTAAAGCTGCAGCCATTCAGTGACTTAGGAAGAATGAGAATATAATATTGCATGACCCAGGAAAGACTCACTGCAACAACATCCTGCAGCTGAAATGTTGCCTTACCAACCCTGTGGGATACTGTAGCCTTCCCAATATTCTCCCAGAGGGTTTGTTTGCTCCTCTACAACAGAATGGGTAATGCCATCATTACCCATGTTCCCGTGGATGGGGAAATAGCGCATGCTGTGTAATGTTGGGGCGGTGAGTCGGAAGCAGGTGAAACATTTTACTAAAACAACAAAACCAAGAACACGCCACTAACATAAGGCAGTACGCCGATACACAAGAAGAATACCAACTGGTGAGCGAACATGGGAGAGTGACATATAAAGGGGAGGAAATGATGAAGGTAATGGAGTCCAGGTGTGAATCATAATGATTCACAGGTGCGCGTAATGATGAGTGCCAGGTGTGCGTAATGATGAATCCCAGGACCGGTGGTTAGTACTCTGGCGACGTTGTACGCTGGAGGGGAGGAGCAGGGGCAGACGTGACATGCTGCTAAAATGGAATGCTAAAAGGTGATGAGGAAACGCCTATACCTAATTATCAACTTCCCCCGTTCTAATTTCCCTTCACTCTGCCTTGTGACAGGTGCTCTCTCTCACAATTAATCTAGTTTATATTTTCCCATTATCTACTGGGCTCAAACATGGAGCGTCAAATTGCAGACATTTGCTATGGTTCATGTCTCAAATTTCACACATTCAGTAAAATATACACGTTATCCCAACAACACATTGGATAATGCAGTATGGAAATCTAGGTAGAATAGTGAGAATAGAGAATTAAACTTCAACTGGCAGTTAAACTTAAAAGAAAAAGAAACAAAAGCATATTGTTAGGCTGTTGACATTGTATATTATTTCTCCGCTTTCAGTTTTTTTTAATATAACAACTGTAATTTTCCTGGTTTTCGAAAAATATATAGTACCTATAAGCTCTTAACATGAATACTCCTAAGGCATCTCCATGGAAACCATTAGGGATAAATACTGTGACTAAAAATGATCTATTCACTGCAGGCTCTCACTGAGCAGCTTTCTGGAAACGTATATATTCTCTAAGGGATACAATTAACCAAACGTCACACTCCACTTATTAAAACCTGTTGGGTCTAGGGGGCAGCATTTGCACGTCTGGATAAAAAAAATGTACCCGATTTAATCTGGTTACTAATCCTACCCAGTAACTAGAATATGCATATACTTATTATATATGGATAGAAAACACTCTAAAGTTCCTAAAACTGTTTGAATGGTGTCTGTGAGTATAACAGAACTCATTTGGCAGGCAAAACCCTGAGACATTTTCTGACAGGAAGTGGATACCTGATGTGTTGTATTGACTTTAAACCTATCCCATTGAAAAACACAGGGGTTTAGGAATATTTTGGCACTTCCTATTGCTTCCACTAGATGTCACCAGCCTTTACAAAGTGTTTTGAGTCTTCTGGAGGGAGATCTGACCGAACAAGAGCCATGGAACGATGATGTCCCATTAGACACCTGGCGCGCGAGTTCATGTTGGGTACCCTCGTTCCAATACGTTATAAAAGAGTATGCATTCGTCCACCTTGAATATTATTCATGTTCTGGTTAAAAAAGGCCCTAATGATTTATGCTATACAACGTTTGACATGTTTGAACGAACGGAAATATATTTTTTCCCCTCGTTCATGACGAGAAGTCCGGCTGGCTTACATCATGTGCTAACGAGACGGAGATTTTTGGACATAAATGATGAGCTTTTTTGAACAAAACTACATTCGTTATGGACCTGTGATACCTGGAAGTGACATCTGATGAAGAGAATCAAAGGTAATGGATTATTTACATAGTATTTTCGATTTTAGATCTCCCCAACATGACGTCTAGTCTGTATCGCAACGCGTATTTTTCTGGGCGCAGTGCTCAGATTATTGCAAAGTGTGATTTCCCAGTAAGGTTATTTTTAAATCTGGCAAGTTGATTGCGTTCAAGAGATGTAAATCTATAATTCTTTAAATGACAATATAATATTTTACCAATGTTTTCTAATTTTAATTATTTAATTTGTGACGCTGACTTGACTGCCGGTTATTGGAGGGAAACGATTTCCTCAACATCAATGCCATAGTAAAACGCTGTTTTTGGATATAAATATGAACTTGATAGAACTAAAAATGCATGCATTGTCTAACATAATGTCCTAGGAGTGTCATCTGATGGAGATTGTAAAAGGTTAGTGCATCATTTTAGCTGGTTTTATGGTTTTGGTGACCCTGTCTTTGACTTGACAAAACATTACACACAACTCTTGTAAATGTACTGTCCTAACATACTCTAAATTTATGCTTTCGCCGTAAAACCTTTTTGAAATCGTAAAACGTGGTTAGATTAAGGAGATGTTTATCTTTCAAATGGTGTAAAATAGTTGTATTTTTGAAAAATTTGAATTTTGACATTTATTTGGATTCAAATTTGCCGCTCTTGAAATGCACCTGCTGTTGATGGAGTGCACCACGGGTGGCACGCTAGCGTCCCACCTAGCCCCAAGAGGACCAATAAACCATGTTCATGAAATATTTACAACAAAACATGTACAGTTGAAGTCGGAAGTTTACATACACCTTAGCCAAATACATTTAACTCAGTTTTTCATGATTCCTGACATTTAATCCTAGTAAAAATTCCCTGTCTTAGGTCAGTTATGATCACCACTTTATTATAAGAATGTGAAGTGTCAGAATAATAGTAGAGAAAAATATTTATTTCAGCTTTTATTACTTTCATCACATTCCCAGTTGGTCAGAAGTTTACATACACTCAATTAGTATTTGGTAGCATTCCACAAGCTTCCCACAATAAGTTGGCTGAATTTTGGCCCATTTCTCCTGATAGAGCTGGTGTAACTGAGTCAGGTTTGTAGGCCTCCTTGCTCACACACGGTTTTCAGTTCTGCCCACAAATGTTCTATGGGATTGAGGTCAGGGCTTTGTGATGGCCACTCCAATACCTTGACTTTGATGTCCATAAGCCATTTTGCCACAACTTTGGAAGTATGCTTGGGGTCATTGTCCATTTGGAAGACTCATTTGCGACCAAGCTTTAACTTCCTGACTGATGTCTTGAGATGTTGCTTCAATATATCCACATAATTTTACAGCCTCATGATGCCATCTATTTTGTGAAGTGCACCAGTCCCTCCTGCAGCAAAGCACCCCCACAACATGATGCTGCCACCCCCATGCTTCACGGTTGGGACGAGGTTCCTCGGCTTGCAAGCCTCCCCCTTTTTCCTCCAAACATAACGATGGTCATTATGGCCAAACAGTTCTATTTTTGTTTCATCAGGCCAGAGGGCATTTCTCCAAAAAGTACGATCTTTGTCCCCATGTGCAGTTGCAAACCGTAGTCTGGCTTTTTTATGGCGGTTGTAGAGCAGTGGCTTTTTCCTTGCTGAGTGTCGATATAGGACTTTTTTTTCTGTGGATGTAGATACTTTTGTACCCGTTTCCTCCAGCATCTTCACAAGGTCCTTTGCTGTTGTTCTGGGATTGATTTGCGCTTTTCGCACCAAAGTACGTTCATCTCTAGGAGACAGAACGCGTCTCCTTCCTGAGCAGTATGACAGCTGCGTGGTCCCATGTTGTTTGTATTTGCGTACTATTGTTTGTACAAATGAACATGATATCTTCAGGCGTTTGGAAATTGCTCCCAAGGATGAACCAGACTTGTGGAGGTCTACAATTTTTTTTCTGAGGTCTTGGCTGATTTCTTCTTATTTTCCCATGATGTCAAGCAGAGTCACTGAGTTTGAAGGTAGGCCTTGAAATACATCCACAGGTACACCTCCAATTGACTCAAATGATGTCAATTAGCCTATCAGAAGCTCTAAAGCCATAACATAATTTTTTTTAATTTTCCAAGCTGTCTAAAGGCACAGTCAACTTAGTGTATGTAAACTTCTGACCCACTGGAATTGTGATACAGTGAATTATAAGTGAAATAATCTGTCTGTAAACAATTGTTGGAAAAATGACTTGTGTCATGCACAAAGTAGATGTCCTAACCGACTTGCCAAAACTATAGTTTGTTAACAATACATTTGTGGAGTGGTTGAAAAATGAGTTTTAATGACTCCAACCTAAGTGTACGTAAACTTCCGACTTCAACTGTAGCCCTAAATGAAACTTGAATAAACACCCTTTCCTCTTTGATAACATGATATCTGGACAAATTGGAATTAATTCGAGTCGGATGTATTTAAACTCAAATTGTCAGGCAATTGTCTGGAGCTTTCAAGTTTGTTTGCTGCTTTTTGTGACACATTTCAGTGATTTATTTTGTCCAAAATCAGCAATTTATATGAAGTGATAGCTATTGCAATTATACCCTCAGCAAGGGGAGCGAATACCCACAAAATATTTTAACAAAATACCCAAGCCTAAATCAGCCACATTTAAAGCCTGCACACTGGCACGTGGGAGGATGTAAGTCGCTCTGAATAAGAGCGTCTGCTAAATGACTAAAATGTAAAAATGTAAATGTTACACTCTGAAAAGGAGTGCTGCCCCAAATATCCATGGGTACACTCAAACAGAAACTCAAACAGAAACTACTAGTCTATGGATGCACTACTACAAGGATTTCAGTAGACATCTTGCGGAAATAACTATTGTTCTGTACATCCTAGTGTTTGATGTGATAGCTGAAGGCTATGCAACCTAGAACCTGGACTGTTATTTGCTTGTTCAGAGTTTGTTGACTTTCATATTCCCAATGGCAGGCAAGTCCGAAAAAAATGTGTTTTGTTTTATGATAGGAAAAAGTAGATCAAATCTATTTGAAGACATAATTCATCTTGTATGAAGTTTGTCAACCAACCCAGCCCTCAATTGTTTATTCTTTATCCTCCACAGACCAAGTCCATATAACTTCCTTCCAACAGAAACTCAGCAAGAGAAAGGAAATCTGAATTATGCTTCAGGTCCATTTCCAAGTTTCTCAGTAATATGATCTGGTAGTGGTGGGAACATTGTGACAACTCAGCCTTTATTAAGCCCTAACTCTGAATCTAATACCACATCTAGAGTCATTGAGTTTGGCTAAGCAGACAGAATTACAATCTGACCACCCAGAATGTCCAACACCACATGCCTGTATTCCACCACTTCCTCTATATGGAAAGCTTAGATGTAAAGGATATCCTTTATTACCCTTAATGAAGGAGGAAGTATTATACCCCCTCTAAACCTGCAACAATACAACATAATACAAACTCAGCATATTATGAAGAAGGCCATAAACACAGTAACACACATGGCTTCACTGCCCTCATCTCTATCACTCCTCTCCTCTCTTCTACCTGTCATTTCATCACAATTATTAATCACCTCTCTTGTTCTAACAAATTATTAGGACTCCACAGCTCACCGTCAGTCCTGAATGGGAGTCCAATCATCAAACATAACCAGGTGAGCCACAGCACGTGAGGAGGGACTACAGCTGCCTTTTCACACAAAGGACAGCCAGCAGAGTTCTGAGAAAATCCCAATAGGTTCCATTTCATAATTATTCTGCATCACCACATTCTTCACGGCCTTTGTCTTAGTGACAAGGACTTAGAATCATATGAATGCTGATTATGGCCATTCATTCAACAATAAAAAAAAAAGAGTGCATCACCAGCCTCTGTGCAGTGCAGCTGCATCATCTTTCTGGACAACACTAACTCAGGGATTCCACCATCTGGAGCAAATGGATAATGACTGTCTCTTTTCCTCTTCCTTCTCTCTCTCTCTCATTCATTTATGATACAGTAGCACTTAGGCTCAATCCACTTATCGGAGGAGTACAGCCCTCACTCTGTTCAACAGTGTGGCCAGTGATGGAGATGAGTGGTGTGCCAGCCTGGAAACAAACTGAGGCCAGACTTTCCTTTAACTGGCTGGAACTGGGCTGACAGAGATGATTTAATTAGGTTTGGGACTATAGGTATAATATATGGAGATATTAAACAGGTGTAGAGAGAGAGAGCCAATCACAATAGATTAATCACAATAGTTATATAGGATTTATCAGTGTGGTCCCTCCGACTTTAAAGGGTTAGTAATGAAGCCATATATGTCAAATGCAGCAGTTTTTATCAATATCAAATCATTTTTCGCTAACAATTAAGTAACTTACTGGGATTGTTTTCAATTAAAATGGTCAAAAATAAATAAAAATTGCTTATTGGCAAAAAGCTATTTCTCATGCAAGAATTTTGCTAGGACTGTCTGGATAGGGAGGGGAAAACTGAAACTAGCTGTTATTGTCAGAGAGGTTTGGAACTGTCTTTTTTATTGGTCTATTGACTAATTTACCACCGGGGGATGTCGCCAGGCAGGTGAAAACTCCATCCTACCAAAACAGGCAACATTTCTAGCCGGCCTTTTCAAACAGCTTACACTAAAAGGGCATTGTCATAATTTTCACCATTTTGCAGTATTATTCCCACCTCATAGTGTGTAAATCTATATAAAACACAGGCAAATCACATTTATGACTGCACTGGGCCTTTTATAAGGAATTTTGGAAATTAATGATGGCTGTGTTTTTATAAAATAACTTTATTATGGCATTTTAAGAAGATGCCTGAAAGGTCACTTTAGCAAGTCCTTGGAGTGATAGTATGCATCATCAAAATGCAGCTTCAGAATCTTAAATCAGATCACAAGAAGCTGACAGTACAGGACGTAACAGACAGTAATTCCCAATAGTTATCTGGCTCCCTGATCGGTTTTGATGTATCAGCCATTACAGATGGATATGATAATGGATTGTCCTCCATCCCCTCTACATTTCCTACCAAGTGTGAACAGACTGCTTGATTTATGGGACTTGGGAAATTATAATTCATTAATTAGGTTGTTAAAATGTCCTGTTCAAGGTCATTGTCCATGTGACGTGTTTTTCTTGCTCCCCATTAACCTTTGTAGTGTGTTTGTGTCCTGGGCATTACAGGTGTACTGAGTTGCGGCTGACGATGGTGGGCGTGGCTTCGGTCCAGAGTCCTGCCAGCTGTAGCTGATTGACGAGAGGATAACTGTTTGCCTGAGCTCTGAGAGAGAGGGGACACTTGTTTTTTTTGTTTTTTTTTTTGGCTAGTTGAGGATCTGTTGTTTTAATTTATCTTTGTGTTTCAGCCTGTCCTCCTGAGGTACTCCACCCTACCTAGGTCCTGGAGAAGGGAAAAGGTAGATCTTCCCACGTAGATAACCCATTGTTTTACACACTAGGTTAGCCGGGCGGGTGTCACCATTGTATTTTTTTTTGGAACCAGGTAGGAAAGTGGGTTAGGGCTTAGTGTGTTAGGAAAGATTAGGTGTGTAGAAGAGGAACCTTTTGTTTATTTTCATTACTTGGACCCCGATCCCAAACATTCCCTTCTCTTACCTTTTCCTGGTTTGTTTGTTTTATTACTGGTTCTTTATGGGTGTTTTATATTGTTTGCTTAATTACTTTACTAAACATCCCCCGAGGGCTAACATTGAGTTCTGGTTATTTCTACTCATTACACCCCACATTTCTTCCCCATCCATCTAGTTTACCTTGTGTGCGTAGGCATTTACGTCCCCTCCTCAGACGAACTACACCCGAGGGGAGAACGTAACAGTCCAATAGGTTCCCATAAATTGGTCTCACGCAGTAAATCTCTATAGAATCCAATCTGAATGGTGGTGGATTGAGTGATCAGGGAACGGACATTCCAAGACCTGAGGTATCAATATCATTTCAGATATGTGTCACCTCCTTGTCTGTCAATTTTCTGAATGGAATTTATGATTTATCCTATCTATGTTATGTCTTCTGTTAATACCATTAGATGTAAGAAGGGAGAACACATTTAAAAACGGACAGTGTGTCACGCTCTGACCTAGGAGAGCTGTGTTTCTCTGTTTAGTTAGGTCAGGGTGTGATATGTGGGTGGGCATTCTATGTTTTTGTTTTCTATGTTTTGGCCAGGTATGGTTTCCAATCAGAGGCAGCTGTTGTCTCTGATTGGAAGCCATACTTAGGCAGCCTGTTTTTCCTGTGTTGGGGTGGGTAGTTTTCCGTTTTGTTAGTATACCTGACGGAACTGTTGGCTGTCGTTTTAAGTGTTTTCATTAAAGTAAAGTATGAGCACTCTACACGCTGCGCCTTGGTCCCCTTTATACGATCCTCGTTACAGTGTGACACTCTCCTCTTGGACTTACATTTTATTATGACTTATTGGTATAGTTTTATGTTCAAGATAAAGATATCTTCCCCTAAAAAGGGGAAAGGATTGTGATAATGAAAGATGCTATCACCAGGTTACAGCAGGTACCAAAGGGAACGTGAATCATTGTATTTCAAAACTGAATTGCTGTTGGTCTGAGAATAACATGCATCTTAAAGACAAAGGACATATCCTAGAGTGAATCATCATTCACCAGTTAACTTCCAAATGTACTTTGTACAGTAAGGTCACAGTAAAACCTAAAATGCATATAAAAGACAATGCAAATAACCTGAAAGATCAAGTCATTACACCAGGTTCTGTGGAGAGAATGGTCAGAATCTGCTACCCGGTAAGAATTTATGTTGATCTGCCTGGCTGTTTCAAGCTAAGTTAAACCCTCTTGAGCTCAGTAGGTGTTAAGGGCTTTATCCCTCTTTGCAAATGGCCATTAGATTCCAACAAATCCTGCTCGCTCTGCTGTGTGGGGCCAACCCAGACAGCTTGATCCTCACCCTGGAGGGTCTGACCTAATGATGTACCCAGCTCCTGTTGAACAGTCAGGAGAATAGACCAGCCATTTGATGTATTCATCTACCAGTCTTATGACAGAAGGATGCTGATCAGAAGCAGCAGTACTACAGGACGACAATGTTTGAATGAGATATATTTGTTTTACTCTTGTTTTGCGGAGAGCGTAGGTTGGGAAAATGGAATTCAAATGACGTAATGAAAACTGACAAATTACATGTGTACTGTGCTGCAAAGGAAATTGGTCAAAATCATTCCTTAGGGACACATGCAATTGGTTGGAAAGCAATTGAACAACAATGTAAATGTAAAAAGCTTAATTGGAAGTTTACGTTTCTCCATCTGCTTTATGACTTTGTAGTAAGGGTAGGGGTTTACACAAATTACATAGCCTGTGGGTGATGTTGGAGACAGAAGAAGCTATTAATACAACTCAAGACAGAATACATTTCACACTTTCTTTCTCACTTCTTTCTTAGGGGGTTTTCACATACGGTGAGCTCCAAAAGTACTGGGACAGTGACACGTTTTGTTGTTTTGACCAGTGGTGGAAAAAGTACCCAATTGTCATACTTGAGTAAAAGTAAAGATACCTTAATATAAAATGACTCAAGTAAAAGTGAAAATCACCCAGTAAAATACTACTTGAGTAAAACTATTTGGTTTTAAATACATGTAAGTATCAAAACTAAATGTAATTGCTAAAATATACTTATAGTAAGTGTCAAAAGTAAAAGTATAAATCATTTAAAATTCCTTATATTCAGCAAACCAGATGGCACAATTTTCTAAGTTTTTTTTATTCACTGGTAGCAAGGGGCACATTACAACAGTCAGACATAATTTACAAACTAATCATGTGTGTTTAGTGAGTCTGCCAGATCAGAGGCAGTAGGGATGACAAGGGATATTCTCTTTAAGTATGTGAATGGGCCATTTTCCTGTCTTGCTAAGTACTTTTGGGTGTCAGGGAAAATGTATGGAGTAAGTAGAAGTAAAAGTTGTCAAAAATATAAATAGTAAAGTAAAGTACAGATACCCCAATAAATGACTTAAGTAGTACTTAAGTACTTTAGACCACTGGTTTTGGCTCTGTACTCCAGCACTTTGGATTTGAAAGAATACAATGACTATGAGGTTAAAAAGGGGGACTATGTACAAAAAGTGCTGTTATTTCTAAACAGTTCACCCGATGTGGATTAAAATACCCTCAAATTAAAGCTGACAGTCTGCACTTTAACCTCATAGTCATTGTATCCTTTCAAATCCAAAGTGCTGGAGTGCAGATCCAAAACAAAAACTAAAATGTGTCACTGTCCCAATACTTATGGAGTCCACTGTATAGTCCTCTTTAAAATAACAGATCTCGGTCCTCTTTAAAAAAGCAAAATAAATCAGTTCTCTTTGTATTCACACTACCCTTGCCTTTGAATGATGTCTCAGCTCTCTTGTCAGTTCACTTAAAAATGTTTGTGATCTGAGTCCTCTTTGCATTCACATTGCTGAGTTTAGAAAAGAACCAAGATCTTTTTCCAACATTCACTCAATGCACTCTGGGTTAATACACAGTGCAGGACAAGCCATACCATCAGAACCTGCTATCAGACAGCCATGGATGTACCTACATACATTTTGAAAGGTAATAGTTTATATTTAGTTTCAAAATAAGAATTATAATCAAATTATAATATTTACATGTAAAAAATTACTGGTAGCGGGAAGAATAGCAGAAGAATAATTGCAGGTTTAAATAATGCTTAAATTGAAAATGTTATACTCTAAATTTTACTGCCAACCTGCACATCATCTTTTTTTAGTTTGTGGCACTAATGAGAGGGGCTATGGCAGGGGAACTGTTTTGCGGTAGCTTATGGTGCTTGATGTGGAAATAATGACAAGTGAACCTGGAGAGCTTTGTGTTCACATTGCACTAAAACAAGGAACCGAACTCGAGACTTCAAGTGAACCGAGCTCAGACCACCTCTCGAGATGTTCTCAGTCTGGTTCACTTCATGAGCTCTTCTGAGGGGTCTCTGAGTTCCTTTGGAGCATTCACAATGCACAAAAATGTAAGCGAACCGCACTGAGTTCCCAAAAATAACTCTGAAAAGGACCAAGTGTGAGTTCCCAGTTCTGCTTGAGTGAGGCTCGACTTTGGTAAATGGATGATGAATGACTTGTGTCTTGAGGAAACGTCACCATGGCCTAAAAGCCATAACAGTAGGTCCATAAATGATTTTAGCCGCTGGTGCAGTGCCTGAATAAATAATGTTCAGACATTTAAGATATTTTAGAGCTGCAAGTTTTCCTTGCTGAACAGACGAGCTGGCGTTTTCATTGTACTGCACTCCTTGCCATTAGACAGTAATTGGTTTTAATACACAGCTAATTGCGCTCTCTGGCAGGAGAAAGACAATAACCGAGCTGAGGTTGTTGATAAAAAAATGTATGCTTTTAATCAGTACAGTTACAGTTCCATTTTTGTGTGGACATCCATTTTACTAATGGTCTCCAATTTGCTGAAGCAATTTGTAGTTAATGCATCGTTACCTCTCTCTCCACCTAAACCACTGGACATTGCCCTTCTCTCTGACTTTGACACAATAATGAGGAAGGAGAAATAGGACGTTTTTCATGTCCATTGTTCTTCCAGTATCTTCACTCATCAGGCAAACGCCACTCCAGTTAGACTTCAGTCTGAGAGTGTGAGGGAGTAGCATGGACATGAGGAGAGCAGAATGCAAATGATTCCCTCTCCAAATGAACCTGCCCCCTCCCCTCGACCACACAGCCACTCTAAGGAACATTCTGGTGACTGTAGAAACCTGTGACAGGACCATTGGATCCATGAGCACTTCCATTTCCACAAATGAAATGGCCCATCCTTCTCAATGAGGCCCAGATCCCTTCCTCTTCCAGAAGCTGTGCAACTGTGCAACTGTGCTCCCTATAACCAGAGGGAGCACAGTTGGAGGAGACTGGAGGAGGAAGGAGGAGGGCTAGAGGAGACTGGGGGAGGATGGAGCACGTAGAAAGCGGGAGGAGGTTGGGGGAAGCAGGAGGATGCTGAAGGAGACTGGGGAGGCAAGAGGAGGTGGAAGGAGGCAAGAAGAGGTGGAAGGAGGCTGGAGCAGGGCTGGAGGAGGCTGGAGCAGGAAGTAAGAGGGAGGAGGCTGGGGTAGACTAGAGGAGGCTGGGGTAGATTAGAGGAGTCTGGGGGAGGCAGGAGGAGGCTGAAGGAGATAGGAGGAGGCTGGAGCAGGGCTGGAGGAAACTGGAGAACGGCTGGAGCAGGAAGGAAGCGGGAGGAGGCTGAAGCAGGAAAGAAGAGGGAGGAGGTTGGAGCAGGACTGGGGGAGTCTGGAGCAAGGCTGGAGGAGGCAGGAAAAGGGAGGTCCTGTGCTGCTGAGAGGGACATCCCAGCAGGAAGCTTTAGGCTCCTCTCAGAGTGAGAAGCTGCTTGGGTGACTCTGTATGTGACCCAGGCAGCCACCATTATATGCTCCGTTTGCAAACACAGGCACTGGGATTTGGATGTTGTTGTGTTAGTGAGACAATTTTATCTTACTGCATTGTGTGCCTCGAGGACAATATAATTTAGCTTCTCTACATGAATGGCTTTGCTATCGCTTTCCTGCATTCCTATTTCCTTGGTGTTGCGATGCTTTTTCTCTCCCCTCCGTCTGACCCTGTGAATAATGAGCCCACACTGCTATGGATTGCCCCAGGGCCCATACAGCCAAGGTCTACAATTCAGAGAGGGGTCAATAGTATCATACCAATCAAGGTTAGTGCAATGGCTATAACATGCCCCATTTACAATTAGATTGACTAAACAGCAGGAGAAAGACACTTGTTAAAGTTCACTTTGAGATAGTGTCATTCACACATCTGGGATTCAATAGTTTTCTGTTCAATTGTTTCCCAGTTTAATTGGCTAACTATAGTACACAGCTCAAAAGGAAGCACAAAGTGAAATGCTTTGAGGAAAAACATTTCTTTAAACATTGTGTTTCTGGTTGTGGTTGAGTGGAAGTTTAATTTCAGGCTGATAATATTATTTAGGAAAAGGAGTCCATGCCATTGCCAGTCCTGCAGTATTCAGATTGGGCTTGCTGGGGCAAAGTTAACATTATATTTATGCATTTTGTGAGAATGTTTGATTATTCCTTATGCTTCTTAAACACCACTCTAAAATGAGTTGGTGCTATTTATTCCCTCCAGAGTTTGCATTGAAAGGGCAATGGTGAATATGTGATGTGGTGTTTTGGCTGGGCAGAGGCATGGGGGAAGAGGATTGCCCGGGCTAAAGCTTCACTCTGACCCCTGACACTGACTCTGGCACAAGACAGCTACGTTTCTCAGGGCCTGACGTCCAAGATGAAGAGTGATTGTTGATCCCAGTCAACAAAAAACTGCCCAGTAAACAAACAGTGTCCCAGAATGCCCTCCAGGTTATGGCATATGCAGTACTTGGTCTGCAGAGAGGGATAGCGTGTGGTGAGTGTAGGCACGGTGAAAGAAGAGGCCGATTACAAATCCCAGACAGCAGGCAGTAAATCAGCAGTCCCTCAGCGGTTTGAGATGTGAACCAAGTCACACTTCTACCTGTATTTCTGAGACTCGGGAGACATTCTGAATGGCTTGTCATGTAAGTGGGGGGATATGTGTTTTGACAGCATTGGTGTTTTGTCTGCACATCTCTCTGATGTGCACATCTGAGGTCAGAGGACCTCATGGACGCATACATCTAGATCAGATGTCTTAATGAACAGATTCAGTTCATTTCTCACAGGAGAGCGTTCTGTAGTAGCACTTTGGCTACAGACCCTGTGTAGTGCAGTCTGGTCTGGCATACAGGATGGGAGCGTTCAAGACCAATGAATCACACCAGGGAAGTTATGGACACACAGCAGCAGAGTTCTGCTTCACTGACGGGTATGACCAGTGGCTGTGTAGCATTTCAAAGGGCTGTCTATTTCGAGAAAGATAATTACTACAATTGTTACATAAGAGTACTTACAGCTTTAGAAATAATACAATGAAATAGCATTACTCTGTAGGATAGACAATATAACTCAGGTAGAGAGGAATGGTTACATCATGCCACCTCTGGCACAGCATCAATCTAAGGTGAAGGCAAAGAACATTGGATTTGAACCACACTGGAGCCAGGAGTACAGGAGCTGCAGTGGATATTTGGTCAAATAGAGCTGTTATGACAAGGTGTAGACAATGCTTTTATGTGACACAAATGCTTGAGAAGCATAATTCTTGAGACACAGAAAATAACAATATGACGTCCTAAACCCCCACAGCATATCTAAGTCTATAAATATGCCAGGTCATGAAAAGCCTGGCCTTTATTCTGACTCTGTATGAATCAACCCCCAAAGCAGAAGTAAATGCAGCGCAGCAGTCTGGCTGCTCTGGCTGCTCTGGCTGCTCTGTACAGCCTGCTGAGGCCTGTCTGTGGCCATTAACCTCCTCCTGCAAACAAACCCTGAGCCCTTACTGTCTCACTGTGGCTTCCCTTTAAACTTTAAACGCAGGTCTGAAAGAGAGAAAGAGAGAGAAAGAGAGAGAGTGAGAGAGTCTGATAGGATAAATGGAAGACCCAATGGAATCACAGGCCATTTATAGGGAAATTGTGTTCAGTTATAGCTTAAAATCATCCTTTGTCAAAGTAACTCTCCAGCACAAAAACACAAGTGGTAAAACGTGCAGTAATAAGCCGCTGTTGAATCTTTTCTGTTTGTACTGTAGGCTAGTCTATGTCTGGAAGTTAGAAAGATCAAACCTGTTTTGCTATTGTCTCTGCAGCTAAACCTAAAACTGAATTACAAGTATATACAGCTGGAAAATGTCATCGCTACGGTGGTGTCCCTTTTGGGGTTTAACTCCACTTCGTTACATTCCTAGAGTGCTTCAGAGAATATCAGAAGCTAGTGAGACACTGAGAACCAACAGCCATGAACTGGACATGCCACAGGCGTGTCACCCCAATTTCAAATGTTAAAAGAACCAAATGAAGCTAAGGCATGCCTGGACTGCCCTACAATATCATAGAACACTGGTGTAGGGGCTCTAACTCAAGATTGCAGTTTGTACCCCTTTACATGTGATCATTTATAATAGAGACGAATGAAGCTCTGTGTCAGCCAAGCTTATTATTTAGTGGGCTATCAGGTCAATTCAAGGAACGCTTTTTAATATAATAGGGAATCTTCCTAATGACCTTGAATTGTACAATGCATGTTCGCTCCTATTAGTGAAGTCATGTTGCTCATGTCTCAGAAGAGGGTAAATTAACTGCAAAATACTCCACCGAGCATTATACATTCACAGTCGACATCTGATGATTAGAGGAAAGGTAAGCAGTGCTCTGTGCTCAGTTTTAATAGTGCTAATAGTTTCAGGCTTGTGAATTCTTCCATATTCCTTTGTTTCAGCTTTAGAGCTTTGAGCTTTGAGACACAACCACAACATGTCCACACAGACACCTGTTTCCGGGCCTCACCTCTTGGCTGATCCATCCAAACTCACATGGATCCAAATGTTCTTCCCCAGGTTTCCCAGCCCTATCCATTTCTCTAATGTCTCCTTCGTCTCACCTCCCAAACTTTGTCTCACCTCACTGGCTGTGATTGGATATACCTGATTGGACATAGCTGTGGCACCAAATTGGGTGTCGGCCTTCGTTTACACTGGTTACTGGTGACACTGGGATATGGAAGAGACAGGGTCCCTTGCTTGTCTAGGGAGCTTCTGCCAAGGCCTTACAAATGAGGGTGGGTGTAGTTGATGTATGGCCTAATGCTGTTTTCTGTGGGTTCCTCTATCTGAGAGTGAAGAAGGAGCTACATTAGTTCTGCCTTATATCACTGTGCTTCCAGGGACTTCATTTAGAGTCCTGCGGTGAAGCTGTAGGCTGATGGAACATTGTTTTAGTGAGGAGAGATGCATCACCTTCTCTGAGAGAGGATTGTTTTAGTTTGTTTTGTGGAGGGGATTGTTGTTGGATTTCAATCTACTGACCGGTGAGTGTTGTACAACACTGTTGTAAAACATGAGAAAACATTCCCTTTGTGTTTCTGTATTTCACCCTGTAGCCATCCAAATTCAGTTAAAATCTCAAGGGTGGTCTTGCTAAAACAGTCTGTCTATGAACCACCTCTATACAAAATCCATGTTTTTTATTTTCTAAATAAGACATCAAGGTCAGGGCTACACTGTCAAATAACTTTGCGTAGTAAGCAACTCTATGACAAGCCTCTGAGCCCAATTTAGTTTTTTAATAGACGAAGCACCCAGTCAGCACTCCCCACTTTATAACTCTGACTAATGAGAGGAGCAGTGCACTCTGGATCCAGCCACAGCACAGAGTAATAGCAGAGTGACATTTCTAGTAGACACAGCATCAGGAGGTTAGCGGCCTGGCACACAGGAAACAGAGCAGGGAGCTGCCCGTCAGCTTTTGATGTTCTCCCAACACAAAGGAAACAAATACAACAAGTGCTGTGAGTGACAGCTGAGGACTCGTTCGCTCATCAAAGCCACAGTCTGAATCCCTAACCATATCAACTGGGCACAGAGAGCACCTGCCTGGCTGTCCTAATGTTAGAGAAACGCTGGCCCAGAGTCACTTGGAAGAACCATCACCCTCACTCCAATTGATTTCCCCTTCTTTCTCAGACTTAATGAAATCAAAACCAAGTCTGGAAGGCTCTCTTTCCCTCCCTCCCTCCCTCCCTCCCTCCCTCCCTCCCTCCCTCCCTCCCTCCCTCCCTCCCTCCCTCCCTCCCTCCCTCCCTCCCTCCCTCCCTCCCTCCCTCCCTCCCTCCCTCCCTCCCTCCCTCTTTCGCTGTTGCTTTGAAGTGCAAATTAGATTGGACTGCTGTATGAAAGCAGAAAGCTCAGATCGTACACAAGAGACCTTTTAAAGCACAGAGGGCAAGCAGGAGGTCGGCGGGTGTCAGAGTGCATCTATTTCACCAGACGCATAGTTCAGAGAGGTCCACGTTACGCTATCAGTAGGGCGCCGGATCAGGACATGGTCCTCTCAGACTTGTTACTTCTGCTAAGTATATGGACTTAACACCAGAGAGCTAGAGGATTGGTTATTGTTCCATGTGATTCAATCTGGATGGTGGAAAATGTCTCAAAATTGATAGTCAATATCAATAAAGGCAACTGGTGAGCTAAGAGTCAGAGACGGAGTTCAGAAATTCAGTGGTGCAAACTTATGATAAAGAAATGTCAACAGCCATATGCAGTAGACTACTCACAACTGTTCTTACTGTATAATGTATGAGCAATCTAAAAAACATGTCTAAGCATGCCCTATTACATTTTGTATGTAACTACTTCACACAGCATGATAATGCAGTCATTAGGGCAGGCTGCTTAACTGCTACAAGGACACCACAACATTGGCTCAGATATACAAGCCTATGGCCACTAGGCTGTGTTCAGTGCCAGCGAAACAATACAATTTAGAGATAATCCTTATCACTGGATTACTGCTAATTATGTTTGGGCTTCCAGTTTCCTATTAATGGTGTTCCTGTTGGATAGAAGACAGAGTTTGTGTTGGATGGAGGGAGGGGCTTACCATAGAAATGGTCAGAATAGAAAGAACAGAATTAAGGGTTGCCCTGATTAGGCCTACAGTTGACTAGTTACTTGTTACTTACCGAGGCCCTTATACTGTAGTTTATGTAACCTAGCACGATGTACAACTATGGCTAACGGCCACTGAAAGAAGGTCTTTAGCTGACATGAATGGGGTTCCTTTCAGACTTTTCAGGAGTGGATTTGATGTGTGCTCCTTGACTCCTCAACTTCAGTATATAATTCCCTTTTTGTCCCATATATTACCGTCTCCTGTTCAGTTCATAATGTCTATAATACAATTTTCTGGCAATAAAAGATGTGTGCGACGCTGATGTGTGATAAGATCTAATGAATTAGCCGTCCCACCTCCTGCACTTGCATACATTTATAGAGAGAAGAACAAAACGACAACACAGACAGTGATGTCCTCATTTGATTCCTCCATGATGACATCTGTCCCCTGTGTTGCTGGAGCTCTTTCAATAATGCAGGTTTGTCGTTACGCCTCAAAAAACACACTCACACACACTAATACGTCAGTGAGTGACAGGAATCACCATGTGATTGACAGGGTAAACATGATGCGCTCGGTGCTCCGTAACAAAGCTGGCAGACATCAAGGCATCCAGATGGGCTCGCACAGTCCCCCGGAGAGAGGATGTCAAGACTAGTTAGCATTTAACAATCCAGGCCCAACACCTGCTGCTACTGCTCATCCAATGATCTTCACTAACTACCCCATCAACTAGCAGAGGGCTTGTCATGTTATACATCACTCTTCATTTGATCAAACCTGCCATTGGAAATGGGGAAGCAGAAGATCTATTTTGGATTTATATTTGGTTGAGTTGTCAACTAATGTGAATTCAACGAGAATTCACCATGACATTGGATTTCGGTTAAAAATTGGGTGAAGAAAAGGCGAAATTCCCTTATGTTGATGACTTTCTGCAAATCCAGTCAGTTTTCCACGTTTATTCAACGTCATCACATTTAATTGTTTTTGCTGAAATGACGTGGAAACAATGTTGATTCAACCAGTTTCTTTTCAGTGGGAAGTGACCTGTGTCTATTCCTAATGAATCGTGATCTTCACTACACTTACCCCTTTGTTGTCTAGCTACCTCACAAGAAATCCATCTGCCTTGAGGAGAGAGCAACTCCTTGTCTCCCAAGAGGGTAGACTTTAACTTGCTCTGAGCCAGTTTGTTTTGTGACCTCAATTTGTATTGCTTGAGCAAATGTTCCTTGTCTAGATAGGTTTGACATTTCAAAGAAATTTGTGTTTATTCTGTCAAAGGGACCTCATAGCATGGGTTTGTTAAAGCCTCGACATGAAACAAATGCAGACTTCCATAACTGACATATGGCCGTTCTGCTTCAGAAGATACACTTGATAACTAAGATTCACTTAATGGGTTCATGCATGCACTCGGTTATCCTCCAAAGTCTGTCTCTACTTGTCACGTCCTGACCAGTGTAAGAGGTCATTTTCTATAGTAGATGACAGGGGGTGTTTGGTTGACAGTCTGGGTTGTTATTTCTATGTTTTGGGTTCTAGGGTTTCTATTTCTATGTTGGGTTTTGTTTGGGGTTGATCTCCAATTGGAGGCAGCTGCTTCTTGTTGCCTCTGATTGGAGATCATATTTATGTAGGGGGTTTTCCATTTGTATGCCGTGGGTTGTTAATTTTGTGAGTAGTGTATGCCTGCTCTGCGTCACGGCTTTCTCGTTTTGTATTTCAAGTTTATTGTATATTGCATTAGTTTCACGATTGAATAAAAGATCTGGAACTACGATCACGCTGCATATTGGTCCGATCCTTCTGAAAGCCCTGACACTACTCCTCTCTACCCCTGTCCACATGTACAGTATACTGTATTACCTCAATTACCTCAACTACCTCGTACCCCTGCACATTGACTCGGTACTGACTCCTTGTGTATAGCCTCGTTGTTGTTTTAATTGTGTTACTATTTCCTTTTTTAATTTTGTAAATATTTGTCTTGCTTTTTAATTAACTCTGCACTGTTGGGAATGGGCTCATAAGTAAGAATTTCATTGTGAAGTCTACACCTGTTGTATTCAGTGCATGTGACCAATAAAATTGCCACGACTTCCGCCGAAGTCGGTCCCTCTCCTTGTTTGGGCGGCGTTTGGCGGTCGACGTCACCGGCCTTCTAGCCATCGCCGATCCACTTTTCATTTTCCATTTGTTTTGTCTTTGTTTTACACACCTGGTTTCAATTCCCCAATTACGTGTCCATTATTTAACCCTCTGTTTTCCCCATGGTGTTTGTGCGTGATTGTTTTATGTATGTTCGGTCCGTTATTGTGGGCTCGGTATTACGACATGTTATTGGAATATTTGAGTAAAGTTACTTCTGTTACTCATCTCTGCTGTTCTGCGCCTGATTCCTCTACACCAGCTACACCCAGACCACTACAATAATGTGATTTGATTTTGATTTGAAAAGGTCTCGTATAGCTACCAAAATGTATCAGATTCAGTTAGTAGCATAAATCAGATTCAGGTATAACATACAATGCCTCATATACACATGATACTGTCATTGTTGTTCACAGTGCTTGACTTGGACTGAAATAAGTTCTGGTTCTCATTTTTGGTGCAGGTACTGTTTATATTTAGGGGCAAGAGCTCAAAAGTACTTTGTGCTAATATTCTATAGGAGGAACAGGAGCTCAAGCAGTAGAACATTTGAAGTGCCGGTGAGCTCTGGTGAGCTCCTGCCCAAGTCAAGAACTGGTTGTTCAGTTAAATAATATCCCCTATGCACATGGGTCAGAACACTAATAATCCGTTGATGTAATTCTATCCCTGCTCATGGGTCTATCTTTGTGTTAATAATTCAGAGACTCAAAAAGCATCAATCTCATGGGCTAAATCATTAAATTGTCGAGAGGTCGGAGCCAGGAGAATCCTCACAATTGATTTTCTTCTCAAGTGTTCCTGCTATGCCTGTACTTAGATGCTATTACCGCTCAAACCCATAGGCTATTAGATTATCAAAGACCATGGTGACCTGATCAGGAAATACAGTACATTTCTCAGGAAAATACTAATGTTGTTCAATTCTCCCATAGGCACTTGGTTATGATACTTATCCTCAAAATGGGATTTTGCTTCAGAATCGCATTTATATATACTCACCTGTTACATCTGCTCCTGCCATGCCCTCTACTGCTCATCCTGTGTCTCCTTGACCTGCTGCCACTCCACCAGTGCTCTCTCCCTCTCTCTCTGTGTGTGTGTGTGTGTGTGTGTGTGTGTGTGTGTGTGTGTGTGTGTGTGTGTGTGTGTGTGTGTGTGTGTGTGTGTGTGTGTGTGTGTGTGTGTGTGTGTGTGTGTGTGTGTGAGATTGTGTGGGCGGCGACAGGTGTGCTGGAGTCGGAGCAGATCCCCACCAGCTGCAACTTGTTCCATAATCAAGACCTCTACAAACACTCAGCCCTGCCACTTCCACGTTGCCAGATCATAGCCTCTGCTCAGTCAGTCTGCGTTTTAGCCATTGTCTCACGCATAGATCCTGTTTTCATGCTGTGCCTGTTTTCTCTTGCCTGACGCTGTTTTCTCCCCGCTAACTGTCCACTCTGACTCTGGTCCCTGTCTCCAGCCCCACGTCTCGTCAGTTCTGCCACCCTGCCCAGAACACCCACCCCACTGCTTCCTTGGATTCCGCTCCGGACCTACTTACCCAGCCCCAACTCCTCTTGCTCCAGCCTTAGCCTCAGAACCTGGCGTCCTGCAACCCACCCAAGCTTCCCCTGGCCTGCACCCCATCTTTCCCCTGCTTTTCAATAAATAACCTTGGATACCTTATCCCAATCTCCTAGTCTGAGTCTGCTCTTGGGTTCCACTGCTCCGCTCTGCGTAACACTCACCATTGCTACTGGGTGTTCAGACAAAGTGCTCTCTTCACACACTGATTTGTAAAAGCCTCACTTCAGGGACAGAGTTTCCTCTCGTGTCCTTGTTCTCTGCTGCCCACAGAGAACATGGAGATAAGTGACAGTAACAAATTGATATGAGAGATGAAGTGGCAGACACAAGAACGGGCAGGCAGGCGGCAAGCACCGACTGGTAGGCTGCCCTAAAAGCTTTTGTTTCAAAAAGGCCTGTTGCAGAGTTCTTGGTCACAGTTCTCAAGCTTTACAAGCTTTCCACAATATGTAAAGAGCTTTTCAACAGCAAGCTAGCTACTCACCATACCATGGTGATTACAAAGACACTCACTCAAGATAAATGAGTATCATCTGTAATATTGTCAAACATATGAATATGCTATATTGATCTTATATGTATGTCATTAGCTTTATAGGTCTAGGGAGAAGTTAAAACAAGTTCCACTGAGAAGGATCTGAGTCACGGTCAATGCAGTGATGACAGTGAGGTACAGCCGTATTAGAACAATTTTACATTTACCCTGACCCCTGAGTGCCTATAAATGACTGAGGTAAGATTTAGGAGTGAAATAGGGCAAAAGTGACCAGGGGCTTGGAAGATCACTCTCAAATAAGCCTAGAGTACAATATCTGGTAAAAATGTAATTTCCCCCTTGCAGAGATGATGATGCATTAGGACAGAGGCAGCAGTGTTCCTTTCCTGTCCAAATGTCTCTACTCTATAGAAAACCCCCATGCAGTCATTATCACTGACATGATGACCTATCTCCTAAAGAGATCCTCTTGACGATGGTAATTTCCTCAGATGAGGCCAATAGGGGTCTGATGAGAGGTCAGAGACTGAGGATCATGGGAGGTCAGGAATTAGACCCTGATCTACTCTGACCACATGATGCCTGGCTGCTCCTTGCACTGCTGATGCGTGACTCACCGCTCACCCAGACATGTGAGCGAAAATGTGAGAGGCAAAAGTACATTCAAGAGCAGACTGTGTCCTCTCCTCAGAGTATTGTCAGTGCTCTTCTTACTGTATACACCAGAGAAATGGAGCGGAATTGCTGCCTCCGCCGGCAACTCCAACTGAAAAAGTGGGGCAAAGGGATTTTCTCCCGGGTGTTAGTCCACTACTATTATTATGTTATTATTGCTACTTTCTGGTTACTGGGAGAGAGCAGAGCAGAATTTGTACAACATTTGGGAATGCAAATTTCGTATTAACTCATAAAGGGCCATAAACGGTAAAGACCTGTAGTATCAGCAGGAACCACACGCTATAAGTACAGCACTATCTATACATAACATTCCAGTAGCATAGAACTGACATGCAGTTGTCTCCATGCATCGTTGGCCGGTTACTCGAAGTCTGTTGATCAGGAGGAGAGTTCATTGGATTGGATTAGAATAATTGATTAAACCAAAGCTGTACTTGACAAGGCTTATCAATTGGTTGTTTTTCCCCAACATAAAAAAGCAGATTAAGGTTCAAACAAATACATCACACATCCAGCACAGATTAACTGGACAAACATCTTTATATATCTATGTGGGACGAACGCAGCTTAAGTGTGCGGTTGTTCCTACATGATGCAAAGCGACATTCAGTACTAAAACGCCTCAGAGATAAATTGCAGTTTATTTGCCAAAACGTTTGTTTTATTTTGTTTCCATTACAAGAGACCCCTATGATGTATTTAACATTGCTAATCATGTGCCCTCAGCAAGCGAAGCTTTCTCCTATTTTCTAACCTCATGGATGTAACTTATGTCTCGTACTGTAGTTCAAGAACAATGTTTCAAAATCATTTGCTTTCCTACTTCATTCAAGCAAAAACTGTGGTTTGCTTCACTACCCAGGGTATTTTTAAGGATAATCCTGTCAGGTTTAGCCTGGCATCATGTCAACAGACTGGTAGCTGGTGTTATCTCTTTCTCTCTCTCTCTCTCTCTCTGTCCTATATCTGGGAGGGCTTCAAAAATGTTCAACTCATTCAACTCTTTGATTAGGGACTTTATGAAATGAATGAAATTAAAGAGACCATTATGATTCATTGTCCTTTGCTGCAGCATTGTCTCACTAACTCAAGCACAGTGATAAGTTATCCTTATTTGACTCCTGGCTGCCTGCAGAGAGAAAGGCCCCAGACTTTTGTTCCAGGGGACCCAACTGTGCCTGTTAATCTTATTACCTCTCAAATCCCCTTTGACATCACAGACGATTCTCTTCACATATTCATTTTCCTGCCTGTTGTTTCTCCTTGTTTCCTGATTATTTTCCACAATCTGAAGCAATTCTTTTTAAAGGCTCACATCTGGCCCCACTGAGCTTTCCCAGCATGCAGCATGATGAGAAAATTAAAACATGTCCCCTGCTAACTCCCCCTCGTTGGTGACCTACAGTGTCTGTTCCTCCTGTCTGAAGGCCTCTGTTTCCCTCCATTCTCTGGGCTCATTTATTGTGAATTTATCTGATGCCAGTGAAGTCAGAAGAGACTGGCCAAGGGCAGGAAATGTAATATCCCTGTTCCACCTTAATCTCATCTGTGACCACCCATCCGACGGGTCAACAGAATGGGGCACAGACAGTAATGAAAAACAAACAGACATTCTCCTCTGGGTCCATTTACAGCTTAGAACAAGATAACGTAAAGTTCAGAGCTCTGCCTCTGATATTATTATAGACTTATGACATGCATGTGAATTTTGAATTAAAAAAACATATCTCTAAACACTGCAACAGCAGTTTAGAAGTATGCTAGGCTTCCAAAATACACATACACACACACACCACACACACTGCACTATGCTGTCCAAAGAGGAATTTGGAGTCCATCCCCCAAAGACCTACCATGAAGACCAATAAAACTGCTTAGCTATTCAAACACCCTACACAGATCTCTTTAAAGTGTTAGAGAAGATACTGTATAAAGTGAATTAGTTATATATGCCAAACGCAGCGCCGTAATCCCTGCAGACGCACAAAAGGTACACAGAGCACCTGCCTCCTTCCTGTTGCCTTTAAGTTTTGCACGCTGTAATAATCTGTGAGCTCATTAACGTGGAGCTGTGTGTTTGTGTTTACTATTGAGAGGATCCATTTCAAATCTTTAAAATCTCCATATAAAACCCTAGTCCACTCTTAATAATTAATATGCACAATGTGGAGACATTTAGAAAAATGACTCAAGCTCCTTGAGGTTATTTATTTCATCTGTGCCTGTGGCCTATAAACTGTGTGGATTGTTCATGCATGCAGAGAGGGGATTAAAAGCATGAATCCCATGAATTATTCCACGAATCACCAGACCACCACATTCCCTAGCTAAGAATCAATCGGTTGATTACTAGAGGGACTCATGGGACCCCAGAGCTTCCATCACAATGTAGGGGATGCCATAACCCATAATGAATCTGTATGAATCCCATCAAAGTATTGATCATGGAGATTGGCAATCACTGAAGATTTTCTGACATGATAACAGAGTATAAGTGTTCTCTGTGGCTCAGATGAAGGAGTGTGTCTGCAGACCAGCAGCCAGAGGAATACATTTACATCAGCATTGTTCACGTCAGTGGGACTTATCAAGTATCGTAAATAAAATAGAAATATAGCTCAAAACACACATTATGACAAGAGAGACAACACAATAATACATAGAGACCTAAGACAACAACACAGCATGGTAGCAACACAGCAGGACAACAACATGGAAGCAACACAACATGGCAGCAGCACAACATGGTAGCAGCACAAAACAGGGTACAAACATGATTAGGCACAGACAACAGCACAAAGGGCAAGAATGTAGAGACAAGAATACATCACGCAAAGCAGCCACAACTGTCAGTAAGAGTGTCCGTGATTGAGTCTTTGAATGAAGAGATTAAGATAAAAATGTCACTTTTGAGTGTTTGTTTGCAGCTTGTTCCAGTCGTTAGCTGCAGCGAACAGAAAAGACGAGCGACCCAGGGATGTGTGTGCTTCGGGGACCTTTAACAAAATGTGACTGGCAGAACAGGTGTTGTATGTGGAGGATGAGAGCTGCAGTATATATCTCAGATAGGGGGGAGTGAGGCCTAAAAGGGTTTTATAAATAAGCATCAACCAGTGGGTCTTGCGACGGGTATACAGAGATGACCAGTTTACAGAAGAGTATTGAGTGCAGGGATGTGTCCTATAAGGAGCATAGGTGGCAAATCTGATGGTCGAATGGTAAAGAACATCTAGCCGCTCGAGAGCACCCTTACCTGCCGATCTATAAATTACAATAAATCTAGCATGGGTAGGATGGTCATCTGAATCAGGGTTAGTTTGGCAGCTGGAGTGAAAGAGGAGCAATTACGATAGAGGAAATCAAGTCTAGATTTAACTTTAGCCTGCAGCTTTGATATGTGCTGAGAGAAGGACAGTGTACCGTCTAGCCATACTCCCAAGTACTTGTATGAGGTGACTACCTCAAGCTCTAAACCCTCAGAGGTAGTAATCACACCTGTGGGGAGAGGGGCATTCTTCTTACCAAACCACATGACCTTTGTTTTGGAGGTGTTCAGAACAAGGTTAAGGGCAGAGAAAGCTTGTTGGACACTAAGAAAGCTTTGTTGTAGAGTGTTTAACGCAAAATCCAGGGAGGGTCCAGCTGAGTATAAGACTGTATCATCTGCATATAAATGGATGAGAAAGCTTCCTACTGCCGGAGCTATGTTGTTGATGTAAATTGAGAAGAGCGTGGGGCCTAGGATTGATCTTTGGGGTACACCCTTGGTGACAGGCAGTGGCTGAGACAGCAGATGTTCTCACTTTATACACTGCACTCTTCAAGAGAGGTAGTTAGCAAACCAGGGCAAAGACCCATAAGAGACACCAATACTCCTTAGCCGGCCCACAAGAATGGAATGGTCTACTGTATCAAAAGCTTTGGCCAAGTCAATAAAAATAGCAGCACAACGTTGCTTAGAATCAAAGGAAATGGTGACATCATTGAGGATCTTTAAGGTTGCAGTGACACATCCATAACCTGAGTGGGAACCAGATTGCATTCCAGAGAGAATACTATAGATATCAAGAAAGCCAGTCAATTGATTATTGACATGTTTTTCAAACACTTTTGTTAAACAGGGCAAAATAGAAATATGCCTATAACAGTTAGGATCAGCTTGATCTCCCCCTTTAAATAAAGGACAAACCATGGCTGCCTTCCAAGCAATGGGAACCTCCCCAGAGAGGAGAGACAGGTTAAAAAGGTCAGAGATAGGCTTGGCGATTATAGGGGCAGCAACCTTAAAGAAGAAAGGCTCTAAACCATCTGAACCAGATGTTTTATTGGGGTCAAGTTTAAGGAGCTCCTTCAGCACCTCGGACTTAGTGACCGCCTGCAGGGAGAAACTTTGTAGCGGGGCAGGGGAAGAAGAGGGAGGAGCATCGGGGCTAGTCCCATTAGAAGGAGTGGGAGATCAGGAAATGTTGGAGGCATGGCTGAGTCAAATAAGAATCCTGACTTAATGAAGTGGTGATTAAAAAGCAGAGCCATGTGATTCATCAGTAACAACCACATCATCAACTTTAAGGGACATGGGCAGCTGTGAGGAGGAGGGTTTATTCTCCAGGTCTTTAACAGTTTTCCAGAACTTCTTGGGTTTAGACCCACAGAGAGAGAACTGCTCCTTAAAGTAACACATTTTGGCCCTTCGGATAGCTTGAATGAACTTATTTCTAATTTGCCTGACCGAGAGCCAGACAGACTGAGTATGCGTGTGCCAAGCCTTTCGCCAAATGCAATTCTTGAGGTGGAGTAACTCTGCAAGATCACGGTCGCACCAGGGGCTGAACCTGTTTTTAATTCTCATTTTCTTCATGGGGGCGTGTTTAAAAAAATATTACTGAAAATATAAAAAAAGAAGGTCCACGCGTCATCGACATAGGGGATCAAGATGATTCTATACCAATTTACAGAGGCCAGGCCATGAAGGAAGGCTTGCTCATTAAACATTTTTAGCAAGCGTCTATGACAAATCAGGGCATGTCATTTCACTGAGCAGCCATTACGATCACAGGCTGTAAAACAGTGATCACTAAGGTTATTACAGAAAACACCAGACTGATACCTGTCAGGATTATTTGTGGGGATAACATTGAGGAGAGTAGCCTTTTCTGGGTGTTTGGAGTCATACTTTGTGGGATTGGTAATAATCTGAGAAAGATTTAGGGAGTCCCATTACTTTAGGACTTAGTCAGGTGGTTTAAGCATGTCCCAGTTTAGGTCACCTAGCAGGACAAATTCAGACTGAGTGTAAGGGGCCAGGAGAGCGCTTAGGGCTGGAAGGGTACAGGCCGGTGGTGATGGAGGACGATAACATCCAGCAAAAGTCAACAAAGAGCTATTTGAAAGTTTAATGCTTAAAACCAGCACATCAAATTGTTTGGGGACAGACTTGGTGGAGACAACCGAGCACTGAAGGTGATCCTTGGTAAAGATTTCCACTCCCCCAAGATCTGTCTTGCTGAAAAAGGTTATAACCAGAAAGGTTAATATCAGTATTCAAAACATTCTTTCTTAACCACGTCTCAGTAATGACCAACACATCTGGATTGGAGCTGTGAACCCACACTTTCAATTGATCCATTTTAGGTAATAAGTTTCTAGTGTTAACGTGCAGAAAACCCAGGCTTTTACGAGAGCAGAAGTCTGTGAAACAGATATCAGAGCACAAGTCAGAATTCGTGCTAGCAACAGTAGATGGGCTAGGGTGTACATGCACATTTCCAGATATCATCAACAGTAATACAATCAAGGCACTTCAAATAATATTTTTGCAGGAATCTCCTTGCGAATGATTTGATTTATGACATTTGAATGTGCATTATATGGCAACAAGATCATATTATACAGCAATTTCATCAGGTAACTTGAATACAAACCCGGCGAGAGGTGGTTAGAATAGGATGGGAGGCCAAAAGTCTGTGTAACCAATAGAGAGTCAGAATCCCGAGTGTGGGAACAAATATATTCTGTCCCATAGTTGGGTAAACAAGAAAGTTCATAGTCAACAAAGCATGCAGGAGTCATGAGGCAAATATCAAAATGGAAAATGTAGAAGAAAAAAATATATAACGACTTGGGGATAGCCATTGTAAGTTCAGAGTCACTCGCCCCAACAGTGCCTGTGTGCTGGAGGTGAACGAAAGCTCGGTAGAGAGGGGGGAGTGTGGTGGGGGTACCTGTACAAGACAGGGGGAGACAGGCCAGGGCAGACGGTGAACAGATCGCCAGGTGGAATCCAAGCAGCAGTGCAGCAGGCAACAGGAGTAGGTGTTACACCCACTTGGGAGAAGCTTTTATTTCTGTAGGCAGATTTATTATATGACATTCCAGTGGATGGTCCCTGAACAGCAGGAGGGGGCTTCAAGGCCTCTGGATTTGGGTGGGGTAGCCTGCCATTTGTTGGCCTCAAAGGCTTCGACACCTCTCACTCCACACCTCCGCGCTAATTGAAGTTGTATCTGGTCTGTCTGGTCTGTCTCAGTTCCAGGTTGGATGGTGTATTAATCCTTCCAGGTAATGTTGTCCATAAATTAGGTTGTAGGGTTGGAGTTTTCATCTGGAGTGAATGTTATGCTGTGGAGGGTATCCTTAAGCTCTCAGAGTGATTAAGTTGATCTAACTCAAAATCTATCTTTTTGTAAAAAACACATTGAAAAATGTGAGAGCTCACATACAGCTGTGTGTCTCTCTCTCTCCCTCCACCTCTGAAGTAAATGTAATTGCCAAAATATACCTACGTTTCAAAAGTAAAAGTACAAATAATTTCTAATTCCTTATATCAAGCAAACCAGACGTCAACATTTTTTATTGATTTAAAGATAGCCAGGGACACATTCCAACACTCAGACATCATTTACAAATGAAGCATTTGTGTTTAGTAGAAGGGCCTTGGTCAGGGAGGTGACCAAGAACCTGATGGTCACTCTGACAGAGCTCCAGAGTTCCTCTGTGGAGATAGGAGAACCTTCCAGAAAGACAACCATCTCTGCAGCACTCCACCAATCAGGCCTGTATGGTAGAGTGGCCAGACGGAAGCAACTCCTCATAAAATGCACATGACAGCCCGTTTGGAGTTTGCCAAAAGGGACCTAAAGACTCTCAGACCATGAGAAACAAGATTCTCTGGTCTGATGAAACCAAGATTGAACTCTTTGGCCTGAATGCAAAGCGTCACGTCTGGAGGAAACGTGGCACCATCCCCACGGTGAAGCATGGTGGTGGCAGCATCATGCTGTGGGGATGTTTTTCAGCGGCAGGGACTGCGAGACAAGTCAAGATCGAGGGAAAGATGAACGGAGCAAAGTACAGAGAGATCCTTGATGAAAACCTGCTCCAGAGCCCTCAGAACCTCAGACTGGGGCGAAGGTTCACCTTCCCACAGGACAATGACCCTAAGCACACAGCCAAGACAATGCAGGAGCGGCTTCAGGACAAGTCTCTGAATGTCCTTGAGTGTCCCAGTCAGAGCCCGGACTTGAACCCTATCGACATCTCTGGAGAGACCTGAAAATAGCTGTGCAGCGATACTCAACATCTAACCTGACAGAGCTTGAGAGGATTTGCAGAGAAGAATGGGAGAAACTCCCCAAATACCAGTGTGCCAAGCTTGTAGCGTCTTACCCAAGAAGACCCAAGGCTGTAATCGCTGCCAAAGGTGCTTCAACAAAGTACTGAGTAAAGGGTCTGAAAACGTATATAAATGTGATATTTCCGTTTTTTCTTTTTTCTTTTGCCCCAAAAAATTTACAAATCTGTTTTTGCTCTGTTATTATTGGGTATTTTGAGTAGATTGATGAGGGAAAAAAACGATTAAATTCATTTAGAATAAGCCTGTAATGTCACAAAATGTGGAAAAAATCAAGGGGTATGAATACTTTCCGAATGCACTGTACCCAAAAAAACTACTTACTGTAAGTAGTACTTTAAAGTATTTGTACTTAAGTACTTTACACCACTGCATAATGTAGTTTGACAAGCATAGTTTAGTTAAGTACAGTTCTGTGTCTTGCAAGACTTTTTAGTTTTGTAATATTCCTCTCTAGCATGTTTTCGCAAAGAGGAAATTAATTTCAAGCCAGAGGCACTATGGGTTGAGTTACATCCATGTTTGTAGGCTATAGTTCAGATTGCAGCCTTGGTACTTAGACAATAGACATACAACTTCCTACATCCATTCACAGTGAATCGTTGTTCTCTCTGTAATGTAAAGGTCAGACTCCATAAATATACAGCACCCACTCCAGTGTAAGGTATGTTGATTAATGGACCTTGTCTCTACTGGCTTAGGGCAGTTTCTCTGGACCCCCGCAAAGTCCGGGTCTCTGTCGGGCCTGGGAGGCTGCTAGTTGCTGCAAAACTAGGTCTACTAGCTTCCACCTGCGATGGTGTTTCGTCAAACGAGGACAAGGGGGTAGCTTTGCTGATGTGGCAATTTGGCACGAGGTTGATCAGATAAAGCTTTTTTTGCGGTGCATTTGTGCACCTCTTGGTCTTGACTATTGTTTATCCATCTTGAACAATTCACTCACTCTCCATCCGAGTCCGATCCGATTCACCTAACTTTTTTTAACTTGATAGGCAATTAGGTGATGAGGCCGAGGCGGGCTGCTGCTGGCGCCGTTGTGAAATAGGCTAATTAGATTCATGAAAACTATATTATCTGACTCACCTACTGTAGATTGGACAACACAATAACTCTGCTTGCTACATGTGGAAATGAAAAAGGAGGGTTACTGTCAAAATTATTTATAAAAAATACACAGTATCAAGGCGAGACCCAAATGCAGACACAGGAGGCAGATGGTTGGAGTCTTACAATGTCTATTAATCCAAAAGGGGTAGGCAAGAGAATGGTCATGGACAGGCAAAAAGGTCAAAACCAGATCAGAGTCCAGGAGGTACAGAGTGGCAGACAGACTCGTGGTCAAGGCAGGGAGAATGGTCAGGGTACAGTCCAGAAACAGGCATGGGTCAAAACCGGGAGGACTAGAAAAAGGAGAATGTAAAAAGCAGGAGAACGGGAAAACCGCTGGTTGACTTGGAAACATACAAGACACCTGGAGGGGGTGGAGACAATCACAAGGACAGGTGAAACAGATCAGGGCGTGACAATACAGTATATATGCAATTTAGACAGAGGTGTGAGATGACAGGCGCATGAGCCCCAAGCTTAATGACAACACACTGCTCTGTCACTGTGGAAGCAAGGTTTCCATGGTTGGCATCCTTGGCCATTATTATACCTGTAGACAGAGATTGTTTGAGGATACTATGACCACAACATGTGAGATAATCCTATTTTGGGAAATGCAGGCATGCACTGTCAGGACTAGATGTAGTGGGTTAAAGTGGATGGAGTATATTTGCGTCAGCAGCATGGGCTGGAATAAGTGTAAAACTATTCAGACTATAGGACTCTCACAATTTAATGGCCTCAAAACCTAAGGGCCATCTGTCAGCCATGTCTGTCATCAGAGTGATTAAAGACAGAGAATATCATATTAATAATATACTGGTCTAAACCCAAGGAGAGTTGCCATCTGCTTTCTATACACTTTGATTAAAAAGCTAATTCCATAACTTGAAGCAGGAGAGCTTAAGGCCAGTTCTGTACCTTGCGATAAACTGTGCAGGGTTAGAACTTAGTTAAAAAGCACTTCAACTGACCTGGAAAAATCCAATTCAATGTTTTTTAGGACAGTCTGAAGACTCCAAGATTTCCAAGACACATACTGTAGTGTAGATAGATATGGCAAGGTTAAATGAAAGGAATGGAGGCTGGGCTGGAGTGGTGGGGTTGACATTAATTCTGATGTAAGTGTAAATAAGCAGAGCCAGATGAAAATAAGCACTGCCATTTTACATCACACCCAGGTAGCCCTACAAACCGCTGGCTCCACACTGTATTAAATCACAGATGTGCAGTGGGCTGTATGCCTGTTAGCTGGGAGGAATGGACCACACTGATAATACTATATAAGGGCCTGACTCATTCTCCCATGAGAGTGAAGCTGATGAGATGGAGCATCATAGGAGACCAGTGGTTGTTTGTCATGTCACCTCAGGGCTTACACAGGGAAGGGCAATGGAAAACAAATGGATCCCATCTTGATTATCAAATATATTTAAATAACAATACCCTCTATGTTCAAATGTGATTTTAATGGGATTATAAAGGAATACATTTGATATCAAATGGTAAGCAGATGGTATTATATCTTCTAATTGTGTTTGCATAATGTCTTCCCCTACTGATCCTTACAAATTTCCCATCAATGCAATTGTTAAAGCTTTTTAATTCCCAGAGATGCTGAGGCTGCTTGGTGCTCTCTACTTGTGGCATCCTCTCTCTAATCAAGTTTGTAATCGAGGCCAGTAATTCATTCTGTTCTGAAGAGGCAGGGACTGTGAGTGTCCCACAGCGAAGGTTGAGAGGGCAACTGCCACCTCCCTGCTGTGACATAAATATGTTTGGTCAAACTCCTTAAGCAGTGCAGACGTCTGTCAGGGGCAAAGATCTGTCATAATTATCCGCCTTTAATCCGGTGTTGAAAACACAACTGGCCTGCTGGGGCAACATTCCCTGCCTCTCTTTCATCACATCTATTGTGAGTCTGGCCCTGCTGCTGTCTTTGACTGGTGCTTGTGATGACTAAGACACTGAGTGCCAATGACCCTCTAGCTCTCCTTCAGATCATATTGAGAAATGTAATTTTAGGTCGGATGCTGATACCAGACGCTGATACTGTCATTTATGCCCATTAGGAATCCTGAGGGAAAGGAGGCTTAGAAACCCGGTGCTTTAGCAATAGGGAGCTACACAAAATTAATGTTCTGGTCACACTGCAACAAACCTCACAAGAGAACCATGGGGCCAGCGGGATTTATGAATACAACGTATAGAGTGGACTGACCTGTAAAAAGGTATAAATTAGTTCCTCTTGATTGGCGACAGGAAAAGGGCTGTTGGAAGCTGCTGGTATCAGAGGAACACTTGAGGCATTACACAGATGTCTCTCATCTCTAAAAGCAGCCAGCATGAAGAGCGAATCAGAATGGGATTTGGGAACGTTTTGTTCCAACTGGCACACAAACAGAAAATTATTTGGCCCCACTGCACCAAGAACATTATATTCCAGCAGATAGGAGAATTACAGCATGGTGCTTTGGACTGAGATTTTTACAAAACCCTCGCCACTCTGACTAGGTTCTGCGGAACAAGACCGGCTTTCTGCTGTGCCCCTTAATTGAGTCTCCATTCTCTCCCACAGCTGCAGTGTGCTTGGCACTTAAAAAACTGGCACTGAAGCCATTCACAAAGGGCCTGCACTCTGGGCAGACGCAAATACCAATTTTCAAAATTCAAGTTTCATACGACTAGACGATTTGAGATCCATTAACGGCATCACAACAAAAGGGAGGCCCAGAAAGGCAATTAGTGTACAGCAGAGAATGTCATTCAGGAAGGAGGATGCATTGTTAGGGTGGAGGAAGAGGAATTAAGGGACGTGACGGAGAAGTGCAGCGCCCCCAACCTTTAGCCTTTCACTTCTGACCAATGTCATATACCGAACATAAAGATTGGATATACAGTGCATTCTGAAAGTACTCAGACCCCTTGAATTTTCCCACATTTTGTTACATTACAGCCTTATTCTAAAATGTATTAAATTGTTTTTTCCCTTCATCAATCTACACACAATACCCCATAATGGCAAAACAGATTTTTAGGCATTTTTGCAAATGTATTACAAATAAAAAACGGAAATATCATATTTACATAACTATTCAGACCCTTTACTCAGTACTTTGTTGAAGCACCTTTGGCAGCGGTTACAGCCTCGAGTCTTCTTGGGTATGACGCCACAAGCTTGGCACACCTGTATTTGTGGAGTTTCTCCCGTTGATCTCTGCAGATCCTCTCAAGCTCTGTCAGGTTGGATGGGGAGCGTCCCTGCACAGGTATTTTCAGGTCTCTCCAGAGACGTTCGATCGGGTTCAAGTCCAGGCTCTGGCTGGGCCACTCAAGGACATTCAGAGACTTGTCCCGAAGCCACTCCTGCATTGTCTTGGCTGTGTGCTTAGGGTCATTGTCCTGTTGGAAGGTGAACCTTTGCACCTAGTCTGAGGTTCTGAGCAGGTTTTCATCAAGGATCTCTCTGTACTTTGCTCCATTCATCTTTCCCTCAATACTGACTTGTCTCGCAGTCCCTGCTGCTGAAAAATATCCCCACAGCATGATGCTGCCACCACCATGCTTCACCGTAGGGATGGTGTCAGATTTCCTCCAGACGTGACGCTTGAAATTCAGGCCAAAGAGTTCAATCTTGGTTTCATCAGACCAGAGAATCTTGTTTCCCATGGTCTGATAGTCTTTAGGTCCCTTTTGGCAAACTCCAAACGGGCTGTCATGTGCCTTTTACTGAGGAGTGGCTTCCGTCTGGCGACTCTACCATACAGGCCTGATTGGTGGAGTACTGCAGAGATGGTTGTCCTTCTGGAAGGTTCTCCCATCTCCACAGAGGAACTCTGGAGCTCTTTTAGAGTGACCATCAGGTTCTTGGTCACCTCCCTGACCAAGTCCCTTCTCTCCCGATTGCTCAGTTCGGCGGGGCGGCCAGCTCTAGGAAGAGTCTTGGTGGTTCCAAACTTCTTCCATTTAAGGATGATGGAGGCCACTGTGTTCTGGAGAACATTCAATTCGCAGAAATGTTTTGGTCCTTCCCCAGATCTGTGCTCGACACAATACTGTCTCGGAGCTCTAGCACAATTCCTTCAACTTCATGGCTTGGTTTTTGCTCTGACATGCACTGTCAACTGTGGGACTTTATATAGACAGGTGGGTGCCTTTCAAAGTCATGTCCAAACAGTTGAATTTACCACAGATGTACTCCAATCAAGTTGTAGAAACATCTCAAGGATGACCAATGGAAACAGGAAGCGCCTGAGTTCAATTTCAAGTCTCATGGCAAAGGGTCTGAATACTTACAGTATGTAAATAAGGTATTTGTTTTTTATTTGTAATAAATTAGCAAACTTTTCTAAAAACCTGTTTCGCTTTGTCATTTTGGGTACTGTGTGTAGATTTATTTTTATTGAATCCATTTTATAATAAGGCTGTAACGTAACAAAATGTGGAAAAGGTCAAGGGGTCTGAATGTTTTGCGAATGCACTGTCGATAGATGAGTCTCGTAGAAAAAGACAATGCAAAACCATGCATCAATGAATCGCTGTGGTGCTGAATATATTATCTTTGCTTTACTGTAAATCCATTACCTTACAAATAAATGACGACATATTGTTCAAGCGCTGAATCACTCGTTAGAGGGGAGGAAATAATGCCTTACCACCAGTACATTTACATTCCATTGTCAATGTTCCACTGAACTCACGCTGGCATCAGAGATCAATAGCCTTCTCAACCTTACAATATAATATTGCATATGCATCTTCCATGATGCCCCCCATTGAGCGGCTGCTGAGATGTTTCAGTGTTTATTGTCGTTTTTAGGCCTGAAGGGGTGAAATCGTTTTTAGGCCTGCATTTCTCTCATGCTTTCATGTTCCAGAGGAATACAGGGGGAGAGGGATCAAGGCCCTGTCTGATGCACACAGCAGGAGCAGCTGGGCACACTGGGTTCCCTCCAGAAGGAGCCACTGTGCATGATGGGGTTGGTTCTAAGACCATTGAAGGAAGAACTGGGCCAAATGCTTTCACCATGGTTCCCACTCTAACAGTTGTAGCCTGTTTCAAGTAAGCTTCTCACTCAGGGACACCTAAATGCACACAGCAAAGATAGATTTCTGTGCCATTGTGCAATGAAATATGTTGTTGTGCATGCAGGGAAAATGTGTATTCTAAGCGACTTTGATAATAATAATAATGATGATGAGGATGAAAATGTGTTTCAGAACCGTATTGTTTTGTTTGGCTGTCTGTTTGTCTACTCCACTGTGTCCTCACATAGCGTAACTGTGATGATCAATGGAAATGTAGTAATTGGGTTGTCCAGTGTCCGCCCTTTGGAGAGAGAATAGGCTTCATCTAGGAACAACAAGCAGGACACTGTTATGAGATAAACATGTTCATTTTCTAACATGAACCTCTGCTGTCGAACTGATGAAGTAGTGTGTACAAACACTTATTATACACCTTGTCATTTAGGTCCCAGTGTCTCTATCTTGTGGCTTGATAAAGTATTGCAAGTGATCTCTCACGCTCTTCTTCAGTGCCACATCCATTGGAAACAAAGTTGAATGTTCAATTTGCAGGGAGAGGCTATTAACAAAATAGGTCAATCATTTATTTGGATACACAAACCATTAGTTGTCAACAATTACCAGAAGCAATATGGGGATACTTTTATCACAAGAACAACACATGGCATACCAACATACCAACTGAGTGTAAAGGTGGCAATATTTAATATGCTGTCATCTCTAGCATATGTTTACTAGGCCTACTCTTAGTATGTGACAGGTTGCAGATGACAAGAATGCATGTGACATGAAATAAGTATTTGACAAGAATGTAAATGTCACATTTCACAATGTAAATTGTAGCCTAGGTTTAATCTATTCCTTGATTGGAAAACAGTACTGTACAGTAGCCTACCTTTATGTCAAAATAGGAATATCTTGAAACAATTACAGTTAATAATTGCTGCGACATTTTAAATGAGTAATTACTATCTATTAATTATTAGCGCAATTGAAAACGTTCACAATAAAACCTTCCCACATTCTAATCTAAATGGATAATTGTGGAAGTGAATGCACAGTAGCCTATTACACAATTTCACTATTGTATCTCATTGGACAGTGGTTAAACGCATGTTCCCCCGCTTTCTGTCTGTCTGAGAAATCGCGACTGGTGTGGACTTGCAAATGAAGCGAAATAGGGAACGTTCGTCCCCAAGACGATCACCTTTACTTTCCAACGACTGAGATTTTTTTTTCATTTTTGACCTACCTATTTGGATTAAATCATAGCCTTCTGCGCGTGAAGGCAGAGTGCGGTTATTGGATCCGGAGGCGCTGGTTGCCCGCATTTGCAGATCGAATTGCATCGTTGTGGAGTTCTAGTAATTTATCCAGGTTGCTCTCAAGTGACGCGCATAGCACATTCTAGGATTTTGGTGGACGACAGTCGCACTTGTCCTCTGGTGTACTGAATTTCGTTGGCTGTATGGAGGGATGTCGGGATGGCTTGCACCAGGAGAACCAAAACTTTGGTGTCTACATGCGTGATCTTGAGTGGCATGACCAACATCGTGTGTCTCCTCTATGTTGGATGGGTCACTAATTATATCGCGAATGTATACATCAAAGTCCCTATGCCTGTCCCAGAGAAAAAGTTAGAAGGCGATAAGAAGGGGGACACCCTACGGATCATAGAAAGACTTGATCGACTTGAGAATGTGGTCAACCAGCACATACAAGGTAAAGTAACCACTACACTGAGCAAAGTATCCTTTACTTACCGTTTGATAGATTCTGAGTTGCATATGTTTAATTGCATTGAATGGATGGTTTGCGATGTATTAATGATATCGACCTATGTGAATGAGCCTATATCTCCAAACTCAGCAAATAATGACATTGTTGATTTATAACATAAGATGACCCTAACATTTTCCTTTCTGAATAATGTGACAAACATTTGTCATCTCCTTACTTTGAGTGGTCTGCCTGTCTGGGCCATGTGACAGAAAGGGAAAAGGACAATGAGATCATTGCAAAAGCCATTTATTCTCTCTGGAGGCAAAATTCCTAGAAGTCTATGTATTATAATTGGAGCAGTGTTGGTGAACTTAATTGCTTCTCCCACAGCATGAAATATACATATAGTAAATGTGTAGCTGCAGTTAAACTCAACCTCATACTTTGCTGTCTCTCACATGCTGAAGCTTAAAACCTTCTTTTTCAAAACCCGAATCTGTCTCCTTATACATTTTGGCATAATTGTCTTTTTTTTTGCATCTGCTCATCAGGTGTATTATGACTGCCTATTGTGAATCTCTTGAAGTTTGTCTGTCTGTTAGGCCAATAGTCTCATGAAAACTGTAGTGTAGACTGAATGTGAAAACTAGCCCAGCGTACTGTACGTATCAGCTACAATGTCATCTATTTTGAGCTTTAAAACTCAATGTCAAATGTACTGGGACTACATTTTGAAGGATGTTATATCAATGTAATACGGCACACACAGTATATACTGTACCCAAACAGAGGTTGGTCTGTCTTCCCCAGACATAGTGTTGGAGATACTGTTGAACTTGCAGCGAGTGAATTTCGACAGACATAATACTATAAAGAACAGTTTAAAAAAATTATCTCACAAGCTCAATTGCTACAGAATGGGGCCATTAATTCAATTAATCTAATGGGAATCTGATATAAAAAAAAAAAAACATTGAATATCCTTTTGACTTTGGATTCCTCTTGTGTTCTTGGGAATGTCTGGAATTCCCTTCTCAAATTCCTTCAGGCTTTGACCCTAGCTACAGCATACAGTTACTCCATACTCATACTGTAATTCTCTCCCTCCCTTTCTGTGTCATGATTTGAGCTTCACTCTTGTCAACACAAGAGAATAATGTTAACCAGGCTCTGATTTGAAACTGTGCAAGACAGGTAGAGTATGAGTTACAGGGAGACACCCATCCCTAGGTCACTGGCAGAGGTGGACTTCACTGAGCTGTGAGGCACCATACATAGTCAAGTCTGGCTTGAGTAAACATTCTTTGTGGTGCCAAGACTACATTTCACTGTTTGGCACTGACAGAGAGCAGCCTGTTGAACAGCACTCTGTATGTTTTCTCTGTAAGAGTGTCTGCCTAACTGTCTTATCTCCTCAGGAAATGTTTGGACTATTTGTGTTACTCAAAAGGAGAAATGTCGCATTAGGTCAGATTGTAAAGATCAATTCAATGTGGCACAGAACACGGCTGGAAGAACAGAATGCCCTCTGTCTATAGCACTATACTGTATGGAGGGTGGACTGATAAAACATGCACTGGAACTCAGCTGTGCTTGCATGTTGATTTGGAATGTATCATCACTCAGCCTATTAGAGGTGGACCTCAGATTTGAGATAGGTTTGAAGACACGGCTTGGGCAGGCATAAAAAAATGTGGATTCGTTTTGTAGAATAGTAAACCAGGAAGACTACTACTCAGAACACATCTAGAGTTCTATTTATCTTGCCAATGTAAGAATGCCAAGAATGAAAACAGTTCCAGTTTGCTGTTCCTGTAACTGTCACACGATGTACTGATGCACGAATGCGCACACACACACACTTTTATTTTACTATCCTTGTGGGGACCAACAAATGTATTCCCATTCAAAATCCTATTTTCCCTAACCCTAAATCTAACCCTAACTCCTAAACCTCTAACCCTAACCTTAATTCTATCCCTAATCCTTATTGTAACCCTAAACCTAGCCGCTAAGCCTAAAATAGCCTTTTTCCTTGTGGGGACCGGCGAAATGTCCCCACTTGTCCGAATTTTCTTGTTTTATTATCCTTGTGAGGACTTCTGGTCTCCACAAGGATAGTAAAACAAAACCACACACACACCTCAAGCGCTGCTTGTAATGTAAAGATAAAGCCCCATGTCCCACAGTGTATCACTGCATGTGGGAAGGGAACATTTTCACCGGTACACAGCAGGCGTGGTATCACCATGTTGGACACAGACAGTCCGTTAAAACGTGTCTGACTGATGTCACCTCCATACTCAATATAATAAGGCTTGAAAACTCCTCATATCAGTATTTGATGATAGAGGGCAGTGGTCTGCATTTGTCTAAAGAGCGCATAAGGCACTGCACACAACCCTTGATATTTATTAAGCACAGTCACTGAATGAGGCTCGGCTGGGTAGCTGACAAGTCCACACACGCCCACCATAAGTGCTGTTACTGCACTCTACGGCTTTCCTTGTGCTCCCAAAAGCCTTCATACTGTAAATGCATGTGTGTGAAGGTACTGCTGTACAAAACGGACAACAACTTACATAGTCCTCTATTAATAAATACGCTGCCATGACACTTGTTTACCCTGAACATATTTAGTATGTGACAAGCATATATATATATATATGACGGAGTGTTCTTGTACAGAGACATAGAAATTAGAGGTTGACCGATTTTAATTAGGGCAGATTTAAAGTTTTCATAACAATCGGTAATCAGCGTTTTTGGATGCCGATAATATTGCTTTCCACAAGGAAACTGAGTGGCAGGCTGACCACCTGTTACGCGAGTGCAGCAAGGAGCCAAGGTAAGTTGCTAGCTAGCATTAAACTTATCTTATAAAAAACAATCTTCACTAGTTAACTACACATGGTTGATGATATTACTAGGTTAACTAGCTTGTCCTGCATTGCATATAATCAATGCGGTGCCTGTTAATTTAGCATCGAATCACAGCCTACTCCGCCAAACGGGATGATAAAAAAAGCACAATCGTTGCACGAATGTACCTAACCATAAACATCAATGCCTTTTTTTAAATCAATAAACAGAAGTATATATTTTTAAAGCTGCATATTTAGTTTAAAAAAATGATGTTAGCAGGTATATGCAACAGTTTGGGCCGCCTGGCTCATTGTGAACTAATTTGCCAGAATTTTACATAATTATGACATAACGTTGAAGGTTGTGCAATGTAACAGCAATATTTAGACTTAGGGTTGCCACCGTTAGATAAAATACGGAACGGTTCCGTATTTCACTGAAAGAATAAACATTTTGTTTTCGAAATGATAGTTTACGGATTTGACCATATTAATGACCAAAGGCTCGTATTTATGTGTTTATTGTATTATAATTAAGTCTACGATTTGATAGAGCAGTGTGACTGAGCGGTGGTAGGCAGCAGCAGGCTTGTAAGCATTCATTCAAACTTTACTGCGTTTGCCAGCAGCTCTTAGCAATACTTGAGTCACAGCGCTGTTTATGACTTCAAGCCTATCAACTCCTGAGATTAGGCTGGCAATACTAAAGTACCTATTAGAACATCCAATAGTCCAAGGTATATGAAATACAAATAGTCTACGCGTTATAATTTCTATAATAACAAAACCTAAAACTTCTTAACTGGGAATATTGAAGAACTGGGAATAATTGTCATTATTACATATACTGCTCAAAAAAATAAAGGGAACACTTAAACAACACATCCTAGATCTGAATGAAAGAAATAATCTTATTAAATACTTTTTTCTTTACATAGTTGAATGTGCTGACAACAAAATCACACAAAAATAATCAATGGAAATCCAATTTATCAACCCATGGAGGTCTGGATTTGGAGTCACACTCAAAATTAAAGTGGAAAACCACACTACAGGCTGATCCAACTTTAATGTAATGTCCTTAAAACAAGTCAAAATGAGGCTCAGTAGTGTGTGTGGCCTCCACGTGCCTGTATGACCTCCCTACAATGCCTGGGCATGCTCCTGATGAGGTGGCGGATGGTCTCCTGAGGGATCTCCTCCTAGACCTGCACTAGAGCATCCGCCAACTCCTGGACAGTCTGTGGTGCAATGTGGCGTTGGTGGATCGAGCGAGACATGATGTCCCAGATGTGCTCAATTGGATTCAGGTCTGGGGAACGGGCAGGCCAGTCCATAGCATCAATGCCTTCCTCTTGCAGGAACTGCTGACACACTCCAGCCACATGAGGTCTAGCATTGTCTTGCATTAGGAGGAACCCAGGGCCAACCGCACCAGCATATGGTCTCACAAGGGGTCTGAGGATCTCATCTCGGTACCTTATGGCAGTCAGGCTACCTCTGGCGAGCACATGGAGGGCTGTGCGGCCCCCCAAAGAAATGCCACCCCACACCATGACTGACCCACTGCCAAACCGGTCATGCTGGAGGATGTTGCAGGCAGCCAAACGTTCTCCACGGCGTCTCCAGACTCTGTCACGTCTGTCACGTGCTCAGTGTGAACCTGCTTTCATCTGTGAAGAGCACAGGGCGCCAGTGGCGAATTTGCCAATCTTGGTGTTCTCTGGGAAATGCCAAACGTCCTGCACGGTGTTGGGCTGTAAGCACAACCCCCACCTGTGGACGTTGGGCCCTCATACCACCCTCATGGAGTCTGTTTCTGACCGTTTGAGCAGACACATGCACATTTGTGGCCTGCTGGAGGTCATTTTGCAGGGCTCTGGCAGGGCTTCTCCTGCTCCTCCTTGCACAAAGGCGGAGGTAGCGGTCCTGCTGCTGGGTTGTTGCCCTCCTACGGCCTCCTCCACATCTCCTGATGTACTGGCCTGTCTCCTGGTAGTGCCTCCATGCTCTGGACACTATGCTGGCAGACACAGCAAACCTTCTTGCCACAGCTCGCATTGATGTGCCATCCTGGATGAGCTGCACTACCTGAGCCACATGTGTGGGTTGTAGATTCCGTCTCATGCTACCACTAGAGTGAAAGCACCGCCAGCATTCAAAAGTGACCAAAACATCAGCCAGGAAGCATAGGAACTGAGAAGTGGTCTGTGGTCCCCACCTGCAGAACCACTCCTTTATTGGGGGTGTCTTGCTAATTGCCTATAATTTCCACCTGTTGTCTATTCCATTTTCACAACAGCATGTGAAATTTATTATCAATCAGTGTTGCTTCCTAAGTGGACAGTTTGATTTCACAGAAGTGTGATTGACTTGGAGTTACATTGTGTTGTTTAAGTGTTCCCTTTATTTTTTTGAGCAGTGTATATAAAAATCGGCCGATTGATTGGTATTGGCTTTTTTTGGTCCTCCAAAAATCATAATCGGTCGACCTCTAATATAATTGTGTCTTGTGCTGTATAACACTGGGCATCATTCAGGCATCAATCACTCAGAATGATGATGTGTGAAGTCTCTTTTCTCCTGCAATGTGTTTACCTGGCTTTTTATGAGCATACCAGCATACATTTTGAGCCGTTCAAGAGTGCTCCTCTACACAGGTAACTGCGAATTCACTTGAGAGGTCTTCCTGAGTCATCAAAAAGTGAATATGAATTTAGACATGACAGAACTCAAAGGAGTTTTCTTCCGTAAAGTACAGCTGTGCCTCAGAGACTTTACTATAGATCTCCCCTCTGAACATGAGGAAAGCAAAGACAAAGTATGGGTGTATTTAATGGTGATTGTTTTTGTGAGAAGGCAGTGGTCCTCTGGTTTATTTTACCTCGGGGGCTGTATATTACCCCTGGGGATAACTAATGCTATGGTGCTGATTCAGAGGGAGATGATGATGCTATTTGATTGGAAGGCCTCAATCAAATCAACCCGTCAAATCAATTGAAAAGCCCTCTAAATCACAATGAGTGTTTACTCTTGAGAAGAGGAGCGAGAGAGGGGACGTGTGTGTGTGTGTGTGTGTGTGTGTGTGTGTGTGTGTGTGCACTGTGTGTTATACACTCCTTGCTGGGGGGCAGGTAATAAATGTTGTATAATGGAACAAGACATGTATAGCCGACGGTTTTATCTTTTTGCATGGTTTTGGCTACAGAGCACTTATCTGCCTTGTTGCTTCCACTAAAATTTCACCCCCTGTATTCTGCCATGCCAAGTCAGTTTGCCCCCACATCCTTTCAATTAAATATTGAATGACATAATGGCTGCAAGAGGCAACCAAGTGTCATAATAATACATGATGCTTAACTTGCTGAATATAGGTTGAATATGGATTGCAAACAAGTGGTTCTCTTGATCTAACATTAGGGCTGAACAGGCCGTGTTCAGCTGATCTGCTGACTGTTGGGAAGCTACCCAAAATATTAATCAAATCATTGGCGATGCCAGGTTACTTTTGTTTTTGTAAACGTTACTTAATGCATCAAAGACTAACACGGAACCCAAACCGGCTGTGCGCGTGCGCCATCGTGCGTTATCGTGCATACATTTATTTTGTCCCCCTACACCAAACGCAATCACGACACGCAGGTTAAAATATCAAAGCAAACTCTGAACCAATAACATTGATTTGGGGACAGGTCGAAAAGCATTAAACATCTATGGCAATTTAGCTAGTTAGCTTGCACTTGCTAGCTAATTTGGCCTATTTAGCTAGCTTGTTGTTGCTAGCTAATTTGTCCTGGGATATAAACATTGAGTTGTTATTTTACCTGAAATGCACAAGGTCTTCTACTCCGACAATTAATCCATACATAAAATGGCCAACCGAATCGTTTCTAGTCATCTCTCCTCCTTCCAGGCTTTTTCATCTTTGAACTTATATGGTGATTGGCATCTACATTTTCATAGTATTACCAAGACAATCGGCAAAACATTTCGTCTTTCAATCACCCACGTGGGTAAACCAATGAGGAGATGGCACGTGGGTACCTGCTTCTATAAACCAATGAGGAGATGGGAGAGGCAGGACTTGCAGTGCGATCTGCATCAGTAATAGGAATGACTTCTATTTTAGCCCTTGGCATCGCAGACACTCATTGGCGTGCGCGAGCAGTGTGGGTGCAATAATTGAATAACATGGATTTCTAAATTTATTTTGCAACGCTCGCGCACGCGACGTGTCCGATCTGGTCAGCATGTAACATTTCATTGACAGACTGGGAAAACTCTCACACAGACTTTCATTAGATATTTAGTTACAGTTGAAGTCATTAAATCTCATTTTTCAACCACGCCAAAACTATAGTTTCTTAACAATACATTTGTGGAAAGTCGGTTAGGACATCTACTTTATCATTTTTTTCCAGCAATTGTTCACAGACAGATTATTTCACTTATAATTCACTGTATCACAATTCCAGTGGGTCAAAAGTTAACATACACTAAGTTGACTGTCCATTTAAACAGCTTGGGAAATTCCAGAAAATTATGTCATGGCTTTAGAAGCTTCTGATAGGCTAATTGACATACTTTGAGTCAATTGGAGGTGTACCTGTGGATGTATTTCAAGACCTACCTTCAAACTCAGTGCCTCTTTGCTTGACATCATGGGAAAATCAAAAGAAATCAACCAAGACCTCAGAAAAAAAATTGTAGACCTCCACAAGTCTGATTCATCCTTTGGAGCAATTTCCAAATGCCTGAAGATACCACGTTCATCTGTACAAACAATAGTACGCAAGTATAAACACCAAGGAACCACACAGTCGTCATACCGCTCGGGAAGGGGATGCGTTCTGTCTCCTAGAGAGGAACGTACTTTGGTGCGAAAAGTGCAAATCAATCCCAGAACAACAGCAAAGGACCTTGTGAAGATGCTGGAGGAAACAGGTACAAAAGTATCTATATCCACAGTAAAATGAGTCCTATATTGACATAACCTGAAAGGCCGCTCAGCAAGGAGGAAGCCACTGCTCCAAAACCGCCATAAAAAAGTCAGACTATGGTTTGCAACTGCACATGGGGACAAATATCGTACTTTTTGGAGAAATGTTCTCTGGTCTGAAGAAACAAAAATAGAACTGTTTGGCCATAATGACCATCGTTATGTTTGGAGGGGAAAGGGGGAGGCTTGCAAGCCAAAGAACACCATCCCAACCGTGAAGCACGGGGTGGCAGCATCATGTTGTGGGGGTGCTTTGCTGCAGGAGGGACTGGTGCACTTCACAAAATACATGGCATCATGAGGCAGGAAAATTATGTGGATATATTGAAGCAACATCTCAAGACATCAGTCAGGAAGTTGAAGCTTTGTCGCAAATGGGTCATCCAAATGAACAATGACCCCAAGCATACTTCCAAAGTTGTGGCAAAATGGCTTAAGGACAACAAAGTCAAGGTATTGGAGTGACCATCACAAAGCCCTGACCTCAAACCTATAGAACATACATTTGTGGACAGAACTGAAAAGGTGTGTGTGAACAAGGAGGCCTACAAACCTGACTCAGTTACACCAGCTCTGTCAGGGGGAATGGGCTACAATTCACCCAACTTATTATGGGAAGCTTGTGGAAGGCTACCCAAAACGTTTGACCCAAGTTAAACAATTGAATGGCAATGCTACCAAGTACTAATGAGTGTATGTAAACTTCTGACCCACTGGAATGTGATGAAAGAAATAAAAGCTGAAATCATTCTCTCTACTATTATTCTGACATTTCACATTAAAATAAAGTGGTGATCCTAACTGACCTAAGACAGGACATTTTTACTAGGATTAAATGTCAGGAATTGTGAAAAACTGAGTTTCAATGTATTTTGCTAAGGCGTATGTAAACTTCCAACTTCAACTGTAAGTACCCTACTTTGCACTGACAGTCTATGTACTCTTAAGGGACCAATGAATATCCTCATTTCATAGCAGAATGCAGAAATGCTGTAACCCTTTTCCCTCAAAGGGAAGTGCAGATACAGTATCTCATTCTTCCATGCTTCCTTTTAACTCTCAGAATGCCACTTAGCAACTCCCACAGTTAATTACCTTTGCAGGTTATGGATTGGTAGAATCTGGGTGTCAGGGTAACATTGGTGCCACGGTAACAGAGTAGAAATGTTGTCATTTCTCTACAGGGTGTCTGTTCTTTACAGAGTACAGCCTCAATGTATGCAGTGGTTTTGGGATTGACAATTTACTGGAATGACAACTAAGATCTACCAATCCAAAGGGAATGTGGTGTCCGTGAAAGTGTGCTGAAGCAGGGGTGGAGTGTGAGAGTGTGGAAAGGGAGTCTCCAGAATGTTGATTTGCTTTACCAGTAATGGAACGATTATTGAGTTACAGAGAAACAAATGCACTGGAGGATGATTGCTAATGAAAACAATTAATTACCTTGAATCCAGAGGGCAAAAGCATCATGAAGAAAATCAAAATAAATTAGAAATTGTAACCTCCCTTGCAAGTATTTCAGTTCAAAGAGTGTCCCCTGACAATTTACTCTAAACAGGAAACTATTTATTGCATTTCTTTAAGGCTACTGTTCCATGTTTATTTGAATTAACTGATAAAATAGTGTCTTCATGTAATTGTTGTTTGTCACTACTGTGATTCTGAGGTAGATTTATGTCTCATTTCTGGAGAAGTGTAAGGAGGAGGTTATTTTAACACTTTACTCCGTATCTGCTAAAATATCTAGAAAGCAATGTACAGATAATTCAGAACAGCGTTTAGAAGTGTCCCACTGAAACAAAAGCATTTGACAGCCCTCTCTGGCTATTCCATGATTAAGATGGTCCCATGCAGACTCTGCCTCTCCTCTATACCCCACCATCATCCCAAGCAATTTGTCTCAGTCCCTCATATCTGCCCGGTCTATTTGCTAAGTGCACACATGGGCACAAAGACAGCTTGTGTTCCACCATACAGGCTTTTTAGGGAAGGCTCATCTCCATGTGGCGAAATGAGAAAGCTGAGTGAAGGTGACAGTAACTTAGACAAATTGGAGTGCTTTGTTTTTACATGCTAGATTGTATACCCATATTCGTCTGCCATCCTATTTACTTCATAATTCATGCCTCTGAGTAAGAAAGTAACATTTTGGTTTGAGCAGAAAAAGCCTTTTATTTCTGGAGTTCTACAGTCTTTCTAGTTTTCTAATACTGTATTATTCTTTGATGTACTGATTTATGAGTAGGACTGTTTTCTCATAGAGCAGGAAACATACCAGGATGTACTACACTGGGGAAATGCACAAACTCATTTTCTTATTTAGGAATTCATACAGAAACTCAGTGGTGCAAATCGAGGTCGTGCAGAGCACAGCACAGTCGATGACTGCATTCGAAAACAGGTCTGGGGAAATTTACAGATGTAGGTTCTTAATTTGAGCCATTTCGCTGCAGCAGGAAAATAATCCTGCAGCAACAGGAAATGTGAAGTATTATGTGGATTATAATGAATGTACATTTTTGTGGGGTTGATGCATTTTTCAAAGGGAAAATCAAGTCTGAAATTTTCAATTACAAACTTCAGAAGCCTTTTTAAACCTTAAATACATGTTTTACATCTCCTGCATTTCAGGAAGGTTCAACTGCAACACAGTGATCAAATTAAGATCCTATATCTGTAATGAAGATGTCTTATTCCGTAGGTAGTGTGTGCAGGTTAAGACATTTAAGGTAGGGTATCGCTGGAGTCTATTGGCACAGAGGAAAAGAAGAGTTGTTCTTATTGCATGCCTTATTTCTCTATGCCCCTGCACCTCTCCCTGATGAATCAGCAGACTACAGATGTAGGATCTTAATTTGATCACCCTGTTGCAGCAGAACTTTCAAATGTAATGTATTTAAGGTTTAAAAAGGCTTCTGAAGTTTGACATTTTCACAGACATTTCAGACTGAATTTACCCTTATGAAAAATGTATCAACCTCTACAAAAATGTATATTAATTATAATCCACATAATAATTCACATTTCCTGTTGCTGCAGGATATTTTAACCACTGTAGCAAACTGGCTCAAATGAATATCCTACATCTGTATCCTGCTGAAGGTTGGTGTAAACCGTGGATTGATAACCCAGAGACTGAAGGAAGTGAGACAGAGAGAGATGATGACTGGAAGGAAGGAAGAGACTCAGCAGGAGGCTGCATCACCAGTGGCCTGCCCGGGGATTCATCACTGTTAACCCTAATTGGGATGTTAATCAAAATGCATATGTCTCATCATGTCCCCTACTCACTGGCTCCCAGGGCTTATAAAACATTAATAATCCATCACTGATCCAGAAGTGAACTGAATGGACCTAACTGTCATACTGTGGGTCATTGTGTGTTATTCTATGATAGTTATTCATTGCCACATGCGTAGCTGTGAGACTATTGAGGTTGTTGCTATGTCATTGTTGTTGAACCGTCAGTGAGTGAAACAACTCCCTCCTGCGTCAGTGTTCTTATTATGGAGTGTACTGAGTGGAGAGGCTTTCTAACTTATACTAACTATTGAGTGTATGAAGCAGCTAATTACAGAGGAGCCACTTTTTTGCTCCAATATCTTGAGCAGGGGATTCTAATTAGCGGCAATGGGACCTAATTGCTAGTTAATTAGAGGGAATGAAGAACCTGTGAGGAGCTACGAGTATAGGCCCAATCAGCCACATGCCATTCCCTGAACCTGACAGAAATTAGTGCTCCATTGCAGACTGGCATTTGTGCTGATGTATTGGGAGAGGGTGCTACTAAGGTATCTCATACCCACAGGATGTTGAAAATCAGCCTCAATTATCACCATGTCTCATTTGATCATTTTTACCCTGGAACTTAATTACTTCGTGCCGCTAAATTCTCCTGTTATCTAATTGTTTTTCAGTATTCCTCACAAACCACCTGAAGGCAACACACACACACCACACAGGTTTATTTTCAGATGTTCATTCAAATCACTACAGCAATTAGCATTTGGCCACTTTTGTCCACTGGGCTGCAACACGTTCTGTTATTCATAATAGTTATCACCAATCCATATAATCACAATCTGCCCTGTGTGCATTAAAGACATGCCCCATTCATTCGTAGTTTTCTTATAGTGCACATTAATACTACCAGTTATAGTAATGTGCCTTCCTGTGTAGGCTATCTTTATATTTATTCATTCATCATTATATTGAACATATTGCAAGTACAGTATGGCTGTGGGGGTCATGAAATTTTGTCAGACGGTCATTGTCAAGCAAATAACTGCCGGTCTCACGGGAATTGACTGTTAATTAACATAAACACGTTTAGCATCTCCTGGCTTCCACGCATGGCGTCCAAGCTACTGATGCGACCTTTGGAACATCTACATTTTAAAAAGTCTAATTAATCCATTTAATATAGCCTACACATCACAATAAATCCATGATTTATTTTAGACAGGTCTAAAGAAACATGATATGAAGAAAATGTAGTCTATTTCAGAAGAAGAGTATAGCATACTGAGTTGTCCTTATATTAGGCCCTGATATGGCTATGCCATATGGCTGTGGGCTACACTAGTTAATTTAGCAACAAGAGTTGCTTAGATTCCACATTATTTTATAGTATGAAGAATACAATTGAACACAGCTGAATAAAATTGAAAATATATTTTCTCCAAACGATTTCCAAGGAAGTGCATGCAATTCTGTGTTGAGCGGTTCACAAAGAAATAGGTCCTCATATGCTTAATATCGAGTTATTTATGCAACTTTAGTTGTGATATAAACTTTGGGCTATATGTTTAGATTTTTTATACATTCTAAAGCTGCATGATGCAACTCTAATGATGATTTGAAAAAATTCTCATGAAAGGCATGAGCTCTGATTTGCACAAACTTCATCAATCACTCATTCACAATTTGACAAGCACTTGATAATATTCTCAACAGACCAGCTCACTGGTCACCGTAGCAGCACCCACCTGTAGCACGCGCTCCAGCAGGTATATCTCTCTGGTCACCCCCAAAGCCAATTCATCCTTTGGCTGTCTCTCCTTCCAGTTCTCTGCTGCCAATGACTGGAACGAACTACAAAAATCTCTGAAACTGGAAACACTTATCTCCCTCACTAGCTTTAAGCACCAACTGTCAGAACAGATCGCTGCACCTGTACATAGCCCATCTATAATTTAGCCCAAACAACTACATCTTCCCCTACTGTATTTATTTATTTATTTATTTTGCTCCTTTGCACCCCATTATTTCTATTTCTACTTTGCACTTTCTTCCACTACAAATCTACCATTCCAGTGTTTTACTTGCTATATTGTATTTACTTTGCCACCATGGTCTTTTTTGCCTTTACCTCCCTTATCTCACCTCATTTGCTCACATTGTATATAAACACATTTTTCTATTGTATTATTGACTGTATGTTTGTTTTACTCCATGTGTGTTGTATGTGTCGAACTGCTTTACTTTATCTTGGCCAGATCGCAATTGTAAATGAGAACTTGTTCTCAACTTGCCTAGCTGGTTAAATAAAGGTGAAATAAAAAAATTCCCAGCAGCATCCCCCTTGTGTGGCCATAATGCCGCCTAAAAATTCCATGCCTTTTGCGGTGGCCATTGTCCCCTTGGGCTGACTATAACAATTATAATTCCCTTCTCCTGGCTGTGGCACTCCAAAGCACCTCTCAGCCACGTGGTTCTCTCAGATATCTACATTCTTAGCCAATGCCCGTCACATTATCAGGTCCTTCTCACAGGCATCTCAGCTAAGAAGTATGCTACAAGTGAAGACAGACACATCTGTGCGCATCCCTCTTATCGAGTTCTGAGGCGCATATTGAAGATGTTAGAAGAACTAGGCTTACCGAACAGCTAAAGCACTAGCCTATGTCAATCTACTATCCCCAATAGTTCAAAAGTATTGGTCAACTTGTCCTTCTGTACAATAAATAAATGTTCCAAACATACTCTGGGACAGTTGTGGGATGCGATAGATACCAAATTCATACAACCACTTCCATCATTTTTTTTTTAAAGCAATGAGGCTGATGCAACAGATTACAACATTTGACTTAAAATGTTGATAAACAATTAGGCTATTTCTTCACATTATAAATGCAGCAATGCGTACACGGCAGTAGGCTATAAGCGTGACTGTTCCAAAATGTAATCAATTAGCGGGAAAACACTGTTCTCAAAAGTGACTGCAAATGCATACGTAACATGCAACAATTTCAAAGACTTTACTGAGTTAGTTTAAATCAGGAAATCAGTCAATTGATATAAATTCACAAGGCCCTAATCTATGGATTTCACATGACTGGGCAGGGATGCACCCTTGGCAGATGGGCCCACCCACTGGGGAGCCAGGCCCAGCCAATCAGAATGAGTTTTTCCACACAGAAATACTTCATTGCAGACACAAATACTCCTCACTTTAGTTGTGATTCAAAACGTATCAAACATATAGGCCTATGGACTAAGCTACATGAGGTGTGCGACTATGATTTTAAAAAAGTAGCAAAAAAAAGGCATGCACTGTTTCTTGCCTTACTATACACACAGGGCATCATTCACAAGTGATAATACATCATTCACAAGTATTGTCACCCATCAGACGATTCTTAACTTAATGTTGTCTTTTCATATTCTCAATAATATATGGGTGAAATTGGTTTTTAGAATAGACCATTATCATGCTCCTGTCTCGAAACATGCACTTAAATAGCGAATGGAGGACACTTTTCCCATGGTTCATTTTCATGCCAGCCAGGAAGGCTATGCTCCTGTTGTTAAGCAAAGCAATCTGCTTTAATATTAGGATAAATAAATATAGTAGGCTTAGCCTATAGAAAGCTGATGGGATCCTCCTCTTTTTAAAAGGGGCCATCTCAACTGTTTTCTCACACAATTGCATAGCCTATAGAAATGTTGCGCAACATGAGCTCATATGCTCTCATGAAGTGTTTGATTTGATTTTTCGAAACATTTGCATTGACGTCAGTGTCACGTCCTGACCAGTAAAGGGGTCTATTTGTTATTGTAGTTTGGTCAGGACGTAGCAGAGGGTATTTGTTTTCATGGTTTTGTGTATGTGTTTAGATAGAGGGATATTTTGTGTAGAGTGTTTCTGGGGTTTATTGGTGTAAGTGTCGATGTAGAGGGGGTAGTTGATTTAGGTGGTTCGGGTGGTGTGTGTGTATTGTAGAAGGGTATTTGATTTATGTGTTCCGGGGTGTTGGGTATGTATTTCTAAGGGGCTGTTATAGTTTTTTTATTTCTGTGTTGGCCTGGTATGACTCTCAATCAGGAACAGCTGTACATTGTTGTTGCTGATTGAGAGTCATACTTAGGGAGCCTGTTTTCACCTGTCACTTTGTGGGAGGTTATTTCCGTGTTTAGCGTTATGCCTTACAGGACTGTCTATCGTCGTTGTGTTTTTGTATACGTGTGTCACGGTTGTCGTCGGGAATAGAGGACCAAAATGCAGCAGGAATGTGGATGCTCATCTTGATATTTATTTGAAATCAAAGTGAACACCAAAATAACAAAACAGTCTTGTAAGGCTCACACAGGCAAAACAAGAAACAATCTCCCACAAACACTACACCAAACAATTACCCATATATAGGACTCTCAATCAGAGGCAACGAGAAAGCACCTGCCTCCAATTGAGAGTCCAACCCCCCATTAACCTAAACATAGAAATACAACAAACCAGAAGGAACATAGAAATACCAAAACATAGAACATAGACCAAAAACCCGGAAATAATAAATCAAACACCCTACTACATAAAACACCACCCCGAACCACATAAAACAGCAGCAGCATAAATCTCCGGCAGCCTCTGGAACTGCCGGTCTGCAGCGAACAAGGCTGAGTTCATCTCAGCCTATGCTACCCTCCAGTCCCTAGACTTCCTGGCGCTGACGGAAACATGGATTACCACAGATAACACTGCTACTCCTACTGCTCTCTCTTCGTCTGCCCACGTGTTCTCGCATACCCCTAGAGCATCAAGCCAGCGGGGTGGTGGCACTGGAATCCTCATCTCTCCCAAGTGGACATTCTCTCTTTCTCCCCTGACCCATCTGTCTATCTCATTTGAATTCCATGCTGTCACAGTTACCAGCCCTTTCAAGCTTAACATCCTTATCATTTATCGCCCTCCAGGTTCCCTTGGAGAGTTCATCAATGAGCTTGACGCCTTGATAAGTTCCTTTCCTGAAGATGGCTCACCTCTCACAGTTCTGGGTGACTTTAACCTCCCCACGACTACCTTTGACTCATTCCTCTCTGCCTCCTTCTTTCCACTCCTCTCCTCTTTTGACCTCACCCTCTCACCTTCCCCCCCTACTCACAAGGCAGGCAATACGCTTGACCTCATCTTTACTAGATGCTGTTCTTCCACTAATCTCATTGCAACTCCCCTCCAAATCTCCGACCACTACCTTGTATCCTTTTCCCTCTTGCTCTCATCCAACACTTCTCACTCTGCCCCTACTCGGATGGTATTGCGCCGTCCCAACCTTCGCTCTCTCTCTCCCGCTACTCTCTCCTCTTCCATCCTATCATCTCTTCCCTCTGCTCAAACCTTCTCCAACCTATCTCCTGATTCTGCCTCCTCAACCCTCCTCTCCTCCCTTTCTGCATCCTTTGATTTTCTCTGTCCCCTATCCTCCAGGCCGGCTCGGTCCTCCCCTCCTGCTCCGTGGCTCGACGACTCACTACGAGCTCACAGAACAGGGCTCCGGGCAGCCGAGCGGAAATGGAGGAAAACTCGCCTCCCTGCGGACCTGGCATCCTTTCACTCCCTCCTCTCTACATTCTCCTCTTCTGTCTCTGCTGCTAAAGCCACTTTCTACCACTCTAAATTCCAAGCATCTGCCTCTAACCCTAGGAAGCTCTTTGCTACCTTCTCCTCCCTCCTGAATCCTCCTCCCCCTCCCCCCCCCCTCCTCCCTCTCTGCGGATGACTTCGTCAACCATTTTGAAAAGAAGGTTGACGATATCCGATCCTCGTTTGCTAAGTCAAACGACACCGCTGGTCCTCACACTGCCCTACCTTGTGCTTTGACCTCTTTCTCCCCTCTCTCTCCAGATGAAATCTTGCGTCTTGTGACGGCCGGCCGCCCAACAACCTGCCCACTTGACCCTATCCCCTCCTCTCTTCTCCAGACCATTTCCGTAGACCTTCTCCCCTACCTCACCTCGCTCATCAACTCATCCTTGACCGCTGGCTACGTCCCTTCCGTCTTCAAGAGAGCGAGAGTTGCACCCCTTCTGAAAAAACCTACACTCGATCCCTCCGATGTCAACAACTACAGACCAGTATCCCTTCTTTCTTTTCTCTCCAAAACTCTTGAACGTGCCGTCCTTGGCCAGCTCTCCTGCTATCTCTCTCAGAATGACCTTCTTGATCCTAATCAGTCAGGTTTCAAGACTGGGCATTCAACTGAGACTGCTCTTCTCTGTGTCACGGAGGCTCTCCGCACTGCTAAAGCTAACTCTCTCTCCTCTGCTCTCATCCTTCTAGACCTATCTGCTGCCTTTGATACTGTGAACCATCAGATCCTCCTCTCCACCCTCTCCGGGTTGGGCATCTCCGGCGCGGCCCACGCTTGGATTGCGTCCTACCTGACAGGTCGCTCCTACCAGGTGGCGTGGCGAGAATCTGTCTCCGCACCATGCGCTCTCACCACTGGTGTCCCCCAGGGCTCTGTTCTAGGCCCTCTCCTATTCTCGCTATACACCAAGTCACTTGGCTCTGTCATATCCTCATATCCTCATATCCTTCTAACCCCCCCCCCCCCCCTTAAAATATTTAGATGCACTATTGTAAAGTGGTTGTTCCACTGGATATCATAAGGTGAATGCACCATTTTGTAAGTCGCTCTGGATAAGAGCGTCTGCTAAATGACTTAAATGTAAATGTAAAATGTAAATATCCTCACATGGTCTCTCCTATCATTGCTATGCAGACGACACACAATTAATCTTCTCCTTTCCCCCTTCTGATAACCAGGCGGCGAATCGCATCTCTGCATGTCTGTCAGACATATCAGTGTGGATGACGGATCACCACCTCAAGCTGAACCTCGGCAAGACGGAGCTGCTCTTCCTCCCGGGGAAGGACTGCCCGTTCCATGATCTCGCCATCACAGTTGACAACTCCCTTGTGTCCTCCTCCCAGAGTGCTAAGAACCTTGGCGTGATCCTGGACAACACCCTGTCGTTCTCCACTAACATCAAGGCGGTGACCCGATCCTGTAGGTTCATGCTCTACAACATTCGCAGAGTACGACCCTGCCTCACACAGGAAGCGGCGCAGGTCCTAATCCAGGCACTTGTCATCTCCCGTCTGGATTACTGCAACTCGCTGTTGGCTGGGCTCCCTGCCTGTGCCATTAAACCCCTACAACTCATCCAGAACGCCGCAGCCCGTCTTGTGTTCAACCTTCCCAAGTTCTCTCACGTCACCCCGCTCCTCCGCTCTCTCCACTGGCTTCCAGTTGAAGCTCGCATCCGCTACAAGACCATGGTGATTGCCTACGGAGCTGTGAAGGGAACGGCACCTCCATACCTTCAGGCTCTGATCAGGCCCTACACCCAAACAAGGGCACTGCGTTCATCCACCTCTGGCCTGCTGGCCCCCCTACCTCTGAGGAAGCACAGTTCCCGCTCAGCCCAGTCAAAACTGTTCGCTGCTCTGGCACCCCAATGGTGGAACAAGCTCCCTCACGACGCCAGGACAGCGGAGTCAATCACCACCTTCCGGAGACACCTGAAACCCCACCTCTTTAAGGAATACCTAGGATAGGATAAAGTAATCCTTGTAACCCCCCCCCCCCCCCTTAAAAGATTTAGATGCACTATTGTAAAGTGGTTGTTCCACTGGATATCATAAGGTGAATGCACCAATTTGTAAGTCGCTCTGGATAAGAGCGTCTGCTAAATGACCTAAATGTAATGTAATGTAAATGTAAAAACAAATACCCTCTGCCACGTCCTGACCAAACTACAATAACAAATAACCCTTATACTGGTCAGGACGTGACAACGTGTTTGTTTTTGGTTTCCCTTCTTTGTCCAAATAAAAGAAGATGAGTGTACATATACCCGCTGCGTTTTGGTCTCAATCCTACGACTACCGTGACAGTCAGTGACTAGAGGGACAATAGAGTTCTGAGTACCAGGCAGTTAGCATGTTTGGTAGGCTACTAATGACCATCAGCAGCATCAGAGCTTGGAGAAGCCTAGTTACCATGACTAAATGGTCTTGTGGAATTTGACTGCGGTCATGACTCGTGACCGCCGGTGTGGTGGTAATACGGTCACAGAAACAGCCCTAATCCCAAGCATGTTCGACTGTCACTGGGTATTAGTGATGTCCATCATTAGCCATACTACTGTAGTTGTATTGATGTATGGGCATATAGACATGTTGTCACAGGCGTCGAAAGGATTAGACCAAGGCGCAGCGTGTATAGTGCTCATCTTTAGAATTTTAATGAATGCACTTGAAACAACAAAATAACAAACGCGACCAACAGTTCCGTCAGGTACAAAAACTAAACGGAAAATAAACACCCACAAAACCCAAAGGAAAAACAGGCTGCCTAAGTATGGCTTCCAGTCAGAGACAACGAAAGACACCTGCCTCTGATTGGAAACCATACTTGGCCACACAAGGAAAATGAAACATAGAAACAGAAAACTTGAACAAAACAAACCAAAACACACAAAACAACCCCCCTGCCACGCCCTGACCATTCTACTATGGCAAAATGACCCTTCTCACTGGTCAGGATGTGACACATGTTGTAGTAAAACTAGTAATGACTAAAGGATATCTTGTTGTATGATTGCAGTCTAGATGTGAAGTTGTCATATACTGAAAGGGAATGTAAGACGGCACCCTTTTTGTCTGTTTCAAGGCCAGAAGAGACAGTTGCAGGTGAAGACAAAGAGTCATTCTGGCCTCATTGCGTCAGAAGGCGTTTTGTGCTGATTTGTTTTGAAGCCAGAGGAGCGTGCATGGTTCGGTTGAAACCCATTGAGTGCACCCGCTGTTGTTGTTTTTTTGTTGTAAACCACAGACGACTCAAAAGATTAACTTTGAACAGATGTTATTATGAGGGGGAAATCATCCATGCCTGCACTATCAAACCTCTCCATTCCTGCCAGTGGGTGGAGGGCAGCGGTTTAGTCATCTCTGTCTCATCGACTGACTCATCTCGTATGGAAGAACAGAGCTGTAGAAGCAGACAGTGGCCTATCAGACACTCAAATTAAGCATAGCTCACTCAAGAGACTGTTGTCTTGAAACAAAACGTTGGATTGGGTTTAATAGTTGTGTTTTAAAGATTTTTTAAGCAGTTTCCCAGGTACGGTTCAGGTATGCTTCAAGGCAAGCCCCTAATCTGCTCTGCTCAGAAAGAAGACCCAATCATGTGTAAACCTTCCCACTGTGTTAACTTTTCCACCTGTGTCGGTGTGTTTCGCCTCTGGCATTACCATGTAGGCGCGTCTTGTAACCTTTGAATCAAGAGAAAATTGCTTCAAAGAATATCAACCACTCTCATTATCCCATCCTCTTTTGATAACTTCATTCACCTTACATCAGAGAGAAACCCTAATTATTTTCACTTTAAGTTGTGACATTACCATGAAAGACAGTAGCCTTAAATTCTCATTTTAAGAGAATGATAATGTATTTACCCTCCAAGTTCAACTCACTCTTCCACTTCTCTCCAGTTGAAATTGAAAGCCCCGTGTGACATTTGCATTAGCATATGTCAGATGCGTGGACAGATAGCAGCCTGTCCTCTGCTGTTTCAGTAAACTCTTAGACTTGGGGTGTTGGTGTCAGATGCCTCATGTTGAAGAGCACAGACCACAGCCTGGAGGAGGAGAGCCCTTTATAGGTCTGTTTTCACAGGGAACCAATACAGAGATTTTTCTGTGTTTCTGTAACTGTAGGGTGTGATGCTAGGTGAAGTTATCAGGCCCTTTGAAGCTCAGAGCTTGCACCTGAGTTGCATCAGTGTCGCAGGGGACATTTTCCACATTGTCTACAGCAGGTGCATCAGCAGAAACAATGTGGGGGTATTTATCATACACAATATTCAGGAGTATAAAATGTTTTCTGTTTTAAATGTTAAAAAGGTCTCTTCAACTTGTCAACACTGGTTAAGTCCTGTCCACCTCTCTAGAGCTGTCACTATGTCACTGCAGGCCATACCTGAAGGATTGCCCAGAGATATGAGTGGTGTTCTGAAACATGGCATCTCTACTCCTGAAATAGTCTGAGTGATGTATTACTTGTTCCCACAATTGCCTCTGACACACAGGCATCACAGATGTGTGCTCAATTAACATGATGTTTTTGTACATTTGAGAGGCATTGATCTGTAAACCTCATTACTGATATCTTTAGCATGTGTGGTTTCTATATTCCACTTCCTCATGAAACCTTCACCTTCTGCAAGCGTTGTTTTTGTTTTCAAAACCTCATCTGTGAATGTTTGGATCTCAAAGAGCTGCTATTCTTTCTACTGATTTAGAATCAAGGCCATCAACTTGTATATAGAAGTAGCCCACGCCAGTCAGAGGCTGAAGTGGAGCCAGAATCTTTGGTCATAAAATGAGTTTATGCCAGGAGTGCTCTGCTCTGCTCTGCCAGCCTCTCTCCTCTGCCTCTCTGTTCCGCCTCCTCACTGCACAAGTGCAAGCCATCAAATATTCACTGCTGCCTTTAGAATGCAAATGCAAAGTGTTAAAATAGATCCAATATGTTTTAAGGTGGTGATACTGGAAGGAATGAAGTCATTACACATTCTCCCCAAAGATGCTTAAAATGTTGTTTGCATTTGCATCCGACCCCCTCCACTGAATTTTGTACAGAACTCTCATGAACTCAGGTTGAGCATTCCAACAGCGGTAGTGTTGGCTCGCTGCAGTCTGATTCTGTTGGCCCCACAAAAGGCTCCTTGAAATGGTAGTGGTGCATTCATCAAAGAGGATAGTTGATGTGCATCAGCTAGTACTTCTCACACTTCATGACATGACCCCTCAGGTCACGGGTTCAGGTTCAGCCTCATTAGCTACTCCTGCTCTCTATCAGTTAATCAATACATTCCCTAAACCGCAATTATTCAGATAAATATCTATGTGAAGACAAATAGCACGGCGTGGAGAAGACTAGAGGAATGTTAACAACAATCCTGATGCAGGTATTACTTTCTAAAGTTCCACAACAGTGCATTGTATTCGCTTATTACATGTTTATATCAACTCTGACGACATTTCCCCATTGTAGAAAGGATAGTACAGTACTGCGCTGTAATAAAATAACTATTTGTCTGATACATCTGCCGCAGAGGGACAAGAGTGAGCCATGGAAATAAAAATGCTAAAAACAAATTAGCTCCCTATTTAAAAATGAGATGGAGAACAAGCTACGTTGTGGGTGAAATTACAAGATTATGTTATAATACTGTTATTGCATCATATAATATAATATAATATAATATATACAATATAATAGGGTTCTTAGAACTCTATTGTGTCTGTGTGAACTGAGAGGAGCTTTTGAGATAGGGGTATCTGGAGCTGACAATTGATTTATGCCATAGAATGAGTTGGTGTTTCTGTACTGCGAAGTACCAGGGACAAGATCAGAGCCTTGTCTTAGGGGACAAACTCTGTACAATAAGAACAGTCTTCATAGCAAATGCTATCTGTCCGGGGGATATTCCTTTCTCGTATATCAAGTCTCACCTTGTGACCCATTCCACACAGCTGTTGTTTGTCATGTAGACTAAGGGGTGTATCTTTGCCATATAAAAGATTTTGGTATTCTTTGTGTCGGGGTTCTCAACGAATCATCTAAGGGTGGTTCGTCGACCAGCCATCATTATTGCAGGGCACTCACATCATTCACTTGTGTGTGTGTGTTTGTGTGACCTGCTCTCCTTATTAATAAGTGAATAAAGATTTAGTTTAAGTATAACTCTGACTTGTGTGATAAGTTTGTCTCTCCTCATTTGAAAGTAAAGAAATAACCACTACAGCTATGAAGGAAAAATACTGGAGTTTTGGTGCAGGTACAGCCAACTAGTGCAAAAATAATATTGCGATATATTCAAACTGATACGATACAATATATTGTAAAAAATAATATCCTGATATTTAACTGTATAAATGTTTTCCCCCATTTCTAGTAATAACTCTACAGCAGGCATGCTGCACAGAGCACAATGCAAATAATGCCAAATTAGTAACAAGATATTCTTTCTTGGGTCACAGCTTTGAATGTCTTCATGCTATGGTTGGAGAATATTGTCCTGGCACCAGCAGCTTGAGAAGAACAGAAAAGAGAATGGTCTTGAATTAAAAGGCTACAGGGCATTGTGTGTTACTTCTGAAAGCTCTAAATGGATGCTTCTAAGCTGCCTTTCATAAAAACCCAATTTAAAGCTTTGGAAAACAGATATTCTGACAAAACATGATAGGAGGGATATAGCCACCAGGCAGGGCTTTGTCAGTCTGGCACAGAGGGCAATGGCAGCCATCAGCGGCCAACAGCTCTGTCTGACCTTAGGTGTTAGCGAAGCTGCACAGCGAAAACCTTCCCTCTCATGTGCTTTAGTGGGGCATCTGCGGAGCGGTGATAAGGAGTGGACTGTTTCATTTTTTTCCCTCACTGCAGACAGTTTCAAGTCAATTAAATCTCTCATAGCACTTTCTGGAATTTAAGTTAGGGAAATTGTTTGGTTTAGAATTTATGAATTTGCAACCCTAGTCGTGATAGTGATAGCACATGTTGTAAAATGATATCTGGGTTTATTGTCATAAACCCCTCAAACAGTAAGGTAAGCATGGATGTGCTTTACTCTGATTACAGAATTATTGAACATCTAAGCATTTCTTCCTCTCACTGTGCTATATATGCCAGGAGACTCTGCCATTTCCTTTGAATTAGAGCTACAGTTTAAACTTAATCTTATCACATCTGAGTATCGGTGTTACTGCCAATTCCACATCCCCTAGTCAATTTCAATTCATCAAGTTCACCTCACATGGGAGTTTTACTCCGTTTAATGATTTTGAAGGTAACACTTCTTTTAATAGTATAAGAATGATGGCTCTAGTGTTTTCTATGCCTGGAGACAGAAACAGCATAGATGTGCGTGATGTAGAATGCTTTTTTTTCTCCAAAATGCAGAGACTTCCAGGGACTATATACTGTCAGTCTCATCAATGAATTAGACTGTAAACCGTAGGCGATTTACCTTAAAGTCAACAATTGAAATGCATTTTCCTCCTTGGTTATCTATTGTTCTATTGTTTTCTTGTGACGTAGGTTGTGGATTAATATTTTTAATTTAACCTTTTCTTTAACTAGGCAAGTCAGTTAAGAACAAATTATTATTTACAATGACGGCCTACCGGGAAGCAGTAGGTTAACTGCCTTGTTCAGGGGCAGAACAACATATTTTTACCTTGTCAGCTCGGGGATTCGATCCAGCAACCTTTACGGTTACTGGCCCAACGCTTTAACCACTAGGCTACCTGCCACCCAATATAAGCTTGTTGTTTTCATAACTGTTCACAAACTCTTCAGCACTCCCATAATCTAATGCCGCATTCACGTGCTAGTCGCAACTAGGAAACTCGTACATTTCCGACTTGCTAACAGGTTGTAGTTATACATGTGCCGTGTTCAACCAGTTAGCAAGTTGGACATTTCGTAGTTTCCTACTTCCGACTAGTACATGAACGCGGCATTAACTTGTGGTCTATGCAGCTGGCGTTCCCTGTTGTGATTCACTCTAAAGAATGAGAATGTGTTTGTTGTGTCTGAGAAAGACTGTTAAGTAGAGGCCAAACCCACCAGTTTTGAGAGAAATAAAAGCGCTCTGCTGTAGCAAGGTTGGTGAATGGTAATTATCAAAAATGAGAAAGCTTTTACCTTGCCATAAATATTTAGAGAGGAAAAACATCTATGAAAAAAATATGACATCTGAATGCAGATCTTTGTAGCCTCATTGAGTTGCCTTCCACCCCAGGCAAACAAAGCGTAATGGTGTTTGTCTGGTACATATAATGCAGAGTCAGCCAAGCACTTCTCCCTCTGAGAGGAGCCTAAAGCTCCCTGCTGGATGTCTGTCTCTGCAGCACGCAGACTGAGCACGCTCAGCAGCACTGAGCCCCCCAGTCAGTCAGGCCCTGTTTAAAGGCCAGTCTCATCCAGTCACCCCCGGCCTCCTCCCTCTTCCTTCCTGCTTCAGCCACTTTCTTCCTGCTCCAGCCTCCCCCAGTCCTCTTCAGTCTTCCCCAGCCTCTTTCAGCCTCACCCAGTCTCCTCCAGTCCTGCTCCCTCTGGTTAGAGATCTAAAAGCTTCTGGAGAGGAGGGGATCTGAGCCTCATTGAGAAGGGAATGGGGATAATAGAAGTACTCATGGGTCCACTGGTCCTGTCACGGGGTTTCCACAGTCACCAGAACGCTCCTTAAAGAGGCTCTGTGGTAGAGGGGAGGGAGCAGGTTCATTTGGAGATGGGTAACCATTTCAATCCTGCTCTCCTTGTGCCCATATTACTGCCCCAGAGAGATTGGGAGGATGTGGAGACAGGACTCAAGAGAAAGCTGTTTATTTTCAGACTGCAGTCTAACTGGAGTGGAATGTAAGTGATGAATAAAGGCAAGGGGAGGACAATAGATAACAACAGATGACTGACTTTCCCTTCACTTCCATTCCGCTGTTTGTCATTTTTCATCATGCATCTATTCTGTCAATGCGTGGGAGGAAAAGGCTATGACTGTATTCGAGCTGGAGAATAGAAAGATGGTGGACATATTTCTTGCTGTTTGCATGTGGGATGGTACGGTACAGAAAATACATCTTATAATAGGGAGGCTCACCATCTATTTTGTATTATTTCCAGGCTCCCATCTTGATGTCTTGAATTTGGTTGTCAGCCTGTTTCCATCATGCACCCTTATGGGAGACTTCTTGGGTTCTGGGGCTTGTTTTCCATCTTCAATGGCTGGTGACACATTCAGCCAGCTGGTTCAGTTAAGAAGGCTCTGCCATACACAACACTACTACCTCAGGCTATCATTCCACCCATCCCATCTCTCCCTGATGCAGCACCGCTGTTCACACCGGCAGCAGAACAGAGGAGGTTGGTTCAGTAGAGCTGGGTTAGCAGAAGATAATGCCAGACAAGTAAATCACATGCTTACTGTACTTCCATCAGCTCTGTGCTTTGGTGAAGAAGGGCGGTGTACGTGTGATTCTAGCCTCTACCACGGAGTGTCATCTATTCCATTCAGAGTTAGGTGCAGCATAGGAACTTATGTTCCCAGCCAAAAGCCAAGCACCAGGCGAGCAGCAGCTCATCTGATTGAAGTACTTGCAAAAGGCTCAAGCTGCACTGACCTGTGCCCATCAACATTCCCTCAGTAAAAATCTGAGCGCTCCCAACTTGAATAATTCATTGAAAACCAACACCAGCTGGAATAACTGTGATGTTATGATGAGAGATTCCAGTGATTGGGCCTGCAATCGAAATCTATGTGGACATAGTGTTCTAGCATATAGGCCAGTGAAGTCTGTTTTTAGATGCAGTGAGAAACAACTCAAGTTCAGGTGCACATCACAAGTGGTGGGTGTGACATCTGTAGAATGGCTGTTTAAAGACAGCAGTCTGTTACTGAAATATTTAACACAGCAGATAGAAGAAACCTTGAGTCTTTTCAAGTTCCTTTTCACTTTATTTACTGGTGTCTAAATGAGTCTTCTCAAGTTCCTTTTTACTTTATCTACTGGTGTCTATATAAATCTTCTCAAGTTCCTTTTCCCTTTATCTACTGGTGTCTAAATGAGTCTTCTCAAGTTCCTTTTCACTTTTTCTACTGATGTATTCATGAGTCTTCTCAATTTCCTATTCACTTGATCTACTGGCGTCTTCATGGATTGGAGCATGTTTTGGAGATTTTAGAGTTTTTTCTTTAGAACATATTATGTTGTGTCATTTGCTTGACACAATAATTAAGATGTAGTTATGGTTTAGATATCATGGCAGACATGCAGACCCATTATTTGAACTATGTCACTCGCAAAACTCTTGCTCTTAGATTAACTTTGCTTAAGCAGGCTCCTTTGCAAAATCTTTGTATTATCTTATCTCAGTATTATCTCTGATAAAAATATCTAACTTATTAACCTGCAGGGCTTTGATCCAAGTTGATGGAAATCCATGTTCTGTAATGGATCAAGCACCATAATGCTGTACTTAACATAGATTTTGACCAGATAACTCTCTATTATCATCATATGCCTTGATCTCATTTCATTTGGCTCAGCCAAGTATTTATTTCCTGAATCTTGTGATCCAATCTAAAAGGGAAGGCGAAATGTTATGGGCATGATAATCATTTTCTGTCTCTTTCCAGCTTCAGAGTCTTGTTACCATATTGGAAAATATTCAAAGTGCTTAGGGAGGCACATCACGCATCTCTCTCTCTCTCTCTCTCTCTCTCTCTCTCTCTCTTTCCCTCTGAATGTTATGGTGTGACATTCAGATTCATGTTCTAAATTTTGAAAAAGTGTTGAATTACAATACTTAATTTGTGGCAGAGGAGAAACATTTTCAATTTAGGTGGTGAACAATCAAGGCAAGTAATAGCTTACTGGAAATCAATGTAGTCCAACATTAAGACGCACACACTAGAACTTAATTTGATACAAAGCAAATGTGAGCCATGTTGACTTTTTATAGGTCTTACGTTGAAGAATATTCAGACAGTGCGTCCCTAGAGCTTATTGTATGTCATTGGTGTAATTGCTCTAGCCCTGCCAAACTTGTTAGCTGAGTGATGTGCTGTGAGTCAGACTGTCCGGCAACTGAGGACATTAAATCAGATAGATGATTCCCAACAGGCTAGTATAGATCTGAGCAAATGAGACACAGGATCATTTACATAAGAAATTAGTCTTTTGGGGGATATGCCTGTCCCATAAAGTTAGCAGTGTTTCTTGATACCCCTCTAGGTTTGCAGTTTTGTGGAGTAGCCAAAGGAAATGAGTTTAAAATGTAACCACACTTCCATGCTAATTTGCACTCACTAAAGCATGCTCCGTGCACTCCATCTGTGACCATGTGACATTTAACCTAATGAATGATTCAAGGAGATATAAATAGCACCAGTGCAACAGCTTTTTAACATCGCCCACACACATTATCCCACACTATCCATATTTCATTTTCAACGTACCTCTTTAAATTGTCCTCCTGCATTTAGTAGGTAGTAGTTTATACCATACTCAACTCCTCATCTCACAGAATACAATGAGCTGCTATATGTGATATTAGACAGATTTTGGGGTTCTAAACTTGAGACCGCTGAATATTTCTTAGTTTCTAGAATGGATCAACGTATAAGGGTTTTGTAGCAATTTTTTTAAGACCGGTCAAATGGTGAAGAAATAGTTGCCTGACTTTTTCCTGAAGAATGCATCTATCGCTGTATTTCCTGGTCTTTGTCCTTGTCACGGTTGTCGTAAGAACGGGACCAAGGCGCAGCGTGTGTAGAGTTTCACATCTTTATTCCAAAGTGAAACTTCAAGCAAAACCGACCGACCGACCGACCGACCAACCGACCAACCAACCAACCAACCAACCAACCAACCATGACTACGTGGTAGCCAAAACAATATCCCACAAACACAGGTGGGAAAAATAGCTACTTAAATATGATCCCCAATTAGAGACAACGATTACCAGCTGCATCTAATTGGGAATTATACAAAACACCAACATAGACAATATAAACTAGAACACAACATATAAATATTAAACTAGACTACCCCCTAGTCACACCCTGACCTACTACACCATAGAGAAACAAGGGCTCTCTATGGTCAGTGCGTGACAGTCCTAGAATACTTTAAAAATAAAGGAGAGCCACACACTCTAGGAGCTCATATGCAAAAATGTTTTATGTCCAACGTTTCGACCGTTTTGTCCTAGAATAAACATGTATCGATCTGAAATACATTTCCTTGTTTGAAAAACTATCACTCGCTTGTTGATTTCTATACAAACATTGATCAAGGGATTTTACTGTAAAAACCTTTGCTTAAGTGGCTGCTCTACCATCAAAAACAGACGAGAAGCAATCATCAATGGTACTTGAGACATGTACTGCAAAGATGCCTGTGCTTAGATAAGAAGATGCACAGTATTTTCATATTGATTCCTGACTATGTCTTTGCATGCCGTTGGCAACCACTGTTGTTCAGACACTATAATGTGTTGCTGTGAAATGTTTTGATTCATTTCCTGCGGTGGTGAGTTTGTTCCTGAGCAGAGGCCATACCCTACACTGAAAATAGAAACCCTTCAGGAGAAATCATGCTCAGAGCGCGGTGCAGATGAGACTCACAAAGCAAACAGAATCTCTTTTAAAATCTCCCTCTTCAGAGAGTGAACGCTAATCCACAGGCACCAAGTGTAGTGGGAGTCAGATCAACATGATAGGAGGCAACAGGAGACGCACCTCCACTGACTGGTTTAATAGAGTGGCACATCTAACATCTAGTCTCTGAGACTGCTGTCTACCTCATTGAAGAGACTGAAAAATGTACACAAACACTAGAAACAAAACATTGTTTTTGTGCTGTTTTTTAACATTTACTTTACTTTGGGGAGAAAAAATGTCCCCTTCTGATGTTGTCTTGTTTTTTGTTATTTTTCATTTTCTAGCCTGGAATTGTTGGAATAGGCCATATTCATCATCTGTGAACCACCCATTGGTTTCCTAAAGGATGTCAGGGATGGACATGTGCGTGCCTTCCTGAAGGGCCTAGTGATTGTATTACTTTACTGAGCAGAACGGAAGAAGGAGCAGGGTTAACAATAGCTTGTGGGGAGCAGAGGCCACCCTACATCCAAACTTTGCCAGTGTGTTTTTCCCCTCTCAGGAATAAACCCAGAGAGTAGGCCTACTCCCCACCACACCCTTCTTCCTCCCCTACTCCCAGAAAAGAACAATGTCAGGAAGACGTGTCAGCCGCTGATGTGTTCTAATGAGAGAGTGCCCCCTTTACAGACCCAGTCAGAGAACTTCATCAGTCTCCACTGGGGCCCAGTATGACAGAGTACACAGCCTCCCAACCTGTGAGCACATTAATTGGCTATTAGCTGTAATATGTGCTTTCAAGCTAGCGGGTGCTGGCACCAACCAAACTACAGTCGTTGAGAGAGAAGTGATACAGTATGTCATGGCACTGAGCTGAGCCGTGTGGAGTTGGAGTGTAAGCTAATTGTGCATTTATTTTCACAGGAGAAGTCTTGTTCTGTGAAGATGCGAGTTGTAAAGGGCTTTGACTGTTGAAAGGGGAGGGGGGGGGGGGTTGATAGCTGGATTGGAGTTATGTAACCTTGTAGCATGAATAGATGACGAGTGGTAGAAGTAGTGGTCATATACACACAGGGAATAATAACATTTCTCCACCTCCTTATCCCACACATTCTAGAGTTTTCCATGTCAAGAGGTGGATTATGCAGTACATTAAAATAGCAGCACCATTGGTTCTTTATTTAAGCGGCAATTTTGCATGTTGAAGGTAATGTTTGTGTTCTGGTCCAAGTTTTGGGGGGGTAATAATTCTTGGCAGTGTGCATAAGCCAAAGTATTCCATCTGTCTATCCACACAGGATGCTGATGCTGTTCAATGAGCCAGGTCCCTCTCTTGTCTCAGTAGCACACTAGTGTCTATTCAACACCCCAGCTCACCTGAACACTTGCACAGCCAAACACAAATATTAAAGGAAGAATCCACCCAAAAACAATAATTCCTTTCATTTAGTGTTAAATAACACTATGTGAACAAATGTTTCATTTTGGTATTATAATAAGGTTGTTAGGAACATGGAGAATTGTTGTGGAAATCTGTTGCAGCTTAAGTCAACTACAAAATCCACAAATCAAATCAAATGTTATTTGTCACATGCGTCGAATACAACAGGTGTAGACCTTACTGTGAAATGATTAATTACAAGCCCTTAACCAACAATGCAGTTCTAGAAATAGAGTTAAGAAAATATTTACTATATAAACTAAAGTGATTTTTTTGGTAAAAAACAATAAAATAACAATAACGAGGTTGTATACAGGGGGCACGGGGACCATGTCAATGTGCGTGGGTACAGGTTAGTCGAGGGAATTTGTCTATGTAGGTAGGGGTAAAGTGACTATGCATAGATAATAAACTGGTGTAAAAACAAAGGGGGGGGGGGGGGGGTCAGTCAATGTAAATAGGTTGGCCATTTAATTAATTATTCAGCAGTCTTATGGCTTGGGGGTAGAAGCTGTTAAGGAGCCTTCTGGACCTAGACTTGGCGCTCTGGTACTGCTTGCCATGCGGTAGCAGAGAGAACAGTCTATGACTTGGGAGACTGAAGTCTTTGACTATTTTTTGGGCCTTCCTCTGACACCGCCTAGTATATAGGTCCTGGATGGCAGGAAGCCTGACCGTAGTGATGTACTGGGCCGTACGCACTACCCTCTATAGCGCTTTACGGTTGGAGGTCAAGCAGTTGCCATACCAAGCGGTGATGCAACCAGTCAGGATGCTCTCGATTGTGCAGCTGCAGAACTTTTTGAGGATCATGGATTCCATCCGAAATTAGTCACCCGAGGGGGAAAATGTGTTGTCATGACCTCTTCACGACTGTCTTGGTGTGTTTGGAGCATGATAGTTGGTGATGTGGACACAAAGGAACTTGAAACTCTCGACCCGCTCCACTACAGCCGCATCAATGTTAATGGGCCTGTTCGGCCCTCCTTTTCCTGTTGTCTTCAATAAGCTCCTTTGTCTTGCTCACATTGAGGGAGAGGTTGTTGTCCTGGCACCACACTGCCAGGTCTGACTTCCTCCCTATAGGCTGTCTCATTGTGGTTGGTGATCAGGCCTACCACTGTTGTGTCGTCAGCAAATGTAATGATGGTGTTGGAGTCGTGCTTGGCCACACAGTCGTGGGTGAACAGGGAGTACACGAGGGGACTAAGCACGCACCTCCAGTGTTGAGGATCAGCGTGGCAGACGTGTTGTTGCCTACCCTTACCACCTGGGGTGGCCCGTCAGGAAGTCCAGGATCCAGTTGCAGAGGGAGGTGTTTAGTCCCAGGGTCCTTATCTTAGTGATGAGCTTTGTGGGCACTATGGTGTTGAACGCTGAGCTGTAGGTGGGAAACGGCAGTGTGGCGTGTGATTTGAGATTGCGTCATCTGTGGATCTGTTGGGGCGGTATGTGAATTGGAGTGGGTCTAAGGTTTCCGGGATGATGGTGTTGATGTGAGTCATGACCAGCCTTTCAAAGCACTTCATGGCTACCAACGTGATCATTTAGGCAGGTTAACTTCGCTTTCTTGGGCACAGGGACTATGGTGGTCTGCATGTAGGTATTACAGACTCGGTCAGGGAGTGGTTGAAAATGTCAGTGAAGACACTTGCCAATGGTCCGCGCACACTCTAAGTGCACATCCTGGTAATCCTTCTGTCCCCGCTGCCTTGTGAATGTTGACCTGTTTAAAGCTCTTGCTGACATCGGCTATGGAGAGCGTGATCACACAGTCATCCGGAACAGCTGGTGCTCTCACGCATGCTTCAATGTTGCTTGCCTCAAAGCGAGCATAAAAGACATTGAACTCGTCTGGTAGGCTCACGTCACTGGACAGCTCGCGGCTGGATTTCCCTTTGTAGTCCGTGATAGTTTGCAAGCCCTGCCACATCCGACGAGATTCAGAGCTGGTGTAGTAGGATTCAATCTTAGTTCTATATTGACGCTTTGCCTGTTTGAAGGTTTGTCTGAGGGCATAGCGGGATTTCTTATCGGCGTCCGGATAAGTGTCCTACTCCTCTGTGTGTGTGGAGTAATGCAATGCTCTTTCTATGGACTGGCTGGCTAGCTAACAAACATGGCTACACACAATAACACCAAAGACATTATCAGCATGTAACGTAGTTAGCTGTAAAATCGCCTAAACAAACTGCACTATCAATTTAGTCTAAAATCATACCATGTTCAACCTGCAGATCGATGTGCCTCACAGAGTGGGGTCAACATTCGCAACAGCAGATATACACTGCTCAAAAAAATAAAGGGAACACTTAAACAACACAATGTAACTCCAAGTCAATCACACTTCTGTGAAATCAAACTGTCCACTTAGGAAGCAACACTGATTGACAATACATTTCACATGCTGTTGTGAAAATGGAATAGACAACAGGTGGAAATTATAGGCAATTAGCAAGACACCCCCAATAAAGGAGTGGTTCTGCAGGTGGGGACCACAGACCACTTCTCAGTTCCTATGCTTCCTGGCTGATGTTTTGGTCACTTTTGAATGCTGGCAGTGCTTTCACTCTAGTGGTAGCATGAGACGGAGTCTACAACCCACACAAGTGGCTCAGGTAGTGCAGGAGACAGGCCAGTACATCAGGAGACGTGGAGGAGGCCGTAGGAGGGCAACAACCCAGCAGCAGGACCGCTACCTCCGCCTTTGTGCAAGGAGGAGCAGGAGGAGCACTGCCAGAGCCCTGCAAAATGACCTCCAGCAGGCCACAAATGTGCATGTGTCTGCTCAAACGGTCAGAAACAGACTCCATGAGGGTGGTATGAGGGCCCGACGTCCACAGGTGGGGGTTGTGCTTACAGCCCAGCACCGTGCAGGACGTTTGGCATTTGCCAGAGAACACCAAGATTGGCAAATTCGCCACTGGCGCCCTATGCTCTTCACAGATGAAAGCAGGTTCACACTGAGCACATGTGACAGAGTCTGGAGACGCCGTGGAGAACGTTCTGCTGCCTGCAACATCCTCCAGCATGACCGGTTTGGTGGTGGGTCAGTCATGGTGTGGGGTGGCATTTCTTTGGGGGGCCGCACAGCCCTTCATGTGCTCGCCAGAGGTAGCCTGACTGCCATTAGGTACCGAGATGAGATCCTCAGACCCCTTGTGAGACCATATGCTGGTGCGGTTGGCCCTGGGTTCCTCCTAATGCAAGACAATGCTAGACCTCATGTGGCTGGAGTGTGTCAGCAGTTCCTGCAAGAGGAAGGCATTGATGCTATGGACTGGCCCGCCCGTTCCCCAGACCTGAATCCAATTGAGCACATCTAGGACATCATGTCTCGCTCCATCCACCAACGCAACGTTGCACCACAGACTGTCCAGGAGTTGGCGGATGCTTTAGTCCAGGTCTGGGAGGAGATCCCTCAGGAGACCATCCGCCACCTCATCAGGAGCATGCCCAGGCGTTGTAGGGAGGTCATACAGGCACGTGGAGGCCACACACACTACTGAGCCTCATTTTGACTTGTTTTAAGGACATTACATCAAAGTTGGATCAGCCTGTAGTGTGGTTTTCCACTTTAATTTTGAGTGTGACTCCAAATCCAGACCTCCATGGGTTGATAAATTGGATTTCCATTGATTTATTTTTGTGTGATTTTGTTGTCAGCACATTCAACTATGTAAAGAAAAAAGTATTTAATAAGATTATTTCATTCATTCAGATCTAGGATGTATTATTTTAGTGTTCCCTTTATTTTTTTGAGCAGTGTACTTTTGAGAAGATGGGGAAACGTTGCCCATGCTACGTCAATGAGCAACGCGGTGCATTCTGAACGATTCTGGGACAAGGAGTGCTCTCCTTCAAGGAGTGAATGGGAGTCTATTGGGCACTAGCTCAAAAACCCAACATTAGCACGAATTCCGTCAACAAGACGTCAACAAGAACATTCTAAATATTTTCCAAGATGTGAGATTAACTTGCAATCTGTAGTATCATATAGCTTTGGAATCGTGACATAAGGGGCTTTCGAGGAAAATAGGCACGTTTCTCGATATATACACTAACTTTGAGAAGGGATTGTGTAACTATTAGCTTAGCAACTGCATGGCGCGGCATGACAACGTGAGCGCGATTGGTCGACAGTCTGCTGGGTGGAGTATTATAAGGTCCATCGTTCATTGGATTCCAATCTCCTTTCTATAATATCTCTGGCAATGGCAACATGCAATGCACCCTGAACAAAAGAGGCTGACAAATAGGAAAAATGTGCTAAGCCCTCCATTAAATTATACATTTCTCAAGGTTGGAATATTGCAAAAATATGATCAATGGCTCATTCAAGAGAAGACATCGGCCAGTATTGAAATCTGACATGTATGATAGACGTTTCCGTGATGTAAAAGTCGTATTCCTATTAACTTCCAGTGTAGTGAGAGTGACTTTGTCACAATGTTGCGTCATACCGGACAGATTTTGGGGTAATAAGGTTACACACAAGGGCAATTTATAAGGGCCTAACGTGTGTACTGAGGGTGTACATTTTTCCCATATTTTTTGTCAACAGGCAAAGATTTACAGTGTTTTTGTCAACACAACTTTGCCTCAGTCAGTTACCATGGATGCAGTGCCTCAACTTGGAGGTGTCAAAGACAAACGGTTCCTGGTTGAAATATGTTCTGCCTGTGAGGCCACCAGAAGATGTAATGTATATATTTTCTTCTTCAGAGTACTCTTATCACAGTGATTTCTTCAGAAAGGTTACTGTTAGTGTTTTGTGGGGAAAATGTAATTGAAAATGATGGCATGATATGATAGCTTTAAAAATATAATAGCACTTTGTAGTCCGTCATAATTATTTAATTGGGTTGGAAAGGGGATGTAAAGGGTTAATGTAGACCTTCAGTGTGTTTTCTTCCCTCTGTCCCTGCTGACCTCCCCTCACTCAGCTGGAGAGCAGCTTTAATCCATCATCATGTATTTCATCTGATAGAGTTTGATATGGTGCCTCATGGTACAGCAGCACAGATGAGCGCTGTTGAGTCTTAATTACCTATTATACCCAGATGAGACATTCATCTCACTGAACAACTGAGGAGAACAGTGATCGGCAGGCAAGAGTGGAGCTCTGGTGCAATGTGTCTTATTGTCCTGAAATCCCTGTTTTCCCATAAAACAGCAGAAATCCTCCCTCGTACGGTTTGCCCTGGGTTGGTTCTGTGTGTTCTGTCATGGGGGTTAGCATAGGGAACACATGTTTTGCTGCAGCATACAGACCTACTCACTGTATCTAACTTTCTCTCACTCTGCGGTGGCCCTCCTTTTGTAAACCTCCCCCTTGCCTCTTGTTGCCATAATCCCTTTGCTATATTGTGCTGTTTGCCTTCCTGAACCAGGAATAAAGGCACTTTGTGTGTCCTGTTTCCCTCTTCATGTTGTCTCTCAGCCTTCCTCCTCTGTGGATGTGCCACAGTAAGCACATGGCCCTAACTGACTTGTCCTGATGTGCACACAATGGAGCGCACTGACTGACTCACTTCACCAGGCTGGGCTGCTGCTGATAAGCTCTGGGCCTATGTTGCTGCTCTCTGTGTCTGGACCAGAGCCATCACAGTTTAAAGCAAAACCCCGCTGGGTCCCCCTTCCTGAGCCCTTCAGAACCCACCGCATACACACAGACACACACTCCCACCCACAGAGAAACAAGCCAGGAGCGAGAGACAGGCAGGGTGTTCCTCTTCCTATTATAGGAGTTGCAGTTGTATGCTACTTAAATGGAACCGCTCAGTATTAGCTGAGGAACGCTCAACTCTGTTCTCTTATATTGAAGCGGAGTTAAGTTTTGACAACTGGTCTCGCGATTTGCTATCAACAACATTGAGCCACCATCAGTCGATACTTGTAAAAATTTAAATTCTGAAAACACTTACCTGTACCTAAGTTTGTCCTGTACAACTGCGGTCCTACTGATGTGTGCTTAAATTCATACTTTTAATAAAAACTTTTATTGAATTCAACCACCAAATGTTTCCTCATTTGTGTTGCTCATCTCAGTGTGAATGTGCTTGGTAACTCAATGTTGTTGCTAACAAATCGCATGACCAGCTATCAAAACTCAGCGTTCCTCAGCCAGACATGTATTGACATGCATCCTCCTTTCCTAATCTCCCTCTCCTTCTCCTACCGAAACATCAGTTTATCTGCTTCGTGTCATGTTTTTGAGATGCATTTCTTCTGCCTTCTACATTTTTTAAGTCTTGTCTTGTTGAACTGCGATTGGGACTTGTGTGTCAGAAGAAAGTGGGATAAAACGACTAGCTATAAGCATTTATAAATATATTAATGCATTCATTTATAATTCATTACACAGACTTGGTTCATAGTGTTACTGAGTTTTCAACACTCTCTTTCGTCTTAGAGGAGATCATCACTGAATTACTGTACCATTTTTGTCAGAGCGCACTGAGCATGCAGCAGTTGAGTGGTTCCTCTGTGTTCAATAGGCATACGAGGCTGCCTACATGTTTTAGGGGTTCCTGAGTTCTTGTCCCAACAAAAGAGCCTTTGGGATGACACTGCCCATACTATTACAAGTTGCCTAGGTTACCCTGTCTGCAAAACATCAACCCCTGACCCAGCCGGCGCTCTAGCCTTTCACTCCTGATGAAAGCGTCTCAGAAGGCCTAATTAATCACCAGCATAAGCAGTCACATGAATGAGCCTGGAGGCATGTTTGCTGGGATTGGCAGACTTTTAGAACTTTATCAGGGTCCGAGCCTAATCATTGTGTCCGTGCCTAATCATTGTGTTCTTCTCCCATCCAAGAATGGAGGCATACCTTTGCTCATCAAAGCAACTGAAACTTTCAATGCTGTATGTTTCATTTACCGTAAGGTTCTGCTTGTCTTTTCTTAGTCAACCTTGTGTTATTTTTCTTTGTTCTTCAACGTAGCCCTGTTTCTTTGTGTTCTGGAACGTAGCCATGTCTTTCATTTCTGTTCATTGATTTCACCTGTGTTCGTTTCTCACCTGGTCTCATCAGCTCCCTATTTAGTTCAGTTCTTTCTGTTTGTATGGTTGTGAGGTATTGTTTGTTTTTGACTGCCTACCTGTGTTTGACCATTGCCTGCCTACCTGTGTTTGACCATTGCCCGCCTACCTGTGTTTGACCATTGACTGCCTGCGACCATGATTCCTGCCTTCTGCGAAGGCTTAATAAACATCTGCCGCATTCTGCGCGTGAATATACACCTTTTTCTCCCTGAGTATTCGTTACACTTACGCTACCCATCTTCAGGCATTATAGTGCCCTCCACTAATATTGGCACCCTTGGTCAATATGAGCAAAACGGGCTGTAAAAAAAAAAAATCGCATTTTTTTAATCCTCTTGGTCTTTCATTCAAAATATTCACACGGAATCTAAACTTTAATTAAAATAAATTAAAAATTAAAACAAATTGTTTTCTTAAATATATGTGTGCCACAATTATTGGCACCCCTTCATTCAATACTTTGTGCAACCTCCCTTTGCCAAGATAACAGCTCTGAGTCTTCTCCTATAATGCGTAATAAGGTTGGAGAACACATGGCAAGGGATCTGAGACCATTCTTCCGTACAGAATCTCTCCAGAACCTTCAGATTCCAAGGTCCACGCTTGTGGACAATCCTCTTCAGCTCATCGCACAGGTTATATATGGGGTTTAAGTCAGGGGACTGGGATGGCCATGGAAAAACCTTGATTCTGTGGTCAGTGAACCATTTTTGTGTTGATTTTGACATGTGCTTTGGATCATTGTCCTGCTGGAAGATCCAACCACGGCCCAGTTTAAGCTTCCTAGCAGAGGCAGTCAGGTTTTGATTTAAAATCTGTTGGTACTTGATGGAGTCCATAATACCATGTGTCCTAACAAGTTGTCCAGGGCCTTTGATTGAAAAACAGTCCCACAACATCAAAGATCCTCTACCATACTTCACAGTTGCGATGAGGTACTTTTCTGCATGGCTGTCTATCTGTCTACACCAAACCCACCTCTGCCGTTTGTTTCCAAAAAGCTCTATTTTGGTCTCATCTGACCATAGAACCCGGTTCCATAGAAAGATCCAGTAACGTTTGGTAAACTGTAGGCGCTTCAGTTTGTTGTTTGATGACAGCAAAGGCTTTTTTATGGCAACCCTCCCAAACAACTTGTGGTTATGTAGGTAATTTCTGATCATAGTTTTGGAGACTTTCTGACCCCAAGGCCCAACTAACGTCTGCAGCTGTGATCCTGAGATTTTTTGGCAACTCAAACCATCCTCCTCCTCACTGTGCGTGGGTTCAATATAGACACATGTCCTCTTCCAGGCCGATTGTTAACATCTACAGTTGCTTTAAACTTCTTAATTATTGCCCTGATAGTGGAAATGTGCATTTTCAACCATTGAGTTATTTTCTTATAGACATTTCCTGATTTGTGCAGCTCAACCTTTTGTCTCACATCATTACTGTATTCTCGGGTCTTTCCCATAGTGGTGGATGACTATGGAAACTTGGCCTGTGTGTCACCTTATATTTACACTACCGGTCGAAAGTTTGGACATACCTACTCATTCAAGGGTTTTTCTTTATTTCTACTATTTTCTACATGGTAGAATAATAGTGAAGACATCAAAACTATGAAATAACACATATGGAATCATGTAGTAACCAAAAAAGTGTTATACAAATCAAAATATATTTGAGATTCTTCAAATAGCCACCCTTTGCCTTGATGACAGTTTTTGCACACTTTTGGCATTCTCTCAACCAGCTTCACCTGGAATGCTTTTCCAACAGTCTTGAAGGAGTTCCCACATATGCTGAGCACTTGTTGGCTGCTTTTCCTTCACTCTGCGGTCCGACTCATCCCAAACCATCTCAATTTGGTTGAGGTCGGGGGATTGTGGAGGCCATGTCATCTGATGCAGCACTCCATCACTCTCTTTCTTGGTAAAATAGCACTTATACAGCCGGGAGGTGTGTTGGGTCATTGTCCTGTTGAAAAACAAATGATAGTCCCACTAAGCCCAAACCAGATGGGATGGCGTATCGCTGCAGGATACTGTGGTAGCTATGCTGGTTAAGTGTGCCTTGAATTCTAAATAAATCACAGACAGTGTCACCAGCAATGCGCCCTCACACCATAACACCTCCTCCTCCATGCTTTACGGTGGGAAATACACATGGCAGTTGGAACCAAAAATCTCCAATTTGGACTCCAGCCCAAAGGACACATTTCCACCTGTCTAATGTCCATTGCTCATGTTTCTTGACCCAAGCAAGTCTTTTCTTCACATTGGTGTCCTTTAGTAGTGGTTTCTTTGCAGAAATTCAACCATGAAGGTTTGATTCACACAGTCTCAGCTGAACAGTTGATGTTGTCTGTTACTTGAACTCTGACGTATTTATTTGGGCTGCAATTTCGGAGGCTGCTGTCACGTCGGCATAAATAATTCGGGAAACATGCGCAGGAATGCATAATAGTGTTTTTTATTAAACCCAAATTACGGTGTGCCGTGTAAGGGCACGGGGACGAAGACCAAACAAACACGTATGCAGCTGCCGAAGTTGTGTCATCGTCGGACGGGCAAGTTGCCGCTGCCGAAGTTGCATCGGACTGATCAGTAGCAGTGGCGTCGGATGGACCGGTTGTGGCGGCGTCGTAAACTTTCAACGTTATTGACATTTTTCGTATTGACTGACCTTCATGTCTTAAAGTAATGATGGACTGTCGTTTCTCTTTGCTTATTTGAGCTGTTCTTACCATAATGTGGACTTGGTCTTTTACCAAATTGGGCTATCATCTGTAAACCCCCGTATAACTGATTGGCACAAATTCATTAAGAAGGAAAGACATTCCACAAATTAATTTCTGTGGTGTACTCCACTCAATATTTATTTTTGGCTTAACTACACTGCTTATAATTCATATATTCTGTCTTCTTATACATGTACCACCTAATAGGATTTAGTTTTATTTTGTGTATGTGTGAGTTAAGTTTTGTTTTGCCCTCTATATGGCGATCCCATTCAACAGTACAATGAATGTCAATGTTTGTATCGATGTCTTTTTTATCGGAAAATAATAAACGTTTATATTATATATATTTTTTAAAGGCACACCTGTTAATTGAAATGCATTCCAGGTGACTACCTCATGAAGCTGGTTGAGAAAATGCCAAGAGTGTGCAAAGCTGTCAAGGCAAAGGGTGGCTATTTGAAGAATCTCAAATATATTTTGATTTGTATAACACTTTTTTGGTTACTACATGATTCCATATGTGTTGTTTCATAGTTTTGATGTCTTCATTATTATTCTACAATGTAGGAAATAGTAAAGATAAAGAAAAACCCTTGAATGAGAAGGTGTTCTAAAACTTTTGACCGGTGTATACCCGGTGAAACAGGAAGTCATGGCTTACCACTTAAGTGTTCCTAATCACTCGGTTGAACTTAAAAAACGTAAAATATGAATGAAAATATACTTCAGTTAGATTTTACTCATAAGAATTTCTAGGGGTGCCAATAATTGTGACACATGTTTCGGAGAAAAATATTTATTTCACTTTTTTTCAATCATTTTACTTCAATTAAAGGTTCGATTTTTGTGAATATTTTGAATTAAAAACCAAGAGGATAAATAGAATAAATTGTTTTCACAGCCCGTTTTGCTCAAAAGTATTTACCAAGGGTGCCAATATTAGTGAGTTGGCTGACCATATTGTGTTCATTTCTGCTGTTGTTCAAGCGACTCTCGTGATTATTCATAATCATACACCATATTTAGCATGTGACCAAATACAGTACTTAAAGAAGATATTGGCTGTATTGCAAACACGTAAAAGACACACCCTTCCCCTCAGACCTCAAAATTAAGTGGACACTTCTAATGACGTATGAGGATTTGACACTTGCAGGACAAGGGGCGAGGGAAGAATGAATTCATTTTAAATGGACCGCCCTTGATGAATGGACCGCCCTTGATGGAAATGTGTCACTCGTTCGTCCCACGGTTGTTTTCAGTCATCATGGAACCACCAGTAGTTGTTGTGTGTGCTCTATATGCGCTAGTCAATTATGATTTGCATTTCATATCTTGGCTGGAAGACAACGCATCTGCAGACATCGAACACTATCCGACGATATCAAGTAAATCGAAAATTACAATGTATAAGTGTGATAGCAGGGACAGTTCTATGCGCTAGCTAACTTTTCCAACAGCTAGCCAAACTAAAACATAATTACTTTTATGATTCGTGTTTTTGCCGTCATGTGCATTAACAGCACAGTTTCTAACTTTTTTACTTACACTTGTATGTTGGTTTTAAGTTTTGGTATACTTTTCTTAGCGGATCTACAATCATCGCGAATTGAATTATGGGGCGTTTCAGGCCCCAGCGTGAACAGAATTGTACACTCGCACAGTTGCCAACTTCCCTTGCTTGGCTAATTGTTTGGACCGACGGCAAAGATGGTCGTGGGGATTCCACCAAGAGCATAAGGCCAGGGTAAGTGGAGGAGGGTGTGTCTTTAATGAGTTTGAAACGCAGCCAATAACAAGGTTGTTTGTTTCATAGGAAAGTCCAATGCTGCTCTGCATTCATACCACTGACTCAAGTAATAAGATTAAATGCTCTACTTTGTCACCATAGCAGGCTAGCAAGGGCAGCAGATATGCTGCACTGATGTATAATGCAGCACTGTGTTCCTGATAGAGACCATACAGATAGATAGACTATTGGCGGTACTGTTTTCTGTCTCTGAAAGTATACCATTCAATCTGAGGTAAACAATAATCAACCATCTGTTATGTTTATTTTGAGTTTTAGATAATTCATTAAAAGCACATATTTCCTTCTGAATTTGTTGGATGTTTAACAGTAGCATTAGTTGTTAATGTATATCTATTCTTGGTTTGGAAAACACATTTTTCATACCTGGAAAAGAAACGGAAATAGTTTTTTCCCCCCACTGTTTAGCTCCATTTTCTTTTAATCAGGGTTTCTGTGAAAGGGTAATGGTTCATTGTCGTGCTGCCATCAAACAGATTCTCATAGTGATGTTTCAACTCTAGTCTAATTCTCACCCCATTTTTTTTTTCTTCTTCCATATGACCTCATGTTAGAGGAAATTTAATTTGGCTTGTCAAAGCAATTGTTTTAGTCTGCTGAGTTGATCTGGAAATAGCTGGAGGCAATCTAGATTCGTTGGCCCCTTGACATTTTGTTTGGTTTCATGTTAATTATCACAATTTTTTTGTTACAGTATGTTGTTACCCAGGTAAAACACTGTATAATAGTACATTAGGATATGAATTACCTTATTTTCTCTTCATGTAGTTGTCTGGGGAGTGTGCATCCTATCACATGCCCACATCTGACAGTCCATTCAGCCCAGGGACCTCCCTGACCCCACAGTCTGTGTCCTGACCGGTGCCTCCGGAGCTGATCTCCCTTACTGTTCTGTTACAATGGCCGTGCACACTCTGCCTTGTTTTGTCAAATCAAATGTTATTTGTCACATAGACATGGTTAGCAGATGTTAATGCGAGTGTAGCGAAATGCTTGTGCTTCTAGTTCCGACCATGCAGTAATATCTAACGGGTAATCTAACAATTTCACAACAACTACCTACAAGTGTAAAGGAATGAATAAGAATATGTACATAAAAATATATGGATGAGCGATGGCCGAACGGCATAGGCAAGATGCAGTAGATGGTATAGAGTACAGTATATACATATGAGATGAGTTATGTAGGGTATGTAAACATTATATTATGTGGCATTGTTTGAAGTGTCTAGTGATACATTTATTACATCAATTTTTTCATTATTAAGTGGCTAGAGATGAGTCAGTATGTTGGCAGCAGACACTCAATGTTAGTGATGGCTGTTAACAGTCTGATGGCCTGTAAGACAGATAAGCTGTTTTTCAGTCTCTCGGTCTCAGCTTTTATGCACCTGTACTGACCTCGCCTTCTGGATGATAGCGGGGTGAACAGGCAGTGGCTCGGGTGGTTGTTGTCCTTGACGATCTTTTTGGCCTTCCTGTGACATCGGGTGGTGTAGGTGTCCTGGAGGGCAGGTAGTTTCCCCCCGGTGATGCGTTGTGCAGACCTCACTACCCTCTGGAGAGCCTTCTGGTTATGGGCGGAGCAGTTGCCGTACCAGGCGGTGATACAGCCCGACAGGATGTTCTCGATTGTGCATCTGTAAAAGTTTGTGTTTTTGGTGACAAGCCGAATTTCTTCAGCCTCCTGAGGTTGAAGAGGCGCTGCTGCGCCTTCTTCACCACGCTGTCTGTCGGTGGACCATTTCAGTTTGTCCGTGATGTGTACGCCGAAACCAATGACTACTCAGTGACATCCCCTTAAACAATGACTTTCCTCCTGGTAAACTTGAGCCCCACTGTGGTCACCATGTGAGATGTGTATTTGAGAAGAAATGGGAAACCTTGTAGGCTTAAGGTCATCACAGCAGCCAAAACAAAATGAGCAGATTGAAAACCTACAGCACTTCAGCTTGATTTTCTGCAGTTTTCTCTAGGATTATTCTGGATCCATTGAAAGCTCCTAGATAGACACAGTACACTGAACCATCGTAACATAACCTTTTCCACTGATCCCCTTCAGAGTAATTTATGATGAAGCGACATTCAAGATTTGCACAAATGTATTGTCTTTTTTTCCTTGTCTTCACAGCGATCATAAATGTCATCGAGCTGTACAACAATGTCACATTCAAATCACACTGCAGCGTTCCGCTTTACAGAGCTTTCAGATGTATCATTCTGTCCTCCCTGACAGTGTAGAATCCCTCCACACTGGGATTTAAAGGAATGAGTGCATTAAATGACAGCCTTGGGGCATACCGTGTGTGGCTGTGAGAGTCATAGAGGAAGACGCAGAATCTATTTAAATTCAATTGGATTCCAGGAGTAAACACTGTAATCACATGTACCAACTGTCTGTTTGACAGCTTTAATGTTTCACTTTATCAAGCTCACCGGAGCCTTCATTTTTATTGGCTTCGTTAAATGTGTCTTTTGGTTTACAAACCACTAGCCCGTGGCTGCGCTCTCTGAAGGCTCACATCACAATGCTTGACTACATCTTTCTCAGTGACCATGGAAATCTATTATCTTGAAGAGCTGTATAAATGAATACAGTCTATTTTCTATCACGGTATATTAATGTAATACCATACAATTGTTTACTCAACATTCAGAACTGTATATTGATGTGAGTATTGTTACTGCTTTCTAAGGTGCGATAGCTGTGTGGACATAAGCAGTGTAACATCAATTCATTTATTAATGTAAGAGTTCTACTAAGTGTTCTAAGGGCGGTTACATTGACCTTGTTATTGAGGTGTTGCTCTCACCTCTCATGCATCCTCATTAACAGGCAGGGTCTATGTGTGGCTGGCTTATAGAAATATTCCTTTTTTTCTCTCTCTCGGGCTCCCACAGAAACCCCCCTGAAAGGAGAGGATGTTCTAGGAGACAAATCGTTTTCTGACTCGTCCCTGTTTGCCCACTGGGGTCAGGAGCTGAGCGCTGACAGCCGCAGGGTGGCCCTGAAGATGTTTCAGTACTACGGCTACAACGGCTACCTCAGCGACCGCCTCTCCCTGGACAGAGCCATCCCAGACCTCAGACCTGATGGGTAAGCTGAGCTATCCGAATAAAGCACAGGAAATCACTGACAATATCACCCACTTAAGCTTCTGCTGTCCCCCAAGTCATCCCAGCAGCCCAGGGGCTAACAGGACCTTCATATCCAGACTGTCTGATTTCACTATGGTCTCACTATAACACACTAGTTGTGATCGTTTTGGATACAGACTACGGAAGAGCACAAATTAGAGTCCCCACTTGTTTGACTTTGTAGAGAGCATAAAAAACAAAGCTGCCTAGTGGGTTTTCATGTTGAGAATATGCCTCTGCATTTGACTCAAGCCCTGTTTTGACAGGCAACCCAGAAGGAAAGTGTTACTTCAAAACAGTGGGGTGCAATTTTATCTCCCATAATTACCAACTATTGTCTACCTAGTAGGAGCATAAAAGACCCTCACTCCCCCTCTGTCTATCTGCGGTTCTCATACAATAATGTTACGTTGTGAAAAGTGTCATATCTTATCCCATTGTTTGCTTCACAGATGCTTTTATCTGGATCACACTGAAATACACGTATTGTTACTGTCACATCTGCTGTTGGGTTTGGAGGTCTGCCAGGGACATTAACATAACAAGCACCTCAACATTGAGACCACAAATTGCCCGGGCGTCTGAGAAACAGACATCTGTTTAATGTAGAATGGTATTGCTTTGAATGTGCACTTCTTTAAATCAGGTCCCTTCTTTCCACACTCCGCTCACATCAGGTCTGTTTTCTCCCCAGGTGTAAAAACATCACGTATCCATCTAACCTCCCTCAAGTTAGCATTGTGTTTATCTTTGTGAACGAGGCCTTGTCCGTCATCCTGCGTTCCATCCACTCTGCCATGCACAGGACCCCCTCCCACCTCCTCAAAGAGATCATCCTGGTTGACGACTACAGTGACAACGGTGAGCAGCATTAGACTGTATTGAACAGAAATGACCCATGATGAAAGTGTATTGCAACAAAGTGTTTTGTCTGAAGCAGCCGTAGCTTGCCCATATTTTGTTTGATTGCCTTTTCCTTTGAGAACTTGAGTGGCGGTACTTTTCTTTCGCTCTGGGTCTTGGCTCTGTTGGCCTCCAGTTTATCAGTGGGAATCTTCTAGTCTTAGTCTGCAGGAAACAAAGGGGTAATTACTATCTTTCTATAATCTAGCTCTTTAATGTCCTTAATTATGGGCTGTGCTCACTGGATTTAAAGGAAAGGTGAAAGAATACTAATTAGCAGGAAAAGCAGTGAGATCTGCCTGATGGTAGATTACTATCCAGAGAGGTAATTAAGTATTTTACATTTTATTATGGCCTCCCGCTGTGTGAGCCCACTGGTTGTGAGATCTGTCTCAAGCTGTGCCTGGTTTAAAACACCAGCTGATCCTATGGCGTCTCACTACAAGCACACAGTTTTTTTAAACAGTGCTGCTGTATCAGTGAGCGGCCTGTGTCTACTGTTACTAATGGCCACCGTCACACAGTCTGGTGTGGAGGGGAAGGCTGATTAAAGATGAAGCCAGCTGTGAGATGTAGGCAAACATCCTGCTGTTGTAGAGTTTGTGCAGGACTACATCACTAAAAGGCAATAATGCCAGCTATCAGTTGGTGCAGACTGGTGATTGGAGAGAATGCTGATGGGTGGGTCAGTGGGTTGGGTCAGTCAGAAGAACCTCATACTCTCCCTGCTGGGATAAGAACTCATTTAAAGATACCCCTCTTTCCTTTTCTCCCTCGTCTCTTCTCTCCTCTCTATGAGGCTGTGCACTCAACCTCCTGCACCCTTCTGCTAATCCCTAGGTACCTGAGGCACACTTTATTGCCTCAGCGAACTGACAGCCTCCTGGGACAGTCCATTATTACCTGGGTACGGGGGGTAGGCTGAGTGCTCTTATCTGGAGATGCCATCTGTTTCCCCTCTGTAAGGTGACATTCCAAAGGTTGTTGCCGTCCTCTCTCAGCTCAAGTGGATTACCGTGTCCCATGGAATCTTTGATTTTATCATGTAATTGGGAGGCAGAGAGCAGCCCCTGAGGTCCCTCAGGAAAGCTAGTCGCGCCGTGACATTTTGCTAATGGCATTGCAACCTGTTTGCCAGAGCATTCTGTCAGATTCACTCTGATAGATTTATCCTTATCATTATCGTCATGATTGCTAATCTTATCTCTACTAAACGTTTTCAGCCTGTTGACCCATGGTGCTGCTTAGGCCGTTTCAGGGGTTCACCATCTAGCTGCTGTCCTCCAACACCAGGAGCATCATAATGTGAATCTCTGTCTGCAGAGAGAGTTCTCCTCCACCTCCACCCAGCATTAGCATGCAGGAGACACTGTGACCATTGAGGGGAAGAAGGGCCAATTTACCTGGCTGATTGGATGATGTACCCGGCCTGAGGAAGACATGTCTCCGTGCCACAGGGACTCTGACAGGTGTCCAATCATCTGATTGATTGGAGGAAGGCTCAGGATTTCATTGGAAGCCAAGCAGAATTTGGAATGGCTGCCAATGACTCAATGTTTCAACATTGAACTACACACTACTGTATTTTAGGATAATTGTAAACAGCATAACTTATATTGTTTGGAATGTTGTCGGTCCTTAGTTGAACCTGTCATCTTGTGTATTTCTCTGTATTCAAATCAGCATGAGGTCATCTGACAGTGTTGTATCACAGAGTGAGTTTCTAAATGATTATCCTTACGAACAGGCAATGAGAACCCCTTAGGCACCTCCTAACAGCCTTGTAATCCAGCTACTCTCCATTGCAAGGAGAAAGGCTGTATATCACAGGTCTAGAGAAAGAAGCATGAAGGAGGATCCATCTTTGTCTGTCCACTCTCCCCGTCTCTCTCTGGTCCCTCATCTTCTCTCAGACTCCATACATCAGTCTCTCTAACGTTTGCCTTTTCTCTCTCTCTCTCTCTCGCACTCTCTCTCTCTCTCTCACTTTATTTTCTCTTTCCCTCGCTGTCTCTTGGTCTGGGCGGAGTGACGAGGATTTGTTCATGTATTACATTCACAGCCCTGACAGAGTTGCCAACCCGAGCTCATTTTGAGTGATGGATGGCAGCCTCTGTGTCTCTCCAACTCCCAGCTTTTAGCTACAGTACATACAGAAACTTTGACTCAACAACAAGGATTGGGTCCATCCCCCCTGGATTATAAACTCCTCAACTGTGCCCGATTTAGAAAGACACATTTGGAATATAGGAAACGGCTTAACAGTGAGCTCCAAAAGTATTGGGACTGACTATTTTGTTGTTGCTTTGGCTCTGTACTCCAGCACTTTGGATTTGAAATAATACAATGACTATGAGGTTAAAGTGCAGACTGTCAGCTTTAATTTGAGGGTATTAGTCTGCACTTTAACCTCATGGTCATTGTATTATTTCAAATCCAAAGTGCTGGAGTACAGAGCCAAAGCAACAACAAAATAGTCAGTCCCAATACTTTTGGAGCTCACTGTATATCATCACCTATTCATTATGCTTCTTATACAGATGTAAGATCTTAATATGAGCCAGTTTGCTACAGCAGGAAAATAATCCTGCAGTAACAGGAAATGTGAATTATTATGTGTATTATAATTAATGGACATTTTTGTAGGAGTTAATACATTTATCGTGGGGGAAAAATCTAGTCTGAAATTTCAAAGTGGAAATTACAAAATTCAGAAGACTTTTTTTAAACCTCAAACACACTACAGATATTAAAGGAAACATACCCTGCAACAGGGTGATCAAATTAAGATCCTACATCTGTACTGTGCATTTTGTTTTATAGCAACCTATTATGTCCATGATTCTGCAGGTGTCTTCATTAGCTTTTTCCACAAATTTACAAAATGGAATAATCTTTATAAAAGGAACTTTGAATCTATATGAAAGACACTTTGCACTTGATGACTTCACAAATCGAGTGGATGTTGCAGTTTTGTGCAGCTGAGTACTCCCACAGCTGTAACTGTAGAACTGTGCCTATTGCATTCAAACATGAGAATGTTTTAGGAAGCTTCAGTTAGGGTATCAGTCATAAAAGATTGATGTTCTTGGTCATCAGCCGTTCCCAGGGTAATGAACCTGTGACTCCATGTGCTTTATTATGATTCATTAGAAACCATTACACTTCATCATTATTCTTCTCAATTCACACATCTGAATCTCTTAATTATTAATTGTATAAAACAAATTACTAAATGACTTAATGCGGCTGATGAAACGTCATCAGCACGTGCCCATAAGGTGCCAATTGCTTTCCTGAGGAGAATGATCTGAACAGAGAATGTAATTTAGTTACTCCCCATTCCATCATTGAACTGATATGTGCCACTCTGAAAGCATTAACACAACTTGTGAAACATCTAGCAGCTTGTAACCAACGCTCATTTTCTGAAATGGAACAGCACCACCATTCACAGCACGTCCAGGTGGGCTATTGAACTTTACCCAATGATCGATGAGGGACACATCTTGCTCAAAGATAAACAAAACGCTAGGGTGCTCAGCCAAAAAGAACAACTATTTCAAGGGCAAGGTGTTGCGCTTCAAGGCAGCAAACAAGGTTCTCTCAGAACACAATCTACTTGACCTGAACTGGGACTGCATGGTGCTGGAGTGGTTATTATAAACAAATGTAACCATTGTATTATAAAATAATCTAATTTAATCATGTAGGATTCATATACTTTTTTTCAAATTCTGCTCCATATATTATTGTTATATTTGCTGGAAAATGTATGCTGTCCTTGAAATCACAAGTCTCTTAGGTCTAGTAGAGATCTCATGTGCTTTCTTATTCAGTGAGATTCAATGGTACCTGAAGCTCAACTCCCTCAGACAATGTTTAGTATGCTGCTGTTCACTATGGGAGAAGATTAGAATGGAGACTGCTGCTTGAGGGGAACTACAGCTGCATTATGGAAAACAATGAGGAAGCAAAATGGCCAAGTAAAGCTAACACTCTCCATTCTCTACTTACCTCTGCTTGGGTTGTAATGAAATCAATGCCTCTTTGAGTATAATGACACTCAATGCTTTCCCTCTGAACAGGATGATACAATCTTGAGAGCTGGTAGCTGTGCAGTGTCTACCCAGAACACCAAAATTGGTTCTGTGAAAGTTCACAGAATATTTGTTAGGGTGCGGGAAATATTCTCATAACACAGACACTGTCCAGTTGTGCTGATGAGTATACAATGTTTGTGTAAAACAATTGCCTGATGTTGCAAGAACGTTCCCAGAACACATTTGTGTTATTACATAACCAGGAAACCTAATGAGAATGTTTGGGGAATGTTCTGTGGTGGTTATTAGACGTTTTAGTGAATGTTAGAACATTCCAAGGATATTTCATTTAAAACATTTTCTGAAGAAAAACAACATTTTGTTAACAACATTCTTTGAATGAATGCTTTTGGGATGTTATCATTCTGTTAGACAAAACACGAACTAGAACTTAATGGGAACCTTAGCTAATGTTCTAGGAAGGTTCCCAGTTTGCTGGGTAGCTACAAATGCATTCTCAAAGGTTCTTCAGTGAATCTCGGCAATCCGCATAGCTGTGTGTTGTAATGAGTGTACTGACTGAAAGGGAACCATCCCAAAAAATGTAGGCAGGGGGGCCTTCTGTCCCATTCTCTGTGGATCCATTAGTGTTTACAGTAAGTCATTACACCCAGGTGGACTGTTTAGTGTGGTGTTACACATGGTGAAATGTGTGATTATTGGATTATGGCTGCCAGCCATACAGAGCACAGTAGCTGTACTGTTTAGGGGTCCCTCTGTTCCTGGCCTGTAGTCGTACCATCTGGTGAATATTGCGAGAGATGACTGATAGCACGTCAGATGCAAACAAGCAGGTGCCTGGTGGGGTTGTGTGAAGTCATTTACCACATCTCTCTGCTTTATAATGGTGCAGCAGAACGCTGAGACTTGAACAATAGCACTTTGGAAGAGTCTAACTATCTTCTTCATACTGTAGGCATTTCTCTGGAGGTTTACACAACACAGCTCATAAAAGTGTATTTAATATTCTTTGTAATTGACTGAAACCTTTTGGATAGGCTTGCATTTCATAGGCTGCTATTCCCCAATGTGTGATTACTCTGAATGTAAAGATTTCCTGTCCTGTAGAGTGAATTGTAATGTCTCAGGTTTTTAAGTCCGTGGTACCACAGAGTTCCAGTTAGCACACAGGTGAAACCACTATCTGTCCGCTGACATCAGTTGATATCAGGTGGTCGACCTCATGTATCCTTCTGTTGGAGACTTGGCTTGACATTATGTTGATTAGTATCCCTTTACACCTCGTACCCCTATACGAGTTGAAAATGGCAGATTTGGACACTGATAAGCGCCTAAATTGGAACGCAGTGGCAGTACAGTTACATGCTATATATGACGTCAGAGCTCAGGGTCTTTACAGCTCATTATGGGTTTTGAATGACTGCCATTCTGAACTTGAGCACCGCGCACGACAATACACATTTTTCTTCTCATTGATGAAAGTTGAAGGAGAGGCAGCGTGATGTTTCAGTTTACATAATGTTTATTCACTTTTCAATTCACATTAGCAACTGAATGTCATGTGCCGCAAGAAGGTTCGGCGCTCGGCAACGGACATTTACTGAAAATATTCCTATGAACTATCCCAGTAGGCTAATAGCCACAACCAGTATGCTTTAACTATGCAAGCGACTTTTCATCTTAACCAGATTACACATTTGAAAAAGGAACCAAACCACATTACACTCTTGAATAAGGCAACAATTCACAAGCATGTGCAGAAAATAAGTTGGCCAGTAGCAGACAATAAGTTGGTCCAGGATCCGAAAGGCTTCTTCAACTCCTCAAGCCGGCAAGGTGGAAAAATCAGCAGTTCTGCCCTTAAGCAAGGCAGTTAATACCCAACAAAAACTGCTCCCGGGGTGCCGATTTGGACGTCGATTTAAGGTAGCCCCCCGCATCTCTCCGATTCATGCATTCAGTTGTGCAACTGACTAGGTATATCCTTTCCCTACACATTACATTTTAGCTTCATGACATAACAACTGTGCTTAACAGTATGTCTTTATCAAGTAACTTTAGCCTATCAAAATGAAAGCTTACTACCCCCTCTCATACAAATATAAAAGTACAGTAGGCCTACCTTACAACATTACAACAAGTCAGGCTTCATTTTTATCAATATCATGCAAATAGTTTGGTCTACATGTGGTAAAATGGCTCTAGGGTATCATGTTTCAGGTAAGACCCAGATGCAGACAGTGTCGAAGTAACACAAGTTTATTACTTGAACAGGGGCAGACAAAACGACAGGTCAAGGGCAGGCAGAGGTCAGTAATCCAGATAAGGTGCAAAAGGTCCAGAACGGCAAGCAGGGTCAGAACAGCCAGGGGTCAATAATCCAGTGTGGTGTGGCAAGGTAAAGAACGGCAGCCAGACTCAGCAGAATGGTCAAAACCGAGAAAAACTAGAAAACAGGAACTAGAACAGACAGGAGCAAGGGGGAAAAACACTGGTAGGTTTCACGAAACAAAACAAACCGGAAACAGACAGAGAACACCCCAGGGGTGCCACCTGTCGTCCTACCTGGGCTCATACCTGGTTGACCGGGGTGCCGGCGTTGGAAATCCGTGATGAGGCCTGTGTCCAGGATGACCCTAGCGGTGACCCATCACCTCTCCTCTGGGCTATTTTACCTTTATTTAACCAGGTAGGAGAGTTGAGAACAAGTTCTCGTTTACAATTGCGACCTGGCCAAGATAAAGCAAGCAGTTTGACACATACAACAACACAGAGTTACACATGGAGTAAAACAAACAGTCAATAATATAGTAGAAAAATAAGTCTATATACAAAGTGAGCAAATGAGGTGAGATAAGGGAGGTAAGAAAAGAAGGGCCAGAAGTATACAGAATGGTGTCGTCTGCGTAGAGGTGGATCAGAGTATCACCAGCAGCAAGAGCGACATCATTGACGTATACAGAGAAAAGAGTCAGCCCAAGAATTGAACCCTGTGGCACCCCCATAGAGTATGCCAGAGGCCCCGACAACAGGCCCTCCCATTTGACATACTGAACTCTATCAGAGAAGTAGTTGGTGAACCAGGCGAGGCAATCATTAGAGAAACCAAGGCTGTTGAGTCTGCCGATAAGAATGTGGTGATTGACAGAGTTGAAAGCCTTGGCCAGGTCAATGAATACAGCTGCACAGTATTGTTTCTTATCGATGGCAGTTGAGATATCGTTTAGGACCTTGAGCGTGGCTGAGGTGCACCCATGACCAGCTCTGAAACCAGATTGCATAGCGGAGAAGGTGCGGTGGGATTCGAAATGGTCGGTAATCTGTTTGTTGACTTGGCTTTCGAAGACTTTAGAGAAGCAGGGTAGGATAGACATAGGTCTGTAGCAGTTTGGGTCAAGAGTGTCCCCCCCTTTGAAGAGAGGGATGACCGCAGCTGCTTTCCAATCTTTGGGAATCTCAGACGACATGAGAGGTTGAACAGGCTAGTAATAGGGGTTGCAACAATTTCGGCAGATCATTTTAGAAAGAAAGGGTCCAGATTGTCTAGCCCGGCTGATTTGTAGGGGTCCAGATTTTGCAGCTCTTTCAGAACATCAGCTGACTGGATTTGGGAGAAGGAGAAATGGGGAAGGCTTGGGCAAGTTGCTGTGGGGGGTGCAGTGCTGTTGACCGGGGTAGGGGTAGCCAGGTGGAATGCATGGCCAGCCTTAGAAAAATGCTTATTGAAATTCTCAATTATAGTGGATTTATCGGTGGTGACAGAGTTTCCTATCCTCAGTGCAGTGGGCAGCGGGAGGAGGTGCTCGTATTCTCCAAGGACTTTACAGTGTCCCAGAACTTTTTTGAGTTTGTGTTACAGGAAGCAAATTTCTGCTTGAAAAAGCTAGCCTTGGCTTTTCTAACTGCCTGTGTATATTGGTTTCTAACTTCCCTGAAAAGTTGCATGTCACGGGGGCTGTTCGATGCTAATGCAGAACGCCACAGGATGTTTTTGTGTTGGTTAAGGGCAGTCAGGTCTGGAGAGAACCAAGGGCTATATCTGTTACTGATTCTACATTTCTTGAATGGGGCATGCTTATTTAAGATGGTGAGGAAGGCATTTAAAAATTTTTTTTTAAATAACCAGGCATCCTCTACTGAAGGGATGAGGTCAATATCCTTCCAGGATACCCGGGCCAGGTTGATTAGAAAGGCCTGCTCGCTGAAGTGTTTCAGGGAGCATTTGACAGTGATGAGTGGAGGTCGTTTGACCGCTGACCCATTACGGATGCAGGCAATGAGGCAGTGATCGCTGAGATCATGGTTGAGAACAGCAGAGGTGTTTTTAGAGGGCAAGTTGGTTAGGATGATATCTTTGAGGGTGCCCGTGTTTACGGCTTTGGGGTGGTACCTCGTAGGTTCATTGATGATTTGTGTGAGATTGAGGGCATCAAGCTTAGATTGTAGGATGGCTGGGGTGTTAAGCATGTTCCAGTTTAGGTCACCTAGCAGCACGAGCTCTGAAGATAGATGGTGGGCAATCAGTTCACATATGGTGTCTAGAGCACAGCTGGGGGCAGAGGGTGGTCTATAGCAGGCGGTAACGGTGAGAGACTTGTTTTTAGAGAGGTGGATTTTTAAAAGTAGAAGTTCAAATTGTTTGGGTACAGACCTGGATAG